>NW_024067956.1:0-343792 GCF_009389715.1 Phoenix dactylifera | reverse complement strand
TCTTATAAAACCCCATTATATGAAACCCTAATAAGCCAAGATCGCCTTAATAGTATAACCAAATAATGTAGAAAAAATTAATCTTGGTATAGAAGAATACCTATCACGCTATATCCAATATATCTGAAGATGTCCTAAGGTGCCCAAATGTTCACCCTCCGATGTTGATCCACACAGGAATGGGTTCAAGACTCTAGCTCCACCAAAACTTGATTCTAATTGTTCAATCCTTTCAAAGGATTTAATTGGCTGATTTTCCTTCATTCCTTTCTACCTCTAAAACATTCACTAGCCTTTTTGTCCTAAAGAAGACCCTCTTGTCTTGGGTTAGGACAAAAGAGAGAGACTTGTAAGAAAGAAGGGATAAGGGAGAGAGAAGGAAAGGCTTTTTCTTGGATGATCTTTAGAACCCCAAGGCACCTCCTTATTTATAAGAGATGGAGGGATGCATCATAAAGGGATGCATCCCATCCACACACCTCATCATGATGAGGCATGTGCCAAGAGATGCATCCCATCATGATGGGGTGCTAAGGAGAAGGGTGTATTAACTTCTTTCTCACATCTCCCTCTTAAATCATGATGATCCAAGGGCCCAAATGCAGTGAACCAAAGCCAATGGTCCAGATCTAGGTGCCATCTAATGGTCCAGATCAAGACATCATCATCCAGGGTTCCATCCAATGGTCCAGAAGTAAGATGCCATCACCGATGGTCCAGATTCAGGCGCTGAGCAACGGTCCAGATCTTTCATCTAGAGAGCCATCCAGTGGTCCAGATTCAGGCGCTGAGCAACGGTCCAGATCTTTCATCCAGAGAGCCATCCAGTGGTCCAGATTCAGGCGCTAACCAGTGGACCAGATCCTTCATCCAGAAAGCCATCCAATGGTCCAGATGAAGGTGCCAACCAGTGGACCAGATCCTTCATCCAGGAAGCGATCCAATGGTCCAGAAGTGAAGGCCCTATCAAACCCAATCCAATTGGTTTAACCAACTTAAAGAAAACATTAAACCTAATCAAATCAGGTCTAATTAAAGCCAAATGGGTTTCAACTCTTGGCTAACCCATATTAGGTCATGATCTAATCATATTAGATCAACCAAATCTAAGAATCATATTCGAATTTAATTTGAATCAGGAGCTAGGGTTTGCAACACGTGCTAGCATGTTCATCTTGCAAACATGATCTAATCCAATTAGACCCTTGATCAATTCCCTTGTGTGTGACCCATTGGGTTCCTCATCTTAGCCAGCAGTAGGTGCAGGTGCAAGTTGACCTAACCTGATTAGAATACCTCTGTTGCGGGATTTTCACCCCGGCAACAGCCTTAGTCCCAACCGAGCCGAGCAGAAAGAGACCGCGTCCCCCACGAGGTATTGTCCGCTTTGGGCGCTCCGGTCCGCGCGTCCAGCGCTGACGGAGGGAGACGTTTCCGGCCCGCGCGTCCAGCGCTGACGGGGGGATTGCCCTCACGGTTTTGTCCCACAAAAGGGCCCTCGTAAAACAAAATATCAGCTGAGCTTCCACTATCCACAAGAACACGCCTTACATCATAGTTTGCCATAGTGAGGGAGATCACCATGGCGTCATCATGGGGGGTCTGAACCCCCTTTACATCTTCATCAAAAAAAGTGATTACATTACCGACCCTCTGCCTCTTTGCGACGGCTGCCCCTGACGCTTCAGTCGAGCCCCCTGCGTTCCTCTCGGGCCGAGGGCAGCCCCCAGTGATAGTGTGGATCACGCCCGCGACGGGTCGATTCTGCTCCCGAGGCTCCTGAGGGGCTGGGTCGGCCGGACGCGGGTCTGCGGGGGGACGTCGGTCGTTCACATATCGACCGAGACGCCCTCGGCGGATGAGAGCCTCGATCTCGTCCCGAAGCTGGAAGCAGTCTTTGGTGTCGTGGCCGTGGTCCCGGTGGTACTCACAGTACGCCCGAGAGGGCCTCCTCCCAGGAATCTTCTTCATCTGTCTCGGGACCGGGAGGTCCTCCCGCCCCTTGATTTCCATGAGGATCTGGGCCCGGGGAGTCAGGAGAGGAGTGTACCGGTTGAAACGTCGGGGCGGAGAACGAGGGCGTAGGGCGCCGTGGTTCCTCGCCGGCGACAGGCTTCTGCGCCGACGTTGAGGCGTCGGGCTCCTCCTCTGGCGTGCCTCTTTTCGCCTTTTCTTCCCGAGCTTTGGAGGGATCTCGGCGGCCTCCTTGCTCCGGGGGCGGCCGCCTCCTCGGCGTCCGCATACTGGTTCACCCGGGACAACAGCTCCGGGAAGCTCCGCGGCAGGCGTTTGTCCAGGGAGAAGGTGAGTCTGCCCTTTCGGAAGCCACGCTTCAGGGCTGAAAGAGCCACCTCCTGGCTCAGGTTCCGGACTTCCAGCGTAGCCTTGTTGAAGCGGGTAAGATAATCCCGCAAGCTTTCTCCCTCGTTTTGCCGGACATCAAAGAGGGAGTCGGAGACCAGTCGCCGCCGGCTACTGACGGCGAAATGGGTGATGAAGAGGCGAGTAAACTGGTCAAAGGACTGGATTGAGTTAGCCTCCAAGCCGGCGAACCACGCCCTTGCCGGGCCACGGAGGGTCGCCGGGAAGGCCTTGCAGAGGAGAGGATCTGATGCTCCGTGGAGGAGCATAAGGGTCCTGAAACTCTCGACGTGATCCCGCGGGTCCGCCGCCCCGTCATAGGGCTCGATCGCCGGCATTTTAAACCCCGGCGGATTCGGGGTCCGCAGGATCCTCGAGGCAAGCGCCGGCTGGGAGGAGATCTCCAAGTCGGCGAAGGGATCTTTGGAGTGGCCCTTCAGGACCTGGAGTTGTCGGTGGAGATCGTCCACCCGCCGGTCCAGGGAGCGCGACCGATGGGTGGGAGACAAGGAGCACCGAGAGGGGGACCGACTGGAGCGCGGGTTCCTTGAGGACTGGGGGGTCTGGGAACGCGCCCGGGCCCGCCTTTCGTACCCCGCGCAGCTCCGATGGAAAGGTCCCGGCAGAATGGACCGTGCTCGAGAATCTTCCTCGCGCCGGCGCTCCTCCCCATGGGAGAGGAAGGAGCGCGGGTTGAGAGGACAGGTGAGCGCTCAGGGAGCAGCGGCTCCTGGGCCCGCTGCGGCCCCCGAGACATCACACCCTGCAGGTTCTGCACTGCCTCCGCGAGGGTGCGAACCTGCTGGGCTAACTGGTCGAACTGAGCGGCTTCGACCATCTGAATGGGAGGTGGAGCGGTGGAGTGTTGCTGAGAATGTGTTGGAGACGCAGCGGCCTCCCGGCCGGAGGCGCGAGAGGCCCCGCGACCGGAGGCATTGGAAGCTCCACGACCACCTCGCCGTGCCATGACGATCGCTCTGAGATTCGGCCCTTCCTCTAGCGCCAACTGTTGCTGGTGGTCCAAACCGAGAACGATTGGCACAGCGGTGTGAACGGGATTCCGTCTGAGTTGCCTTGGTTGGTGTTGATTGCGCTCCACCTTCCACCGGAAAACCTGCAAGCAAGCCTCGCACCACCACTGGGGTAGTGGGGGGCCCTCCGACGATCAAGTCAGAGGAGATTGGAGGAGAAGGAGAGATAATAGTAGCAAGTAGGGAGAATGCTCTGGAAGTTCTTGCTTACCCCCCCTTCTTCCCCAGCCGCATATATACCAGGCTGGGGGTCTTTCAGGGGGTTCGTCATCGTGGGGCACGATGGAGCTGCCACTGACACGGCCGTTACAGGACGTCGTGGGGCAGCGCTGGGTACGGACATGACAGGGCGTAGTGGAGCTCCGCCTTGTACGGCCGTACAGGGGATCGTGGAGCAGCGCCAGATACAACCGTTGCAGGGAGTAGTGGAGCAGGAGGCTGCGGCGTGCCTCTGGGGAATAGCCCTGTCGTTGTCGAGAGATGTCCGACTCGGGGTCGGGCTGCGGAGACGAAGATGTCCGACTCGGGGTCGGATTGCTGGATCAAGGGGCTGCCGACTCGGGGTCGGGCTGCGGAGCCGAAGATGTCCGACTCGGGGTCGGATTGCTGGATCAAGGGGCAGCCGACTCGGGGTCGGGCTGCGGAGCCGAAGATGTCCGACTCGGGGTCGGATTGCTGGATCAAGGGGCTGCCGTAGTCTTTCCTGGGCGCGCGTGCCGGTCACGTGGGGCATGGTGGCTAAGTTCTCCCGTAACAACCTCTAATCCAATTTAGGTTCAATTTAGTGCTAAACCTGACTTAGCAATCAGAACCTTTCTGATGCTTTGATCTAATCAAACTCTTTGATCCGATCAACCCACAAGACATGATTGACGTCTAGCAACGTATCATGTCTACCCCGGAGATGAGGAATGTATTGGACAAATCCAAACATACCCTTCAGTGGAAAGTTACTGTGCAATTCAATCCCTCAATCATACTACATCCTGAATAAGTGCTCGAGTATGGATCAATATCAAAACTCAATCACTTATTCATGTCTCTCTCAATCTTTTATATGATAATTCAAACAATGAAACATTAGAAACTCTTTCTATATTCATTTTGCTTTGATCAAAGGCTTCGTGAATCATCATAAGATTAGAGTAAGTAGGATGTTACCTTCTCTTACTAGAAGTGACTGATTCCTTGTTGACCTACTCACAACCTTCGTACAAAATCCACCATATCCAGAATATCCCGTACACAACGCAATGTCGTGAATGAGGGTAAACCAAAACATAGCTTCAAGTGCACAAGGTACCATGGTGATCTCAGGTCTAAGGATCACTTGCACAACTCCCACTATGAGAACCATCTTTTGATAATTAAGTAAGAATCCATAAGATGTTCTCATGGCTGGTCATTTCAGTGAACTCATTCCTCTAATGAGCACCCACATCTTTGTATTAGTGTCTCACACAAGTGATTGTGAGATCAATCACCCTCTACATTGAGCATACATAAGATGTGCCAGTCTTTCCGGTAATATTGATCCCCGACTCAATATACCAATTTGACTGGGAATATTCTAAATTAGGATTTTTAGGATTTTAGGTCTCACTGGTATGATCTCATCATAACCCTTAAAACCAATGTCCTAATTTATGGGGTTCATCATCCAATAATAAAATAGATAAGCAGCAAATGATGAAACACAATGCCTTTATTGATATATATCGAGTGTCAAAGTACATGATTTGGAGGATTACAAAGAAAAACCCATCAAATGATTGGCTTATAGGGCATCTACTCTTTCAATGTCATCATCCAACCACTTTTTATGCATCTCACGCTGAACATCAGTAGGACGTGTTGGTAGTATGGGGATATCTGAATCGAGTATGTAGCCTATTTTCTCACAGTCCAAAACAATTTTGAGGTTTCTAAGCCAGTCTTTGTAATTGGTTCCGGTTAGTCGGTTGGTCTCAAGAATACGGGTCAAAGGGTTTGAAGCTGACATTGTATCTGCAGAGAGTAAAGATTCTAGTTAGACTTTTGTGCTTGATCCTAATCTGTTCTAAGGTCTTTTAGAACAAATGTAACTCCCACTATTTCTCGAATCCCTCACACTCCCCTGGTAGGAAAACGGAATCCAACACGACTAGGATTTCTAGTGGGTACTGCGGTCCACCAATTTACATGCCACCTCACCTAACAGTTATTGGTGACACATAGATTGATGAATGTACAACTCTTGTACAATGCTTCTCAAGCATGTTGCAGTGTAACTTGGTCTCTAAGCCATGAAGACCTCACCTAACAGTTATTGGTCCCATTTCTTAGTTAAGTCAGACCCACCGTATAACCGTAGGAATAAAGTCGTCATTGGGTCCTCACCTAACAGTTATTGGTGCCCAACCCCCACCTTTACCCTACAACATCTCATGTCTATAGAGAGGTCCAGCCCTCCGATGCAACTTGACCACTGTGTCCAGCCGAGACAAATCAACATCAGAAAGGCCTTAGCAGCTCTACTACAGTGGAAGACCTATTGACTTAATATTCGTTAATCAGGTCTTAGTGTTTGCAACTTGAGCTCTTCATAAGAGGTAATCGAATAATTGGCCAGGTAAGCAGGTGGGAGGCTCCCCTTACTCAGAGAGTAAGGTCCTAATTAAGTAACCACCTTTCATGCTTTTCTAGACACCAATTAGATCAATTAATCTAATATGACTTGCTCATGACGGTTCACCCTCGACTTGATTGAGGAGGTTTTGATTTAGGTCTCAATTGGGTTTGCTACATCACTTGTAAACCTATCTACCCGACTCACATTCACATCACATGCAAACGGCACATTGCAGGCAGTTATAATCATAGCAATAATTAAAGCTAAACTTTAAATAGGTGATGATCATGGATTCTAGTTAGGTCGTATTACAAGCACATGCACGTCAATCGATCAACTGGTCTTCAACTCTTGAATTAGTTCCAAGCCTCCTTGATCCGATCCTTGATCAACTCTTGATCCAATCGCCATCAACCGCTTAGATCACCTGTTCATCTCATGCCTAGTCTTCAACTTGATCGTTGACGTACATCACATCACACAAATACAACCAGATTGTAAAATAAAAATAAAAATAAATTACATCTCCTTTTAGGAGGCACGCAGGCCTCTCGAAACATCAAATAAGATGCATGCAAGCATCTGAAAAATTACATGACATTGCAGATCACATCGCAGGTCATTACATTTGATACCAAAAGAGTTTGAATCCTATGATCATCACCATATGCAACAATTATAATTTTCAGATCTGAAAACTAACTGATTATATCATGACATAGGTTGCTGATCATGCTAATCATGATTCTAAACTTTGTAATCTCATTAACAACGCAATTAGAATCATCATTTTATCACATAAAAATCAGCATGCAAAAATCAGCACCCCTAAAAAATCTGCATGCAAAAATTTTCAGCATGCATGATCATTCAATTTTCAGATCTAATAAGCCTTTAGATAATTAATTCTTACCTTAATCTACGAAGCCTAGGCTCTGATACCACTGTTGGGAACCCGCCCATGCCACTGATATTTCAAAAAAATTCAGATGGCAGCGGAATCGGCATAAGCGGGATCGACGTTCATCGCATGAACGTTGTTTTATGAATCGTTCGTAGTTAGATAAGAATTAAAACTTTTTAAACCTTTAGGAAGATCAGATCTTCATCTTGTGCGGGTAGATGATCACCGCAAACTGAAGTTCATGGTCTAGGATGAAGGTTTGCTTGAAGCCGTTCAAATGTCCGGCCTCTACGGGTATCCACACGAAGCAGTGATCCGATCAAAGCTCTCTTGTCTTCCCGGGGTGCTAGCTCCCTTGCAAAGACTTCTTTGATGGCTGATTTCCTCTCTTTCAATCAACCCTTGATTGTGCTTGAGAGGAGGAAGAAGAAGGATGAAGAAGAGGAAGAAGAAGAATCCCCACGCAGCCTTCTTTCTTTTCCCTGCGTTGGAAGAAGGATTGGAGGAAGAGGAGGCGGACAAGGCTCTCTTCTTTTCTTCTTCTTGTTGGTGGCTGAACCAAGGGAAAGGGAGAGGGTGGCGGCAGCAAGGAGAGGAGAGAGCACTTCTTCTATGCCCTAGGTGCTGCCCACAAGTCCCTTTTTATAGACATGTGGAGCTCCTAACATTTAGGAGTTCTTGATGTCTATCCTAAGAGGGGGCGCCGTCTCTTCTCCCTTCTCCACGTGGAAAGGGGAGGGGCTTATCCCCTTCCTCATGGTAAATCCTAATCCATATTAGGTAGGGATTGGAATGCCCTAATGTGGTCAAGCCCTAATCCAATTAGGCTTAGCCCAACGGTGAACCAATTTGGATCCAATCTAGGTAAGTCCTAATCCAATTAGAACTTAAATCAATTTTGACTCAATTGAACTCTTCAATCCTAATCCAATTAGGAGTCTTATTGATTCATTAGATTAATAATTAATTGTGACTTAAGAAACCCTAATCCAAATTAGGACATATATAATTTTAGTCCTAATCTAATTAGGACTCTATTTGAATCCGAAGTCCTAATCCGATTAGGACTCTAGGAATCCTACTCCAAGTAGGAATCCAATTTTGATTCAAAACTCCTAATCTCATTAGGATTGCAGGAATCCTATTCCAAGTAGGAATCCCAGTCCTACTCCAACTAGGATTCTCAGTCCTAATCCAATTAGGACTCTAGGAATCCTACTCGAAGTAGGACTCTTGTTTCAAGTCCAATTAATTAATTCCCTTTCCTTCTTCAACTTCTTATCAATCGAATTGATTACTCGTGATTCATAATCACTTTTCAACCATCGGATCGGTCAATACTTCTAGTGTGTGTGACCCCATAGGTTCTATTCTGACTGGTAGTGAGATATATTGTGATCTCTATCAGTATATCATTGAAAACTCCTTTCAATGGGTTGGAACGATTCCAACTCAACCCATTAGGGTTTATCGATCATCGAGATAATCCCTGTGAGTCCCACCATCCACCAGTGACACCTAGTAGCATGTAGTGGCTACCCAGCAGAATGGAATGATGAACCTCTAGGTGCAGTTAACGTGTGATACAGTCCTACTATCGTGGATCCCTACAGGACGGAGGTCATGGACAACTCGTCAAACCCCATCGTCTGTCATATGTCAAAATTTATTCGACTCGAGTTCGATAGTGGAAAACTCTTTCTCCACTTTATATTACTGCCCTGGCCAAGGTCTTAGAACTCAGTCTAACAAATCACATAGGATCACTCCTCTTCTATCAAGGTCGATAGATTCCTTGTAGGTGCATACCCTACTCCTACAGTGAACCTACTGCAGCCAATCTACACTGCATGGACCCATATGGCTAGAGACCATATATGTGTGCAGTCAAACTACAATAACCTCACTGTGAGTAGCCGAAGCACCGCAGGTCAAAGGACCAGTCACACTACTGCAACATCAAGCAAGTCACTGACGAGTGGATAGACATCCAAGTGACTTCTTGTCTTGGTCACGCTCAGTACCCTTGTTCTCTAACAAGCACATGCACTATCACTTCAGTGTCCCTACACTATGGACTCAAGTCTCGTCCATCCAAAAGAAAAGTGATCTGTGCACTGATCGGATCGATCACCATCCTCGTGATGATCCATTGATCAGGAGCATTTAGAAATTAATCACCAATGATACATGGCTCAAATTCTCAACTCTTGAGAATATGTATCATCATCTTATTAATTTTTTGGACGATTCATAGACACATAAATAATATGAATGAAAAGATGCCTTTTATTTATTCAATAATAAATAGTCAAGTACAAAATTATGTCCCTAGAATTAATAATGTGTCAGCCAGATTGGCTTCTAGGGCATACATCTAACACTATCTAGGTTCCTGTTTGAGCCACACAATTGTCCAGCCTCTACAGGTATCCACATGAGGATCTAATCATCTGAGATAGGGTCTTACTGGAGTGCTAGCTCCTTACAAAGACCTCTCATGACTATCATATAGATCAGAAGATAAAAATCTACAACATACCTCCTTAAAGAAGAACCCTTTCTTCTTCAACCTTGCTCGCGATGGAGGAAGAGGAAGGATGAACCTTGCACGTGGATCTTCCTTGCCTTGCTACCGTGGAAGAAGAGGAGGATGAAGACACCTTGCTGCCGTGGAGAAGGAGGAAGAAAGAAGAGGAGGCATGGAGAGGAAGAGGAGAGAATTCATTCATAACTTCTCCCTTGCTACCCTTTTATAGATTGGGTTTAGGGCTCCTTCTAATCTTATTAAGGGTATGGGACTATAACCCAACCTTGGATTAATGCCAAGTGTCCAATCCTTGTGCTCATAGATGCATGACATGTGTCTATTTAATCAATTGATTAATTTTCTAATCATATTAGGACTCCTAATCTCATTAGGAGAATTAATTGATTTGGGAGCATGCATCCTACGATGCCATGTGGACTTCAAAGTCCGCATAGTATGAACATGACTTAAGTCATATTCATCCTACAACGACATGTGGTCTTTAAAATCCGCACAAACCTTGGTTTAATCAAATTGACCCAATCATAAACCCAAATCAATTTGGGTCGAACCCAATTTGATTTGGCTCATTAAATCAGCCGAATTGCAATCCAATTGCAATCAATTCCACTTAATTCTTCTTTCATTAACTCACTAACAATTAGTGGGTTAATTCAATCACCAATCATATTGATGATTGATTTCTATTATGATTCCAAATCACAATTATGATAGTCTGACTAATTAAATCCTCTATGTGTGTAACCCTGTAGGTTCTATTCTGACTGGTAGTGAGAAATATTGAGACCTCCATCTCAATATCACTGAAACTCCTTTCAGTGGACTGAAACGATTTCAGTTCTACTCTTAGGGTTCACTGGTCACCAAGTGAATGCCTTCGAGTCTCACAATCCACTAGTGACACCTAGCAGTATGTGGTGGCAACCCAGCAGAATAGAATATCTGAACCTCTTGGTGCAGTTAACGTATGATACAATCCCTCTATCATGGATTCCGACGTGACGGAGGTTATGGATATCTCGTCAAACCCCATCGTCAGTCATATGTCAAATTTATAAGACTTCCAGTTCGAGATATGGAAAACTTTTTTTCCAAAATACCTGGCCAGAAATTTATCAAACTCAATCTCATAAATCACATAGGATCACTCCTAATCTATCAAGATCGATAGATCCCATCTAGATGCAACCCTATTCCAAAATGAACCTACTGCAGCCAATTCGCACTACAAGGACCCGAATGACTAGGGCCTAAGTTCACATGCTCGTCAAACTACAGCAACCTCACAGTGAATAGCTGAGGCATCGCAGGTCAAAGGACCAATCATACAACTACAGCTTAAGTAGTCACTGACGAGTGGATAGACATCCATGTGACTACTATTTTTGGTCACGTTCAGTACCTTGTTCTCTAACAAGTACTTGCATAATCACTCCAGTGTCTCTACACCGTGGACTCGAGACTCGTCCATCTGACTAAGTGATTTGTGCACTAATCTCAGCGGATCGATCACCGTCCCTTGTGATGGATCCATCGATCAGGAGCATTTAGAAATTAATCCCTAATGACACATGCCTCAAATTCTCAACTTCTTGAAATTATATGTCATCATCTATTAATTTTTTGGACGATTCATGAACACATACAAACATGAATGAAAAATAAATTGCCCAATCTTATTTATTAATAAGTGTCAAATTATAAATTTATGCCCCAGATTACAAATATGCGTCAGCCACGTTGGCTTTTAGGGCATACTTCTAACAATCTCTCACTTGCACTAAAGCCAATCAGACATATATTTAAGTCCCATTTTTTTAAGATGGACTTCTAATTTCTTCTGACTCAACTGCTTAGTGAACGGGTCCGCCACGTTATCAGTGGAGTCTACTCTCTGCACCTCTACATATTTCTTTTTGAGGTAGTCGCGAATTAGATGAAATCGCCGCTCTATGTGCTTGGACTTCTGGTGAGACCTCAGCTCCTTAGCCAGTGCTATGGCGCCGTTGTTGTTGCAGAAAAGGGTTATGGCATCTGATGACATGACTCCTAGCTCTTCGACAAACTTTTTGTACCAGAACGCTTCCTTCACAGCATCCGATGCAGCAATGTACTTTGCTTCCATGGTAGAATCTGCAATAATCGGTTGCTTGGAACTCTTCTAATTTACCGATCATCCATTGCATAAAAAATACATATCCTGATGTAGACTTTCTATCATCAGGATCAGTCATGAAGTCTGAATCAGTATATCCTTCTACTTTTAACTCTGTGCCTCCCCCAAAGACCAAAAACAGATCCTTAGTCGCTCTCAAGTACTTAAGGATATTTTTCACAGCTATCCAGTGCTCCTCGTCTGGATTTGACTGATATCTGCTCGTGACACTCACAGCATGTGCTACATCAGGTCGAATACATAGCATGGCATACATGAGGCTTCCTATTGCCGATGCATAAGGGATCCTACTCATGCGCTGAATCTCTTCAGATGTTTTGGGGCACATCCTTCTGGAGAGATTTATCCCATGCCTTAGGGGTAACAATCCCCTCTTAGAGTTTTCCATGCTGAATCTCTTCAGCACTTCCTCTATGTACATTTTCTGTGATAGGCCAAGCATCCTCTTAGATCTATCTCTATAGACCTTAATCCCCAAAATATAAGATGCTTCACCTAGATCTTTCATGGAGAACTTATTAAATAGCCATAACTTGACCGATGTGAGCATGGAAATATCATTCCCAATTAGGAGTATATCATCTACGTACAATACGAGTAATACTGTAGCCCTCCCACTGACCTTTTTGTACATACATGGTTCCTCTTCATTCTTGATGAAATCAAACGATTTGATCACATCATCGAAACGAGTGTTTCAACTCCGATATGCTTGCTTTAGTCCATAAATGGATCTTTGCAGCTTGCAGACCTTGTGATCACCATCACTGAAAGTGAAACCCTGAGGCTGTTCCATATAGATATCTTCCTCAAGATATCCATTAAGAAAAGCAGTTTTCACATCCATCTGCCATATCTCATAATCATGATAAGCTGCAATGGCAAGCAACGTTCGAATGGACTTCAGCATGGCTACCGGCAAAAAGGTATCTTGATAGTCAATGCCTTCGCGCTAACTATAACCTTTTGCCACCAACCTTGCCTTATAGGTCTCTACCTTGCCATCCGAACCCATTTTTCTTTTGTAGATCCATTTACACCCAATAGGTACTATACCTTCAGGCGGATCTACTAAGGTCCATACTTGGTTGGAATGCATGGAGTCTATTTCTGACTTCATCGCGTCAATCCATTTTTCGGAGTCGATGTCTAACATCGCTTCATTGTAGGTCTTGGGATCATTACTATGATCTCTTTCTCCCATGAGGAATTCTTCCTCTATTTCCTCTGTAAGCATACCTAAGTATCTTTCAGGAGGATGGAAGATCCTACTGGATCTACGAAGTGGACGAGGTTCTTCATGTATTGGCTCAATGTGAATAGGTTCACGAGGCTCAATTGCTCGTTGCTCTTCAGAGACTTTCTCTTTGAGCTCAATTTTTCTCCCACTGCCTCAATCAAGGATAAACTGTTTTTTCAAGAAGATGGCATGTCGGCTCACAAACACTTTGTGATCTTCTGGGATGTAAAAATTGTATCCTAACAACTCTTTAGGATATCCAATAAAATGTGCACCAATTGTCCTAGACTCTAACTTGTCCGCCTGTTGTCGCTTGACTTGGGCTGGACATCCCCAAATCTTGAGATAACCAAGACTTGGTTTCTCACCATACCATATCTCATACGGTGTGGTAGGAATGGACTTAGAGGAAACTCTATTCAATATATAGATAGCTATAAGTAGGGCATCTCCGCACAAGAATAAGGGTAAGTCAGTGAAGCTCATCATGGACCTGACCATATCCAATAGGGTCCGATTCCTTCTTTCTGACACTCCGTTGAGTTGAGGTGTTCCAGGAGGTGTCCATTGTGAAACTATACCATTTTGTTTGAGATAATCGCAAAATTCTCCACTAAGGTATTCTCCTCCTCGATCTGATCGAAGAACCTTAATGAGTTTTTCTGTCTATTTTTCTACTTCAAATCTGAATTCTTTGAACCTTTCAAATGCTTCAGATTTATGTCTCATAAGATAGACATAACCATACCGTAAGAAATCATCGGTAAAAGTAATAGAGTAAAAAATTTGACCCCTAGCCTGTACCTCGAATGGGCCACACACATCAGGGTGTACTAGGGCAAGTATTTCAGTGGACCTCTCCCCGTGTCCTACAAAGGGTAATTTGGCCATTTTTTCTTGAAGACAGGATTCATAAATCGGATATGATTCAGAAGTCAATGAACTCAAAAGCCTATATTTCTCTAATTTGTTAATTCTGTCTTCTCCTATATGACCAAGTCTGAGGTGCCATAAATACTTTTGATTTATCTCATCTCTAGATCTTTTTGATCCTATGGTACTCACTGTATGCTTAGATACGTTCATAGATACATTCATATGTAAGTGATAGAGACCGTCAATCATAAAACCACGTCCAAACAGTTTATTTCGCAAATAAATAGAAACGTAGTCTTTATTGAAATTGAATTCATAATGTTCCTGTGCTAGACAAGATACAGAAATCAGATTTCTGCTAGCACTAGGTACAAAATAACAATCTCTAAGTATCAAACTAAATTCTGACAGTAAATGCAAAGAGAGTGTGCCCACAGCAACAGCAGCAACTCTTGCTCCATTGCCAACCCTTAGGGTTACCGCACCTTCCGTAAGCCTTCTACTTTTCTTTAGACCCTGCATGGTAGTGCACAAGTGAACACTAGAACCAGAGTCTATAACCCAATTGGAAATAGAAAAAACTGTTAGATTAGTTTCAATAATGAGCATATTAGACATACCTTCAGAAGGCGTGTCATCCTTCTTGCTCTTTATGTTTCCCATATAGATAGGACAGTTCCTCTTCCAATGACCGTTTTCATTGCAATGGAAATATTTTCCTTTGGGTTCGGCCTTCTTCTTAGGAACTTCCTTCTTTGGCTTTTTCTCGGTCTTCTGCTTCTTCGCAGGCTTCTTCTTCTTCCTAGTAGACTTTCTCTTGGAAGTAGAAGCTAGCTTAGCAGCGAGAACTATGTCCCTTGAACCTTTCAAGGCTCCGTCAGTTGTCACCAACATATTCAACAATTCAAGTTTGGTGCATTCAATTTTATTCATATGGTAGTTTACAATAAACTGCCCATATGAAGATGGCAACGATTGTAGGATCAAATCCGTTTGCAAATCCTTATACATGGTCATGCCAAGCTTCTCAAGCTCCTCAAGATCCTTGATCATGGTCAAACCATGTTCATGGACGGACTGCCCATCACGCATCTTGGCTTTGAAGAGCCGCCTGGACATTTCAAACCTTACTGCGCGACTCTGTACACCATACAACTCTTGTAGGTGATCAAGTATGTCCTTAGCAGTCTTCATGCTCTCATGCTGTTATTGCAATTCGTTGGATATGGATGCCAAAATATAGCACCTAACCTTATTGTCGTCATCCAACCATTTTGCATGCATCTCACGCTGCTCATTGGTTGCACGGGTTGGTAACATCGAAAATTCATGGTCAAAAACATAAGCTATCTTTTCGCAACTCAAGACAATCTTCAAGTTGCGGAGCCAATCTTTATAGTTTGATCCGGTCAACCTATTGTTATCTAGAATTCGAACTATCGGGTTGGAAGCCATTGACATCTGTAGAGAGTAAAGATTCTAATTAGAAATTTGTATTTGACATTAATTTGTTTTAGAGACTTTTAAAACAAAATTGGATCAAATCCTTCCACTATTTCTCGGATCTCTCACACTCCCCTGGTAAAGATACGGAAATCTGCGACTTAGGGTTTCGAATGGGGTGCTGCGGTCCCACCAATCTACATGTCACCTCACCTAACAGTTATTGAACACACATAGACGATGAGTGTACAACTCTTGTACAATGCTTCGTAAGCATATTGAGCTAACCTGGTCTCCAAGTCATAAGGACCTCATCTAACAGTTATTGGACCCGTTCCTTAGTTAAGTCAGACCCACCGTATATTTCGCAAAAATAAAGCTGTGATTGGGTCCTCACCTAACAGTTATTGGAGCCCAACCCCACCTTTATCCCACAACATCTCATGTTAATAGAGAGGTCCAATCCCCCGATGCAACTAGCCCATTGTATCCAGCCGAGACTAATCAACGCCGGAAAGATCTTAGCAACTCTACTACGATGAAAGACCAATCGACTTAATATTGGGTATCAGATTTTAGTGATTCCAACTTTGAGCTTTTCATAGGAGGTAATCGATCAATTGGCCAGGTAAGTAGGTGGGAGGCTCCCCTTACTCAGAGAGTAAGGTCCTAATTAAGTAACCACCTTTGAGCTTGCCTCGACACCAATTAGATCAATTAATCAAATATGGCTAGCTCAATGTATCGTTCACTCTCGATTGATTTAGGAAGGTTTTAGGTCTCTTGGGATTTACATCTAATGTCACCATCTACCCCATACCATATGTCATTCGATTTACATCTTATGTAAATGTCATATTGATTCAGGTTTACATCCTATGTAATTATGAAACCCTTTCATATATTATATGATTACATCTTATGTAAATGACATAATTGTTTCAGTTTATATCTTATGTAAATGTCCTATTGTTTAAGGGTTTTATTTACATCTCATGCAAATAAATTTTTGTTTAACTAATACATACATCTCATGCATACATTATTTTAAACATAACCTTAAACAAGTATGAATCATTATGATTACCATATGCATCTCATGTATATTTTCAGATCTGAAATTTTAAACCTATTATGCTATTCTTGGATTTCAGATCATGCATTACTTGATTTAAAATATCGTAATCTAATTGCAATTCTAAAATATTTTGCAAGATCATAGCAAATAAAAATCTGCATGCTGAAAATTTCAGCACGTAGAAAATCCAGCAAGCATAATTTCTTTAAAAATCAGATTAAAAATATGGTAATCCTAATCATGCTCCCTAGAACCATGGCTCTGATACCACTGCTGAGATACGCCCCGTTCGATGCGATGTTCGCAGCGGAATTCAAACGGGATGTCGTTCATCGCATGAATGCGCCTCGGATCGTAAAATTCAAAAATTTTTCTGAATTCAAATCCTGAAGATCTTTGAATTCATTAGGGAGGGGAGATTAGGATCTGAGGAAGGTTGATTAAGATTCATAAAACTGAAACTAAAATTAGAAGAAATTAATTTGAAGATCTCATCTTCAAAAATTTTGTAAGTGAAGAACACCGCAGCCTGATGATCTATCTAGGTTCCTGTTTGAGCCACACAATTGTCCGGCCTCTATAGGTATCCACACGAGGATCTAATCATCTAAGATAGGGTCTTACCGGAGTGCTAGCTCCTTGCAAAGACCTCTCATGACTATCATATAGATTAGAAAATAAAAATCTGCAACATACCTCCTTAAAGAAGAACCCTTTCTTCTTCAACCTTGCTCGCGATGGAGGAAGAGGAAGGAGGAACCTTGCACGTGGATCTTCCTTGCCTTGCTACCGTGGAAGAAGAGGAGGATGAAGACCCCTTGCTGCCGTGGAGAAGGAGGAAGAAAGAAGAGGAGGCGTGGAGAGGAAGAGGAGAGAATTCATTCATAACTTCTCCCTAGCTACCCTTTTATAGATTGGGTTTAGGGCTCCTCCTAATCTTATTAGGAGTATGGGACTATAACCCACCCTTGGATTAATGCCAAGTGTCCAATTCTTGTGCTAATAGATGCATGACATGTGTCTATTTAATCAATTGATTAATTTTCTAATCATATTAGGATTCCTAATCTCATTAGGAGAATTAATTGATTTGGAAGCATGCATCCTACGATGCCATGTGAACTTTAAAGTCCGCATAGAGTGAACATGACTTAAGTCATATTCATCCTACAACGACATGTGGTCTTTAAAATCCACACAAACCTTGGTTTAATCAAATTGACCTAATCATGAATCCAAATTAATTTGGGTCGAACCCAATTTGATTTGGCTCATTAAATCAGCCGAATTGCAATCCAATTGCAATCAATTCCACTTAATTCTTCTTCCATTAACTCACTAACACTTAGTGGATTAATTCAATCACCAATCATATTGATGATTGATTTCTATTATGATTCCAAATCACAATTATGATAGTCGGACTAATTAAATCCTCTATATGTGTGACCCTGTAGGTTCTATTCTGACTGGTAGTGAGAAATATTGAGATCTCCATCTCAATATCACTGAAACTCCTTTCAGTGGACTGAAACGATTTCAGTTCTACTCTTAAGATTCACTGATCACCAAGTGAATGCCTTCGAGTCTCACAATCCACTAGAGACACCTAGCAGTATGTGGTGGCAACCCAGCAGAATAGAATATATGAACCTCTTGGTGCAGTTAGCATATGATACAGTCCCTCTATCATGGATCTCGACGTGACGGAGGTTATGGATATCTCGTCAAACCCCATCGTTTGTCATATTTCAAATTTATACGACTTCTAGTTCGAGATATGGAAAACTCTTTTTTCAAAATACCTGGCTAGAAATTTATCGAACTCAGTCTCATAAATCACATAGGATCACTCCTAATCTATCAAGGTTGATAGATCCCATCTAGATGCAACCCTATTCCAAAATGAACCTACTGCAGCTAATTCGCACTACAAGGACCCGAATGACTAGGGCCCAAGTTCACATGCTCGTCAAACTACAGCAACCTCACAGTGAATAGCTGAGGCATCGCAGATCAAAGGACCAGTCATACAACTGCAGCATAAGTAGTTACTGATGGCATTCCTATCCAACCAAATGTAATAGGACAAGTATGCCACCAAAATCCCTACCTCCACAGATCGGGGGCTCAACGTGGAGGCTCTCAACATCTGAATCATATCCTGCGCAGAGACTATCGAGTCGGATAGTAGAACCGGTGATCTCCTCCATATCTCTCTGGCTCTGGGACACTGCAGAAGGACATGCTCGATCGTCTCCTCACTATCTGCACACTCCTCACAGCACTGAGAGACTGCCATGCCACGCCGGGCTAACAAACTCCTCGTAGGAAGGCAGCCCCAGGCCACCTTCCAGATGAATAAAGCCACTCGCGGGTGAATCCGTAACCTCCATATCCAGTTCCCCTCAATTTGACGAGCTGGCTCCCTACCGATCAATGCACGGAGATCTCTGACACGCACCCGCGTCCGTCCCGTCGGAACCCATACTAGCCTGTCGCCCCCCCACCGATGGGAACCGGAAGAGACAGAACCGACTCCGCCAACTGCTCCCCAAAGACCTCCCGGATCATCTCCTCCCTCCATCGAGCCCCCGCTGATGTCAGCAGCTCGCTAACCCTGCAGCTAGCTAATCTCGTCGCATCAACCATGGTCGGCATACGACAGATCGGTATCTCGGTCACCCAGCTATCCTCCAGCACATCAATAGACCGACCATCGCCCATGATCCATCTAATCTCCGAAAGCACCACCCCTACTCTAGTGCAAATCTCCCTCCAAATCGGAGAATGGTGACGACCAGCTCGCACCCCAGGAACCAAGGCGCCATATTTGGCCCTCATCAGTGAGGACCACATACCCTCGGGCTCAAGCACAAATCTAACTACATGTCTAGCAACTAGTGCCTCCCGTGTCACCACCAGGGACTGCACCCCCAATCCTCCATAGCTAGCCGGCTGGCACACAACATCCCAAGCCAATAAATGGACTCCCCCCTGCCACTGCACCTCCCCCAAATAAAGTTTCTGAACAGCTGCTCAAGGGACCTCAGGACTGTAACTGGAATGAGAGTATTGGAAAGTAGATAGATAGGAACCGAGGTAAGAACTAAGCGAACCATAGTGATCCTACCCATCATCGAGAGTGTATGCATCTGCCACCCCTCTAGTCTACGTCTGATGCTGAGCTCCATAGCTGTACAATCCCTCCGCCGCAACCGCTGACCGAAGAGTGGGACCCCTAGATATGTCATCATGCTCTCCTGCTCTCCCACCCTCAGGATCTCCACTATAGACCGCCTCACTGCCACTTTGGTCTTTGGGCTGAAAATAATAGATGACTTGGTCAGATTGACCCGCTGTCCTGATGCTGCACAATAGTCCCGAATAATCCCACAGATGATCCGGGCCGTCTGCAATGACGACCTGGCCAAGAGCAAACAGTCATCAGCAAACAACAAATGGGAAATCGGAGGAGCCCTCACCACCGGTCTATAAACCTCCAACTCCTGAGAGGCCACTGCCCGTCGTAGTGCTCTAGACAATGCATCTGAACAGATGATGAATAATAGGGAAGAAAGGGAGCATCCCTGACGCAACCCCCCTGCCGACACAAAGAAACGGGATGGCGTCCTGTGGAGTGATTGATTATAACCCTATTTGATTTTGATGAGCTCAAAGCATTTGAGTATATCTTATGTTTACTAATGAATTCAATCTAGTGTTTCAGTGATATACTTGTAAATTTATGGCTAAGTGTCTCTAGATTTGGTTCAAGACAATTTGGATAAGTTAAGAAGTCAATGTGAACCAAAGTCTGAGACTCGAGTCGACTCCGGGATATTTCGAGTCGACTCCAAGCGTATCAGAAGCACTGGCACAGGCTCGAGTCGACTCCGGGACATTACGAGTCGACTCCGACTGAGAACAGACAGACGAACAGAGAGATACAACTCAAAACCTGTCAGCGAGTCGACTCCTGAAAAGTGCGAGTCGACTCCGATGCTTGCCGAGTCGACTCCAGAGTAGTATGAGTCGACTCCAGGGGGTTACAAACAGAAAGACAAAGAAGGTATATTGGACCCTGAGAGCCGAGTCGACTCCTGAGGAACGCGAGTCGACTCCGATGGTTGGCAGGTCGACTCCAAAGGAAGCAAGAGTCGACTCTCAGTGTAATACAAGGCAAAAGTCAGAGAGCAACTTTCGGACACTGAGAGCCGAGTCGACTCCCGCAAAGCGCGAGTCGACTCCGAGACAGCGCGACCCCAAAAAGACAGAAGACTGCTTTTCGGATACTGAGAGCCGAGTCGACTCCAGAACAGTCCGAGTCGACTCCAAGACAGCACGGGCCAAAAGACAGAAGCTCGGGAGTTCGGACTCTGAGTGCCGAGTCGACTCCCAGACTTCACGAGTCGACTCGAGTGAGCAAACTTGAAAAATGCATCCATGAATTCCTTAGGATGAGCCGACTCCAAAAGTGCCAGGTCAGCTCCAGACTTTGGGGAGTCGACTCCGGGTTAAGTCGAGTCGACTCCCAGTCGAGAAGAGCACTTTAATTCAAATCCGGAACAGTTGCCGAGCCGACTCCAGAAAAGCATGAGTCGACTCCTGCTGTAGCCGAGTCGACTCCAGATCGCGCGAGTCGACTCCGATCCCAACAGAAACATTGTCAAGATGTGCAGAATGTGCAGAACGGCTAGTAGATTGTGTCTAACGGCTAGTTTTCGTGGGGAATGGCTTAAATAGCCACAGAGAACTGTAGCAAGGCAGAAAAGTGACATTCCACTCTAAGAAAACAAGAAATCTTCATCTGCAAACTGATTTCAACGGAAAAGAAGGAAGAGGGCCATTAACTCCATTCAACCAACTCTTCCCAGCATTAACAGAAGTCTCCTTCTGCCTTCAAGTCTTCAAGACATTCAAGAGGAGACCTAGAGTTCGAGAAGCCCTCCTCTACATCGTCATAAACTAGTTTGAGGGCTCTTAACTTCTCTATTGTTTATATTGCTGAATATCTGCTTTCTTAGAAGCTGTATTTTTCTCTTTGTTCCTTCTATCTATTTGTCCTTACCTGATTCAATCAGGGGATTGAATCAAGGGTGTAAAGGTTTGTTGGTGAGCCTAGGTTGAAACCAACGTGTAAGGGTTCGATTGTGATCCCGGAAAAACAATCGGACGGTTCTAGTCGGTGAGCCTGGGAAAACCGACCGAGTTCGTTGTGACCTCGTAAAACAACAAGTTAGGTTGTGAGCTTGTAAAACAACCGACTGTAATCCGAGGGGTTATAGTGAATTCCCAAGTGAGGCTTGGGGAGTGGACGTAGGAGCAAGGGTTAGCTCCGAACCACTATAAAATTTTTGTATTTGTGATTGGCTTGTCATCTCTTACTTTCATTTCATTCACTGCACATAGCATCTAATTAATTAACTTGCAAAAAGTATTAATTAGTTATCCACAGACATTTTAATTGCAATAATTATTTTAAAACCCAATTCACCCCCCCCCTCTTGGGTTGTCTATCTGGGCAACAAGTGGTATCAGAGCCTGAACTCTACTACCCAAAGAGTAAAAGATCAAAATGACAACCCCATTTGGATCTTCTCACATTGAGGGCCAGTCCACACATAGACCTCCATTCTTTAATGGATCCGACTACTCATATTGGAAGGCTAGGATGAGAATATTTATCCAAGCCCAAGACTATGAGATGTGGACCACCATACTAAATGGACCATACATCCCATCCATTCATGTAGAAGGTGTCACTGTACCCAAGCTTGAAAAGGATTGGGATGACAATGACATAAGGAAGGCACAACTAAATGCCAAAGCCATGAATGTACTTTATTGTTCTTTAGATAGAAATGAATTCAATAGAGTCTCTACTTGTAATTCTGCAAAAGAGATTTGAGATAGACTTGAAGTGACCCACGAGGGCACAAATCAAGTAAAAGAATCCAAAATAAATATATTAGTTTATAAGTATGAATTATTTAAAATGGATTCTAATGAAACAATCACTTGCATGTTCACTAGATTCACTGACATTGTCAATGGCCTAAAAAGCCTTGGCAAAAATTATTCTAACAGTGAGCTTGTCAGGAAGATTCTTCGTTGTCTACCAAGGTCATGGAAAGCCAAAGTGACGGCAATCCAAGAAGCTAAGGACTTGAACAAGCTTCCACTTGAGGAGCTTCTTGGATCCTTAATGACGCACGAGCTCACAATGAAACAACACAGCGAAGAAGAATCCTCTCATAAAAAAAAGGTAATAGCTCTCAAATCTACTTCTTCTAACAAGAATTTATCTTGCAGTAGCAGCAGTGAAGAAGAAGATCATGAGGGAGATGATGATGAGGCTCTTCTCGTACGTAAGTTCAAAAAATTCATCAACTGAAAGAAGTCCTTTCATCAAAGGAGAGGTCCCTCAAGTTTCTATTACAAGGATAAAGGTAAGGAAAAGAAAAATGAGGGAATCGGATGCTACGAATGTAAGAAGCCGGGACACTTCAGAGCGGACTGTCCTTTGCTCAAAAAGGCCAGCAAGCACAAGAAAAAGAAAGTCCTCGTCTCCACCTTATCGGACTCCGATACATCATCTTCATCATTAGAGGAGGAACAAGAAGAAAAGGCCAATCTATGCTTTATGGCAAACGAAAATGAGGTAACATCTGAAACGCATTTAGATTTTACATTTGATGAGTTATATGATGCGTTTAACGAATTAATGGATGAATATAAGACAATAAGCCTTAAGAATAAAGAGCTAAAACTAACCAATCAATCTCACCTCCATAAATACGATAAATTAGTTAAGGATAAGGATTTTATCACTAAAGAAAATTTAGAACTTAAGACAAGCAACCAAATGTTAACTCAAAAAACTTATACCTTAAGTAAAGATAACGAAAAACTAACCAAGAAAATTTCTGAACTTAAAAAGGATAAGCAAACTATTGGAGGTAATTTCACAAAAGACTTAAATGCACTAAAAACAGAAAAACAAAAATTGACACTAGAACTTGAAAAGTACAAGCCTTTTGTAGAAAAATTTACATATAGCTCAGAAAAATTAGAAATAATACTCAATAGTCAACGAGCTGTGTTTAATAGAGCCGGTTTAGGGTATAAACCTAAGAATAAGCAAAAGCTCCTTAGTAATTTCTTTGTGAAAGCAGGGGAAAGTGAAACTAAGAATATAACCTGTTTTTGCTGTGGAAAAGTAGGACATAAAGCTAATATGTGTGACCATAGGAAAGAAAAGCTAAAAGGAAAATTAAAAAGGTTTGGGTTCCAAAAGGAACCAACATTACTAACCATGAAGGACCCAAGAAAACTTAGGTACCTAAAATTGTATGATTTCCTTGTGTAGGAGTGTCTTGCAGCCAAAGTCGACAAAAACTGTTGGTACTTGGATAGTGGCTGCTCAAGACACATGACGGATGACAAAGACCAATTCTTCACCCTTGAGCCCAAGAAGGGAGGTGCTGTGATATTTGGAGACAATAACCAAGGTCACATCATTGGTATAGGTAAAGTACAAATTACCCCTTCAACTTTTATTGATAATGTTCGATATGTTGATGGTCTTAAGCATAATCTACTTAGCATTAGTCAATTATGTGATAGAGGTTTTGATGTGTTGTTCAAACCAACCTTATGCATCATAACCAACTCAAATGACAATAGTTTAGTTTTCAAAGGAATAAGACGTGGGAATGTGTATGTAGTAGACCTTGAGGATCTTGCCAAACATAACCTATGTTTAGTTGTTAATGAAACTAAGGATAATGATGCTAGTTGGTTATGGCACCGTAAGTTAGGTCATGCGAATATGGACACAATATCAAAACTAGTTAAAAGAGATTCGGTGATAGGTTTGCCAAAACTAAAGTTTGAAAAGAATAAGATATGTGAAGCTTGTCAATATGGCAAACAATCAAGGAACTCCTTTAAATCCATAAATTGTGTCTCTACCTCTAGACCTCTAGAACTACTACACATGGATCTATTCGGACCAACTAGAACCACAAGTCTAGGAGGAAATAAATATGGTCTAGTTATTGTGGATGACTTTTCTAGATATACTTGGGTCATGTTCTTAGCTCATAAAGATCAAGCATTTTCAGTTTTTAAGAAATTTCATAAGGAAGTAACAAATGCTAGAGATACTTCAGTCATAGCTATTAGAAGTGACCATAGAACCGAATTTGAAAATCATTTATTTGATGAGTTTTGTAGTAAAAAGGGAATAACTCATAATTTTTCTGCACCTAGGACTCCACAACAAAATGGAGTTGTAGAAAGAAAAAATAGAACCCTAGAGGAAATGGCTAGAACCATGCTATGTAAAAGTAACGTCCCTAAGTACTTTTGGGGAGAAGCCATTAATACCTCATGTCATATACTAAATAGAGTTTTATTAAGACCCATTATAAAGAAAACACCTTATGAACTTTGAAAAAACAGAAAACCAAAGGTAAACTATTTTCATGTCTTTGGATGTAGGTGTTTTGTTCATAATAATGGGAAAGATAATCTAGGTAAATTTAACTCTAAATCTGATGAGGGTATATTTTTGGGGTATTCTACAACTAGTAAAGCCTATAGAGTCTTTAATAAAAGAACCCTTGTTATTGAAGAATCAATATATGTAGTTTTTGATGACTCTAGTGATAATTCTTCTAGCAAGAGAGTTGATCTTGATGATGATGCTGAAATACTTGAAGAAAAGATTGATGAGATGACATTACAAGAAGATGAACAAAAATTAATTGAAAATGCATCATCAAGCCAAGAGGCTGTTGTGGATCATGGGCTGACTAAGGCTTGGAGGTATGCTCATGGGCATCCTAAGGATTTAATTTTAGATGATCCATCTCAACCTGTTAGGACTAGAGCATCTCTTAGGAACTTAAATAATCATTTAGCTTTTGTCTCACATTTTGAACTCAAACACATAGAAGAAGCTGAAAAAGATGTAAATTGGATAAATGCAATGCAAGAAGAATTAAACCAATTTACTAGAAACAAGGTATGGAACCTAGTTGAACGTCCCTCTGAATATTCAATTATAGGTCCCAAATGGATATATAAAAATAAACTTGATGAAAATGGAATTGTAATTAGGAATAAGGCTAGACTAGTAGCAAAGGGCTATAATCAAGAAGAAGGTATAGATTTTGATGAAACCTTTGCTCCTGTAGCTAGACTTGAGGCAATCAGACTATTACTAGCATTTGCATGCTCTAAGGATTTCAAATTATTTCAAATGGATGTAAAAAGTGCATTTCTAAATGGGTATATTAATGAGGAGGTGTATGTAGAACAACCTCCTGATTTTGAAAATCATCAATACTCTAATCATGTGTATAAATTGAACAAAGCACTTTATGGTTTGAAACAAGCACCTAGAGCATGGTATGAAAGACTTAGCAAATTTCTACTAGATCATGAGTTCTCTAGGAGAAATGTAGATACAACACTGTTCTTGAAGAAGAAAAACAAAGATATGTTATTAGTGCAGATTTATGTTGATGATATTATTTTCGGTGCTACTAACAATCGCCTCTGCGAAGAATTTGCTGACTTGATGCAGAGTGAGTTTGAAATGAGCATGATGGGAGAGCTGAACTATTTTCTCGGACTTCAAATCAAACAATCTGAAGAATGGATCTCCATCAATCAAGCTAAATACATCAAGGAGATGCTTAAGAAGTTTGATATGGAGGGAAACAAGTCAATCGGCACACCCATGAGCTCATCATGCAAATTAGACCAAGATGAATCAGGTAAATCTGTAGATCAAAAGATGTATAGAGGTATGATAGGATCTTTATTGTATCTCACTGCAAGTAGACCTGATATCATGTTTAGTGTATGCATGTGTGCTAGATATCAGTCTAATCCTAAGGAATCTCATCTAATTGCTGTCAAGAGAATCTTTAAATACCTAATAGGAACAAAAAATATAGGTTTATGGTACTCTAAAGAATCTAGCTTGAACTTAATAGGATACACAGATTCAGACTTTGCTAGTTGTAAACTTGATAGAAAAAGCACCAGCGGGTCATGTCAATTTTTAGGAGAAAATTTAATCTCATGGTTCAGCAAGAAACAAAACTCAGTTGCATTATCTACTGCTGAAGCTGAATATGTGGTAGCCGGGAGTTGTTGTGCTCAAATTATATGGATTAAACAACAACTTGAAGACTATGGCATTAAACAAGATAAAATTCCCATTAATTGTGATAATACAAGTGCCATTAATTCACTAAAAATCCAATTCAGCATTCAAGAACTAAAAATATTGAGATAAGACATCACTTCATAAGAGATCATGTACTGAATGGTGATGTGACACTTCAATTTGTTTGTACTGATGATCAATTAGCTGATATCTTCACAAAATCCTTGAGTGAAGAGAGATTTAGTATGCTTAGGAGAGGATTAGGAGTGATTGATCCATCCTAGTGATGTTCTCTTCTTGTTCATTGGATTTTGATGATTAGATTGTGTTAAAAATAGAGTTTCTCATCTATGATCATCATATCAGATCATAACTTAGTGAGTGTCCCTTGATTGGTACGAAAATAGCATAATTTTTAGGTGCGTGCCAGAGTTCGAGTTGACTCAGATACGTTTCAGAGTCGGCTCATAACGGGGAGTCGACTCGCACATTGACGGGAGTCGACTCGAGGTCGATGGCAGCATAGGGGAGTCGACTCGCGCATATTTGGGAGTCGACTCGAGGTCGAGTCGACTCGCGACTTACTAGAGTCGACTCGCGGTCGGGATCCGAGTTTTTAACCCTAATCCAAGCGTTTAATCAACACTTCTATTCATCGCCTCCACTGTTCACAAAACCCTAGAGCCGTCTCCTACATCGTCTCCGACCCCGGTTAGAGTTTTTCCGTCGACCTTCTTCCGTCCATTAGGGTTTTACCCCATTCCTAGGTCAATCATGCCTCGTAAGTCGGTTGTCCCGAGCTGGAAGAGACCCCAACCCGCGAGCGGCACCGAGCGACGGTCCAAAGCTCGGAACGATCCCGTGAGGCCACAACCTCCGGTTCGTTCCCCGCCAAGGCCGGTACCCTCGCGACCGTGCGCTGGGAAGGCGGTCTCCATCGGGAGATACGTCAACTTCGACTATCTCTCCCGGGAGGGCTTCACTATAGGAGATAGGTTGAGGGCCCAGGGACTCGAGTTCTTTTGTTCCTTAGATCTTCCCACATACCCAGGGCTAGTTAGGGAGTTCTATGGAACAGTACATAGAGGAAATGGTGGGATAGAGGGGACCGTAGCGGGGTGTCCCACTATTTATTTCGGAGGATATCATTGCTCAAATCCTCCATCTTCCCCAAGTAGGGGTATCTCCTACTCATCCTGAGGATAGGACTGAGGCCCTTACGGCCATTTTAGGGAGTCCACCCCAGTCCCCACTCGATGAGGTGTCCGCTAGTTCACTGTCAGTTGAAATGCGGCTCCTCTTGAGTATCATCTCTAGGACCCTTTTTCCTAAGACCGGCCGCTTTGATTTTGTATCTGAGAGGGACCTAGCCCTTATGTTCTACATCCTTCAGGATACTCCAATTAACTTCTCCAAACTCATTTACAGATACCTATGTGAGCCACTAGACAGACCTAGGCTCACCCTTCCTTATGGGATGCTATACACTCTTATCTTTAGGGAGTCTGAGATCCCATTCCTGAGGGGGGAACCCTCTCGCGCACTGCGATGGACAGATCGCATGGGTGAGGGAACCCTACACAGGATGGGATTTCATAAGGTAGAGG
Organism: Phoenix dactylifera; assembly: GCF_009389715.1. Taxonomy (NCBI): domain Eukaryota; kingdom Viridiplantae; phylum Streptophyta; class Magnoliopsida; order Arecales; family Arecaceae; genus Phoenix; species Phoenix dactylifera. The sequence continues at coordinate 315,725 of NW_024067956.1, read as the reverse complement.
GAACCTGGGTCAGGAAACCATCCTCCTCCACACCTACCACTAGACGCTCCCCCAGTCCTGATCCAGATTCAGACTTTCCTACCTTTCCCTCCACCTCAGCACCCTCCACCTCAGCCGGACCCTCCTCCTCAGCTCTACTCACTCAGCCGATGGAGGTCCGGATTTCTCCTGAGCAGCTCCGGGAGTTGCGGTAGGAGATTGTACGAGATCTTCGGGACGATCTTCTGAGAGAGCTCCGAGGTCCAGCCACTGCCCCATCTTTTGCATTGGTTCCCTCCCTATCAGCCGTGACCGAGATGACGGCCCATGTGAGGGAAGAAATCTACAATGTCAGAAGTCTGATCCAAGCCCAGTTCTCCAATATGAGTGATGTCACAAGCAACACAAGGAAGATGCGAGATGGCATCAGACATGACATGGGCACCCTGAACCAGGGGGCCGAGCGTCTGGCGAACGTGTTGATCGCCAAGCTGGACACACTCCAGGAGAGTGTGACTGAGCTCTCCTCGATTCACAGCAGGGCTACTTCGGCGATCATTACACAGCTAGGGCACGTCACAGATGGGGTCTCCCTACTCATGGAACAATCTAGACTGCCCAAGGGAGCCACATCCTCCTCCAAGAAGCGCTAGCTTACTTATTGTATTTTGACATGTATTTATTGCTTTCCTCTTTGTATTCACAAATGTACTCACTTATACATCAATACAAGGAGTAGACCATTTTCTTCAGAAATGTGCAAATTGATCTCTAAATTGCTTGTGCGATGTGCTTTCTTCCTTTTTGGTATGATGACAAAAGGGGGGAGAAATATATTGAATAGACATGTAAAGAGAATTAATGAAAATCAATAAAAAGAAAACTTTTAAAACACACAATAATTTGTTCTTAGTGGATTCGATACCTCGAGGCTCATTATCTCTCTGTTGGGGCTCCTAATGGAGTAATCTCCAGAATCTATTCAAGGGATATTCGGAGATTAGTTGAATCATACTTAAGAACAAATTGACAGATTTTTCTTTAAAAAAAAACAAAAATTTAAGTTCAAAAGCTTCAATGCACTAAAAGAAAATTCTGAGATTCAAAACAAAGTTGAATGCATGTGTTGAGGGGGAGAATCTGAATTTTTAAGAAAGCAAAATTATTAAATATATATAAGCCAAACAATTGATTGCATGATATGAAGGCTTATATAATTCCAAATGAAAGGGGGAGCCTTAACGTCGAAATTTATTGTTTCACACCTTTCAAGACTGGATAAATTAAAACTAACTAGACACTTGAATTCATTTTCAAATTTTACTATAATTCTCCTTGTTTGTTGAGCAATTCACTTTACATATACTCAATGTTTTGTCATCATCAAAAAGGGGGAGATTGTGGAGTGATTGATTATAACCCTATTTGATTTTGATGAGCTCAAAGCATTTGAGTATATCTTTTGCTTACTAATGAATTCAATCTAGTGTTTCAGTGAAAATCTTGTAAATTTATGGTTAAGTGTCTCTAGATTTGGTTCAAGACATTTTGGATAAGTTAAGAAGTCAACTTGAACCAAAGTCTGAGACTCGAGTCGACTCCGGGATTTTACGAGTCGACTCCAAGCGTATCGGAAGCATTGGCACAGGCGCGAGTCGACTCCGGAACATTAAGAGTCGACTCCGACTGAGAACAGACAGACGAACAGAAAGACCCAACTCACAACCTGTCAGCGAGTCGACTCCTGAAGAGCGCGAGTCGACTCCAGAGTAGTATGAGACGACTCCAGGGAGTTACAGACAGAAAGACAGAGAAGTCATTTTGGACCCTGAGAGCCGAGTCGACTCCTGAGGAACGCGAGTCGACTCCGATGGTTGGCAGGTCGACTTCAAAGGAAGCGAGAGTCGACTCTCAGTGTTATACAAGGCAAAAGTCAGAGAGCAACTTTCGGGCACTGAGAGCCGAGTCGACTCCCGCAAAGCCCGAGTCGACTCCGAGACAAAGCGACCCCAAAAAGACAGAAGACAGTATGGTTGTCTCTGAGACGCGAGTCGACTCCAAGACAGTTCGAGTCGACTCCAAGGCAGCGCTACTCCAAAAAGACAGAAGACTGTTTTTCGGATACTGAGAGCCGAGTCGACTCTGGAGCAGTTCGAGTCGACTCCAAGACTGCACGAGCCAAAAGACAGAAGATCGGGAGTTCGGGCTCTGAGCGCCGAGTCGACTCCCAGAATTTCCGAGTCGACTCGAGTAAGTGAAGTTGAAGAATATCTCTATGAATTCCTTTGAATGAGCCGACTCCAAAAGTGCAAGGTCAGCTTCAGATTTTGGCGAGTCGACTCCGGGTTAAGTCGAGTCGACTCCCAGTCGAGAAGACCACTTTAATTCAAATCCGGAACAGTTGCCGAGCCGACTCCAGAAAAGCATGAGTCGACTCCTGCTACAGCCGAGTCGACTCCAGATCGCGCGAGTCGACTCCGATCCCAACGGACACATTGTCAGGATGTGCAGAATGTGCAGAACGGCTAGTAAAGTGTGTCTAACGGCTAGTTTCTGGGAGGAATGGCTTAAATAGCCACAGAGAACTGTAGCAAGGCAGAGAAGTAACATTCCTTTCAAAGAAAACATAATAACTTCATCTGCCAAAGGGATTTCAGCGGAAAAGAAGGAAGAGAGCCATTAACTCCATTCAACCAACTCTTCCAGCATTAAAGAAGTCTCCTTCTGCCTTCAAGTCTTCAAGACATTCAAGAGGAGACCCAAAGTTCGAGAAGCCCTCCACTACATCATCATAAACTTGTTTGAGGGCTCTTAACTTTTCTATTATTCATATTGCTGAATATCTGCTTATTTAGAAGCTGTATTTTTCTCTTTGTTCTTTCTATCCATTTGGTCCTTACTTGATTCAATCAGGGGATTGAATCAAGGGTGTAAAGGTTTGTTGGTGAGCCTAGGTTGAAACCAACGTGTAAGGGTTCGATTGTGATCCCGGAAAAACAATCGGGTGGTTCTAGTCGGTGAGCCTGGAAAAACCGACCGAGTTCGTTGTGACCTCGTAAAACAACAAGTTAGGTTGTGAACTTGTAAAACAACCGGCTGTAATCCGAGGGGTTATAGTGAATTCCCAAGTGAGGCTTGGGGAGTGGACGTAGGAGCAAGGGTTAGCTCCGAACCACTATAAAATCTTTGTGTTTGTGATTGCCTTGTCATCTCTTACTTTCATTTCATTCACTGCACATAGCATCTAATTAATTAACTTGCAAAAAGTATTAATTAGTTATCCACAGACATTTTAATTGCGATAATTATTTTAAAACCCAATTCACCCCCCCTCTTGGGTTGTCTATCTGGGCAACACTTATGGAAGAAAGTCTTCGTATCACAATATGCCAAGAAGTTGATAATTCTTCGCTTGGTAGGACCAGTTTAACCATTACACATCATCTTCCGTCCATATGTGCGCTACTTGCTCTTGTATGAGGTAATGCACTTTTCTATCTCTTTCTTATTATTGTCAAGAAGCTCACCGTAGATGTCTTTCAGTCCTAGAGGATCTACATCGGGATCGACAGTCTGTATGGAGAAAATGGTAGACCTATAGTACGTATTGTCTGTCACATTCGTTGGGACGTGACTAAAGTAAAACCATGATCCAATAGCTCATACATATCCTTCTTCTTATCCTTCTTCAGCATTGTATCAACCCTTTGTTGCTTCGAATCCTTGGTGGAAAAGGCGTGTGGATCTAAATCAGGGATGGTGACCCTAAGTGCAATCTTTCTGGATGACTTTTTTTTGCTACCAAAAGTTTCCAGCATAGATGCAATATGGCCACCGCCTCTGCTGACGGCCTCTCTGACTGAGAAGATCCTCCTGAACTCTGGATCTGTCTTACTGCTCGCAGAACCGGTGCTGACTCGTAGTATGAGAGCCCAAATCGAGCTGTGTCTAGCCACCTCATCCTACTGCCATCGATCATCCAGGCTCGTCTGAATAGCAGCTTGGATCCGTGCCTCCTCGTCATCTAGAGCGGACGCCTTTGACTTTCTACAATGATAGAAAGGTGGCTCTGTCGCTCGACGGTCCACCTCTGCCTTTTTGGCAACCTTCTTCTTCATTGCTTTGAAATTAGTGAAGTACTTATTCATCAACTGTCGAACCTTCTATGGGTATTTTTGGCATAGATACGTCGGATAATCATCAGCTAAGTGTTGCTTCAACCTAGTTAAGCCTCCTTTGAACTCTGTGTTGCACCAGTTGCACTTTTAGTAGTGCCAATCCGAGAGTAGTTGCCTATGATCCCAACTAATATCACGCTCTGGTTCTTTTTTTTTTTTTGATGGTTTTATTTCTGCAGATTGATCAAGTACGTCAGTTTATTAATTATTTAAAAATATTAAAATTTTATAACGATGAAAATAATATTTTTACCTAAGAAAATATATTTGATTTTTTTAATACATAATACTAGTTTTTCATATTTATTTATTTATATATTTTTAATAATTTTTTAAACTAAAAAATATGTTTAAATACCATAAATTCAGAAAAAAATTATTTTTTACTTTAGGAAATACTTCTCAAATATGTATTACATACTACTAATTTTTCATTTTTTGGGTATTTATTATATATTTTTAATTATTTTTCAAATTAAAAACTAATTTTTAAATATAAATATTTTAAAAATTGATTTCAGCTCAGATCCATGTAGAACTCAATAATAGATGCTGCATATATTTTTTTAAGCTCGTGGGCACGCATCAAAGGCTATTTGTTTCTCATTTTTTTCAATTTAGGTCTAGGCCATTATGTGCATAGCATAATCGCATCAAAACTTGAATTAATGGATACCAAATTTTGCTGGAGAGTATCTTTCATGCCCCTAAATTCGTTTCTGATTTTACAGTTTTTCTAATTTTATTTTTTTATAGATTTTTATTTTTTAATCCAAAAATATTTTTTTAATTTTTAAAAATTATGTATAATTAAAAAATTAAAAAAATTATCTCATCGTGTGGATCATCTCTAGATTTACAATATATCATAAAATCAAGCCCATATTGAAAATTTTAGCATGATCTTTTCTTATTTTGCAAATTTCGAACTAATTTTTGGACCCTCCAAAAAGTAGAGTGAATGAAATAGAAAAGAGGAAGTACATCTTATTTAGACTTCGACCTTCCTTCAATCGCGCTGAATCAGTGTGATTTTACAAATTGGGAGAAGGGGGAGCCGTTAGAGTGTAAGTGTTAGAGAAATAATGTTGGAAAGGTCTTGGGCCTTCCCAACCTCATCTTTTAACAAAAGAAGGAAAGGAGGGGGCTCGGTTCCAAATCGGGCTGATTCAGTGCGAGCCGGATGGTTCGCACTAAGTTCGAACGAAATTGGTTGGTTCCGAACGTTTCGGCCGGTTCGCAACGCGTTTGATCGGTTTGGTTCGGTTTGGTTCGGGGCCGAACCTGATTTTATTAGGCGAACCGACCCGGTCCCTAACCGGGTGGGCTCGGTACGGACCAAACCGGGCGGTTCGGTCCGGCTAAGCCGACCTTCGATCTTTCGCTTTTTCTCTTTTATAATTTTTATATGTATTATATATTCTCTATCTGTCTTATTCCAATAGCTGGTCCGAACTCGAATAGTACATCATTTGCATCAAATAGTACACATGCGTGGATCTACATGTACTTATATGAAGACTTTGTGGACATGAGAATTTATATAGTTAGATATATTCCCACAACCTATCTATTAGGTACTTGTCTGGATTCTTGATTCATATTTCCATGCAACACCTCCTTTGTATTGATCATACGAGGGTCTATCGTCATTCTTCACCATTAGATTTGACTGCCCCAATAAGCTCTCGTATGACTGTACCTTTCATGGAGAACTATTGAGAAATGGTTTTTTAGACTTCTCTATTTCTCCTTGTTGCTTCCATTTGTACCTGAGGATCTCTTTTCTTGCTATCTCGATGCCAACCCTGCTTATTTCCCTTTTCAACCTATTGATTTACCCGGTTGAGTCTTTAGTCATCCTTGGATTTTGTAGAATTCTGATGTTTATTGTATTTCTTCCTTCCTCTCTTAATATACATGAGTTGTTTGAGAGCTTTCAATATCTAGCTAGGTTTGCCATTTGGTTGGTATCGGTGCACACTAACCAGACCGTACCGTACCATACTGATACTGAACTAGTATGCGGTATGGGGAGCATACCGATGTTTGGTACGCCGAACGGCCCCCTATAGCCGGCGTATTGATACTATAATAAAATGGTACTAGTACGGGGTTCGATACCAAGATGACGAACCTATTGTCAAGTGTTGTTGTAATGCATATTTTGCATTCTCTTGTAATGCATATTTTGCATTCTCTTGTGCCCAATTTTGCCCCATTTTGCTCTTATTGTAGCTATAATTTTTTTCCATGGATATGCCATGGTGAAGGGGCAACTGTTTGGTCTTGGTATCTGACAAGACTATTTTGATATCCATATTGAAGCTACTGTTGCCATAACTTTTCAGATAACTTTTTGATTTGCTAATATGATTTTTTATAGTATATTTCTTTGTTGGTATTGGATAAATTATATTGAAAGCTATGTTGTGATTGTGAACAAGACCAATAAAATCCATATTTTTTTCTGCTTTGTACACTTCTGATATAACCCTAAAGACTAACTTGTATTGAACACTCCATGAGAAGAAATAAGTGTGATGATCTATATATCGTTTTTTGGAAATTATTCTGATGTATTCAATTAGGTCTTAAGTTTACCATGAATCTTTGATGGACCTGCTCTCACGATAACTTGTTTGTCCAGTGAACTTGTCATATTAAGTAAGACCTTTGAATGAGTTAACAACCTAATAGAATCACAGACTAACAGTTTAAGTCTGAAACTTTTAAGTGAGCTAATGATGTAGCTCCTCTATCATTATATTTATATTTAGTGAGATAGAGATCTGCGACCACTTCTGATCCTCATCAATGGGACTGGCATCAACTCTTATATGATGCTACTTTGTCCAAATAAGCATGCATAATCTTAAAGAATGGCTTTGTTGGCGAATAGAGTAGAAGATAAAGGGTGGCCCGGTGCATGAAGCTCCTGCCATTGCGGGGTTTGGGGAGGGTTAGATGTATATAGTTTTAATCCTACATGCAGAGAGGTTCTTTCTATGTTTTGAACCCATGACCTCCAGGGGAGCAATCTTATCGTTGCACCAAGGCTCGCTCTCAATTAATAGAGTAGAAGATAAATAAATTAATACATCATCATGATGGCATTGGAAAATATATAGAACAATGGCATATCAAAATTTTTGAAGATTTACAATCTACACCAATATATTATGACGACTATTAAGGCACATTTTTATCTTCTTGTTTTTTATAGTCCTCAAAGCTTGATGGAAACCCCACTCTATTTTGATTCATAGAAACATCGAATTTCACAATTTGTCACTTCAATGGTTTCATGCTATAGGCATGCCTTTGGCTTCCATCTTGTCATAGATTATTAAAGATAAGATAAATTAATAGAATATCATATCCTCCTTGTTGATCATTATTTTATCTTTTGTCAACAACTGATACTGCAAAATTTCATTTTGTATAAATATCAAACCAAAATCTTGAACTCATTGCACCATTTGATGCTTTTTGGCATTATTCATCAAAAAATTTGTTTGACCATATTAAATGCATATATTCTTTCTTTTCCCTAAAAGAAACTATGTAAGATTTCTTTGAAAGTGTACTTATGTTGACTATTGCAGGCTGCTATTCGCCCACCCACTTTTGTTTTCTTTGTCAATGACGCAAAGCTTTTCCCTGAGACGTATCGACGCTACATGAAAAAACAGCTACGGTCTGATGCAGGTTTTCCAGGTACACCTATGCGTCTTCTATGGCGTAGCAGAAGAAGAGCAGATAATGAAGGTGGGACTTCTAATGATAATTTTAAGCTTATTCTATTTTAATCCTTTTATGTGTTAAGTGTTTGACCAACTGGTATTGATTTATGACATACAAATGAAGAGTATATTAGTAAAAGATATAGTGTGTATTTATACAGATCATGGAAGCAAAAATGATCCAAAAGAGTTAAAACAGCTATAGCAATACAAGTGTGCACACCTTTAAGACTTGAGTTTGCAAGACAAAAGGGAATCCCAAATGTAACCCTATCCTGCACATGTCGAACATTTAATAAGGAAGCACAGAAAAGACTCGAGGTGCAGCACAGTAATTAAAAAAATGTCAAAAACCCAAAGTTTTTACACTCATCTTCTGGACTTCTGATGTGATTTCTGTTTGATATTCTATGGTTCTTGCACCAACAATGACATGGTTAATATTCTGTCCATTTTCAAATTATACGCCATATTGAAGATCATTATTAGAGTCTACAAGCATATGATAATGCATTATAATATGATAGGATATCACTTCAATGGTCCCATAGAGAAGTGCTGTAGGCTCTGAGTAATGTAAATGGGATGGTCCCATGCCTAGTGGAGGGTGCCATTATGGACCTATGAACAGAATTTTAATTCAAGGTTTACTATAACAGTTGTTATAACAGTTGCAGACCCTTATGTTATACATGTATGTAATGGGTGATGGCTCTAGTACTATGAAATAACAACCATCACTTGACCTTGTACAGTTCATCTAATCAATACAATTTTCTTTTTAAAAAAATATCAACTGAAAATATTATCTTATTGTCAAGACTTACATGATCAAGTAACATTTCATTCTTAATTTCCATAACACTACTGGTTAGTAATGGTTGTTAAAAGAGAAATTATGTTATTCCAGAAAATGCAATCAGGGACTGGACTAGGCAATAAACGGCCATTATTTCCATTCAAATAGTAAATAGCAGATTCAAAGGTGAACAGTTATGATAAGATAATGACATCGCCAAAACCTTGTTTTCAATGGAATGGAGATTAACAACATAATTTTTTCATATTCCATGTTGGCAAAGCATCATTCTGTTACAACAAATCTATTTTGAACTCCGAACACCATGATGAATTATGGATTCTTCCAGGATTGACAATACTGCTATGTATATTAAGACAAAGAATTGTTCTTCCTTTTTAACCAAAAAGAGGATGGCTAGCTGGTAGACAAATAGATTTCTTACTGCATTAAAAATATGATACCAGACTATTCAAAAATACCAACCATTTCCTTCCAAACCTTCTGCACTGAGTTTTGGCTGTAACATTTTGAAAGATCAGCCAGGTCACTTGAAGATTTTAAAGTTGCTAACCATTTTACTATTTGCAAATTGAATATAAAATATTTATATATTCATGATTTTATTTGAAAAATGTAAAGAGTACTTGTTCTACATTTACACTTCTATGATGGAAAAGGCAAATCATTGTTGCTGCTCAGCATCAAGGGACTTCTGTAATTTGATATAGCAACTAATGTGGTGCTGATTAAAAACTATTAGAAAATAATATTGCTAGCAACAAAATCTCAAAAGTTAAGTAGACTGAGGTGGTAGAATTTATCGAAGGAAAAATTATTTAGGCACCCCCTCAACTTAGAGCTAGTTTCATACCGAATTTAAAAAATTTCAAAGTAGTCCCTAAAGTTAGTTAAGTAGTTCAATATGATCCCGCCATTCATCTTCCTTTACCCGAGCTTAAGGGATTCCATCATGTGATAGTCATATGGGACTTTTAGGATTGAGATACCCTTATGAGGAGTGATTTAGATGGATAGAAGAGATGAAGAAGGATGGAGAGAAGGGACAAGGATAGCGGCAGGATTTAGACAGGAGGAGATGTTGGAAGAGGAGGTAGTGAGAATGGGTGGGACTCAGGACCGGGTTAGATGGAGAGAAGGGATGAGGATGGCAATAGGGTTTAGAGAGGAGGAGAAGATGGTGGGAGTGGGTGACACTCGACACTAGGTTAGATGGAGAGGGATGAGGACGATGGCGGAATTTGAGAGGAGGATATGTTGGAAGAGGAGGTGGTGGGACTGGATAAGACTTGGTGGAGCATAGGACCAAGTTAGATGGAGACGTGGACAATAGCATGTTTAGAGAGGAGGACATGTTGGAAGAAGAGGAGATGGTGGGAGTGGATGGAGCTCGAGTGGAACCAGGTTAAATACAGAGGAGGGATAGAAAAGAGGGATGAAGATGGTGGCGGGGTTTAAAGAGGAGATGTTAGAAGAGGAGTTGGCGGAAGTGAGGAGGGATGATAAGAGGAGACAAGATTGCATTTTTTGATAAATAATCCATTCCAGTGAGGATAGTATTCTGATGGTGTTGGATTCTAGATAGGGTTTAGGACCACTAACTTCAAGGACTACTTTGAAATGTTTTAAACTATTAGTCTTGAGTTGAAGGTGTCTAACTAGTTTTTCCTTTATCAAATTTACTCATGTAAGAAACTATGAAATGGACCGAAATGAAATACATAACGGACTAGGTCCATGGCCCAGCCCACCACATGAACCGCTACAATTTGAGGTGATGCCCTCTTTAATCAGAAACAGGGCCATGTCCCTTTTTTCTTTTCCACTCTCTCTTGTCCCCATCTCCATACTCTTGAAGCCTTGGATCGACGTTCCACACCTCTTCTCAGATTATAGCTTAGCTATCGATGCTATGTGGAGCAAGGGAGCGTGTCTTCTTTGGGAAAAGGAGTTTCAACCTAGGGTTTTCTTTAACATCGAGGGCTTTGGATCTGATCCCACCATGCCACGTATAGAATAGCATTAGGACGACAAGGCTCCTCTGGTCTAGACTGCCAAGCTCCAAAATATAGAATAGGATTAGAACGGCAAGGCCCTTTAGTCTAGGCTGCCAAGCTCCAAAATATGGAATAAGATTGGAATGGCAAGGCTCCTCTGGTCCAGGCTGCCAAGCTTCGAAAGGGCTGAGACAGAAGAGTTTGCAAGGAAGAGCAATGGCAGCACTGAGGTCAAGAGCCTCCATTACAAGGTGATCGAGAGTTATGCCTATAGGAAGCAGCAAGAGTACAGAGGAGAGTTGTGGATTTGGTACTATATATGCATTAAATGGTTGTTTGCTATACTTTTTTGCATTGGTAAGAGACACCGTTCCTTCTTATAGAGATCGGATAATGCATAACTTGTCATGGTTGCCATTCAAATTTGAGTGCTTGGCAGCAATATTTATGTGATTATTGATTTCATAGTAATTTGGATTGGATTCTTTTAATTCGTTCTTTATGCTAATTGCAATGCATGATGCAAAAGCCAATAGATAAATGCACAAACTATAACATGCCCACTAAAAGAGACACTCGAAATATATATATGTCTACAAGTTGAAGGATAGTAGCAAGCCATTCGATTATGGGAAATTGCCTACAAGATTGAGTGGACCACTTGACTCCTCGTGGGTCAGTGAAGTGATTGACCAAGGCCTGGTCATGCATGGAGTTACATTTATGATGGACTAGGCTTGGCTAGATTAGATCTTTGGTGCCACTAAATCATGACTGTATTCGGAGCTTGCCAGCAAATTTTTATGGATGTTTTACAATTTTGCTAAGACACAAAATAGGAGCCTTAACTTAGAGTTTGATTACTTTCCAACTAGGATGGTTTTCGTATGGATGGGTCACTCAGCTAATATATTCTTTTAGAAACCCTCTCCAGCTGCAGTTCCCTCTACTGCCTAAACACCTAATGATGATGCTTTGTACAATTAGGGGTGGCAAAATATGACCCGACCCGCCAACCCGACCCGTGTTCGACCCACCATAAACAGGTTTGGGTTTGGCTTAAACAGGTTCGGGTCGTAAACAGGTTGACCCGTTTAACCTGTTTATTAATTGGGTCGGATACAGATTTTAAATTCCTGACCCGTTTAACCCGTATAACCTGTTTAATTGTTGGGCTGATAAATAAGGGCCAGCCCAACTCCCTGTCTCGGCCCGTTTTCACCGCCTCGGCCCAACTCCCCGCTTCGGCCTGCATTCACCGCGAGGTCCACAGTCCACCGTCTACTTTCAGCCTTTCACCGCGAGGTTGATTGGATCGTAAAGGCGTCGCTAAGGCCGTAAGGCGTTGCTTCTCCTTAGGTTTAGCCATTTAGGGTTTGTCTTTGTGAGCGCCGCCCGAGCTCTATTCCCTCAGTCCCTCTCCCCTCTCCTAGTCTCCTCTCCTCCGGACCTCCGCCTCCGCCCTCTCCTCCCCCTTGCCGACTCCTTCCGCCTCCCCGTCGACGGCGACCGCGGCGGCTCGACGGGTTCCTGGGACGTCGCTTCCGCCTTCTTGGGGCTTTTCGTCGTCTCGCGACTTGCCGGCGGACAGTGACTGCTTTGTCTTCTCCACGACGACGGCCTCCGCCTCCCGCTCTATCCGTGCGTTCTCTCCCCTTCTCCGCTAGTAGTATAGTCATGCTATCTTTGATTTCCTTCCGCCATCTCTTTCTATCTCTGTTTCTTTGTCTTGAGGATCTTGGATCTCAAAGCGGCGGAGGACGTGAGCGTGCTCTATCTTTTCCTCAAAGCGGCGACTACTGCGGAGCAGCAGGTATGCCGGTGGAGGGAAATGGTTTGGTTTTTACTTCTTATGGTTTGATTCATGGCGAAAGCTAGGGCTTCCAGATTTTTCCCCCCATCCGAATCGAAGCCGTCGATGATTTTCGGAGAGAAAAATTTAGGGATGGCGCCTAGAATCCTAGATCAGAGATTTTGAGGGCTCCCGTTTTCATTTTCTTTTATTTTTTTCAATAAGAAAATTGTAATCAGTTAATTTCTCTCCTCCCCTTGTTGCTCTCCGTGTTTTCTTTTTTTAATTTTTGGTTAAATTTTTTTTTTAAAAAAAATTTGCTCGACTGTGTTAATATTGGTGGATTTATCGTAAATTATGTTGGCACTGTTCATGGCTTATACGCTAACTATCTAATTTAAGTCCAATAGTTAAACGGGTCAGGTTGGGTTAAACGAGTCGGGTTGGGTTAAACGGGTTACCTGTTTATTAAACGGGTTAAACAGGTCGGGTCGGGTTACCCATTTAATAAACAGGTCAGGTTCAAGTTGGAATTTTCTGACCTATTTAATAAACAGGTCGGGTTCAGGTTTATGATTTTTTGACCCGACTTACATCTGACCCGACCCATTTATGTCCGACCCGACCCGATTGCCACCCCTATGTACAATAAGCTTGATTGTCTTTCTCAGTAATAAACATATGCAAAGGCCAAGTCACATTATAAGGTACAATGAGCCAACTGCCACTACATATATGTCTAGGGATGACCTTGAAATAAAAATATTCTCCATCTGGCTTGTTTTTATTCTTGAACTCGATTTGTGCTTTTCTTCTCATTTTATCACTATAGAATTTTATTCTAGAACCGTTATTAACCATGAAAGGGCTTTAGTGGCTATGTTTTGAAATTATCTATACTTGCTACGTATTAGAGGACATTGTGCTTGAGAAGGGCTTTCCTATTTGAACTTAGCATTCGGTAAGTAATCTTAACCTAGCTAGAATATTTGTATTATATATCTGTAAAATGCAAGGTCCGTCGAACCAGTATCGGCATCCATACTAGTTGGTAATCGAGTTGGTACGGTACCCAACACGGTACACAAAGGCATACCGGTACCGACACACGGTATGCAGAGGCGGAACCGACACGCCAATTTTTTTTTCCAGTGCTTTTTAGGTTTGATTTATTGGTAATCAATTTTTTTCAACTTTTTCAATAATTTTAATTATAATTTGATGTTTCTTAATATTTTCTGATATTTTTATGATCCCGATATAATCTGAATGATGCATCTTATTGTTTTTGAGCGATACAAAACATAAAATAATTAGTAAAATGTTGCATGCTATAAGAAGTAATATGAAATATCCTAAAATCAATTAGTGAGATACACAAAATAAAAGATACAATCAATTACTTATATTTAAAGTACAACATACATACCGATATTTAAAATCTCATCGAGTGACAATACCTCAGGTAGATATCTAGATCATTAGCATCATCAGGAGGCACATCAGCCCACCCCTCTAACCAAGCAGCGTTGTAGTCCTATAAGCTCATCCTATAGGCTAGCTCATATTGATCACATAATGTTAAAGTAAATTATACAATTTGTAATCTTTAAATTCATGATTCTAGTATTTACAGGCTCAAGGGCAATATGTATAATTAATTATAAAGAATCTTTCAAAGGACAATAATGATGTTAATGAATTTTTTTTATGTTTGATTGTTTTACTACAATTTAATTATCAAGCACCTAACCATAAATATCAATAGAATTAGAAACCAACTACATGAACTTATGTATGAACATGAAATAATATAATGAAGTACCATATAACGTCATACATTACATACATATTCATATAGGGATAGACAGATCAAATTTCTGCTTATTTGTATGCTTCTAGACTACATATCAAATGAAAGCATGGCATCACACCATCAAAATTGTTAAATTGTATTTTTTATTTCGAGGCATTTTATGCATTGCAGATCATGATATAGAGTTGGGATAGAATGCACTTTAGTGTATTTGGCCGCAAATACTTACCAATAGGATTCATTGACGAATATCTAAAAATTAAAATTGACACTACTGATCATCATCTATCGTGTATGAAATGCTTAGAGAGTAAAAATCATTTATTTTGGAGGTCTCTCGCTTGTCTCTCAAACACAAAATGAATCACAGCAATATAGCTAGTGAGCTAACTCTCTCTCTCTCTCTCTCTATATATATATATATATATATATATATATATGTATGTATGTATGTATGTATGTATGTATGTGTACATAGTGTGTATCTATATACATAAATATATGCATATATGTGTGTCTATATGTGTGTTGGACTATACACTTTATGTTTTTTCCTTAAAGAAGAGTTGAAGATTCAGAATCAATGGTGGACAATAACCAAAATTTGTGTCTTGGTGCTCTCTATCCTAATCATCAAGTAGTTGTCAAAATGGATGGTTTTAATAGCATGATACTATGTTTTATCATGATCTAATCATAAAAGAGTTGTCAATTTAAATTTAAGATGTGTACATCATGATCCACAAAGTGGATTTTCAATTTGAGTCCTATGATGTATCTTCCCATACTAGTGCAATTAATACCATTCATTTTTATATTTATTTGGTGTATAATCAGAAACCACCAAAATATATGAATTTTGGTTCTTAGGATTCTTTTCTAGTGTAGATCATATTCAATGGCTTGGATCTTCATTTTCTGATGGCCTATGATTGATTTTAAAATCATTAAGTCCTTTTTCATGGAGTTAACATAAAGTTTGTGGTCCAAAAATGTTTAGTTAGTATTTTGCAAGTCTGAGCTTAAATCTTCTGAACTCACTACTTGAGGGGCTTGATCTGCATCAACTCCTTTTAATTCTAAGAAATATCGGAATACTTCTTACATGTTGCGCTTATGATCCACGAGTCAAAAATCTCCTCTTTTGGCTCAAAAATAAATAAATAAAAAGTTTGAAATCAATATTCTGGAGCCTATATTAAAAACCAAAATAATGCTTAAAAATATCTAGTTAATTTCAATCAGCTTCCGCAAGAAGTGCTCAAAACATTTGAGGGGTTGGTTTTAGCTTGGTTCCAATTGAAACTGAATTTGGTTCAGTTGGTTCTTTAAACATTGAATCAAGGGCTTACATCTTCAGAAAATATTTCCATTTTCCAAGATAACTGTGCTACGGTGTGGTGGAGGGTTTTCTGTCTCTGTTTGTTATCTTGGCATGCATGATCACTTGCGCTTGTGGGTGCTGTTAGCCAAATTAGTTTTCAAAAACGGATGACACAAGATTCTACAGTGGCATTTAAATGTACTGCATATGTTATTATTTTGGAAGTCGTACCTACTGACTGTGTCCTGTTATTACTTCTAAGAGGGAGATCAGTTCGCTGTGCCATCTAATGCCTTATTTATGTCATCCGATAGGACATTGAGTTTTCTATATGGGTTTTCTTTCAGGCATACCTTTCTTCTATATTTGTTTCTGCTATATATTGCATGCGAGGGCAGTTTATTCTACTTCTATTTTCCCATATTCGGACATGCCAACTGCAAGCTTCTGTAACAGCCTCATTGCCACCATAAAAGTGTATTAGAAAGCATTTGCATTGATAACTCACTTGAATAACTGCTAATTGTTTGAATGCACATGTTTGACCAATCATACATCTGAGACAACTTGTACCAACAATTTTCATCCCAAATTCTGACAATCCGACTTTTCTGATTATGCCAGGTAAGACTGCAGGCGTCAATGTGCAAGCTCCAGGAAGTGGTGGTAAATTGGCTTTGCCCACTTGATTTGACAGTACGTCTTCCAGTGTTAATTCCTGTTGGAGTGCTGTGGGCAGAGCTTGGAAACAATATTAGGGTGCCCTATTAACTCTCTGTTATCACAGAATTTTGTATATGATAATAGTTCCTGTAACTGAAGAAAATAATTTCAATAAAACTTCTTTCCCCCACTTTCTATGACATTGTAAGATGGATTATTTTGGGCCTTAAGTTCGAAGTTTCAAAATGGTGGATCATGATTCTATATCTAGTCCTAATTTTGTAGAGAAATGA
This sequence comes from Phoenix dactylifera, assembly GCF_009389715.1. Taxonomy (NCBI): domain Eukaryota; kingdom Viridiplantae; phylum Streptophyta; class Magnoliopsida; order Arecales; family Arecaceae; genus Phoenix; species Phoenix dactylifera. Next base: position 299,117 of record NW_024067956.1, on the reverse strand, counting down.
GAAAATTGTCACTCTTCTACCATTATTTTGGCAGATCAATGGTGTCAATAATCACCATTTTGAGAGGAAAAGGAATTTTAGTGAAGCATAAACCTAGAGGCATTGTTCTCTACTTACGAGTCGGATTTTGTTGTAATCACCGCTTTGATTTGTTTGGTGTACAAACTGTAATATGTTTCTACATAATAATAGGTATAGGATGGAGCCAAATCGGAAATCAGGGGTCTCCTTAAGCAGGGTGCAAGAGGTAATCTAAGTCTATTTTGAGTATTTGTACTGCAACCATGCTTGAAAACTTTTTTTTTATCTTTGGGCTAATATCATGTCCCTCTGCTTGATGCTGTGGCCTTGTCTAGGCTTCCAATTCAAAGGGTAATGGTATTGGCAACAATGAAATATGAAGGTCATGAATTTAGGCCGACAGTCGAACAATGCAACACTAACGGGCTGAGTTTGCGTCAGGTGGTATCAGTGCCAGATTTAATCTCCGTCACAACCTGTACTAGTTATATAGGAGTTTCTTATTGACTGTTATGGTGAGTCTCTTATTGATTGTTACAGTCTCTCTTGATTAGGAGTCAATCTGCGATGAGAGCATCAGAAGGGTTGAGTGGGAGAGATGTTATAGTTTAGAAACTCCCCCTAATATCACCTTTATGAATCAGCTCATGGCATTACTAATTTGGCTTTGTTTCTTTCCCTTTCCCGATCTCCTTTCGATGGAGTCTGGACCTCTATGCCCAAGCATCATGCGCATCGGCATGTGCCTCATGCATGATTGTTGCATATATTATTGTCATAAGTGAGGCCATCGGCCCAGGTCCGGCCCATATGAGGGCCCACTTGTGAGGCGATGCCCTTAGTAGAGATGGGCACTGGGCCGGGCCGCCCATGGCCCGGCGCGAAGCGGGCCGTGCTAGATGGGCACTAGGCCGGGCGCCCATGGCCCGGCACGAAGCGGGCCATGCTAGATGGGCACTGGGCCGGGCCGTGGGCGGCCCGGCACGAAGCGGGCCGTGCTAGAGGGCCGCCCATGGCCCGGCACGAAGCGGGCCGTGCCTAGCACGGCCCATTAAAGGGGGCCGGGCTGGGTTACCACTTTCTGGCCCGCGGGCCGAGCCCGGCATGGCCCATAAGGGCCTGGGCTGGCACGGCCCATGAGCCTGAGCACGGCACGGCCCATAAGGGCCTGAGCCCGGCACGGCCCGCGGGCCAGCCCAGCACGGCCCGCGAGCCAGCCCGAAACGGCCCATAAGGGCCTGAACCGGGCCTGGGCCGGCCGGTCCCCCTTAAAATAAATGAAAATAATTTTTTTTAATAAATTAATAAATATTGAAAACTAAGGATTTATTAATATAAAGCTACCTTAATGGTGGGGGGTTTGGCATAGACCCCTACCAGTTTATTAATTTAAATCAAAATGGTACATGAAGGGAGGTTTGGACCTTGGTCTGACCTCCAGAATACAATAAGAAAGGAGAAAAAATAGAGATGACTCACTTTAACAATTAAAAAAATAAAAATGTACAATTATAAAAAATTAAGAAATCTTACTAATCATCAGTGATTCAGTATTCACTATTCAGTAGTGTTTGTATCATCATCATCAGAGGATGTTGTATTATGTCCACCTTTATCTTGAAGTCTCGCCTCAGCATCCAACCAATCTTTGAAGCAGAGAAGCATCTCAACCGTTTCGCCAGTCATCCTACTTCTCTTTCGTCAAGAACACGCCGACCTGCACTAAAAGCGGATTCCGATGCTACTGTGGACATCGGCACAGCTAAAATATCGCGTGCAATTGCAGACATAACAGGATATTGATTTTTAACACTCTTCCACCAAGATAATACATCTAGACTCTATTTGATTTTCATCATATGCAGACTGAAGATCATTTCGTAAATAAAATTCTAGTTCACTACTTAAAGATGAAGAAGATGAAGATGAACTTGAAGCATGTGTGTGTTTTCTCTGTGCAATGAATGAAAAAATAGATGACGAACGAGAACTACTAGAAGAAGAAATAGAGCTTGTACGGAGAATCTAGATCCACGAATTTTTTCATCATATATAGCATAAATATCATAAAGAAGTTGTTTTACCTCAATTTTAGCAGGTTCAGGATCTTGAATTATATTTTCACAGTATGCATCAAGTAAAATTAGCACGCCATTCAATTTAACTCTTGGATCAAATATAGCAGCTAAGTTATGCATAGGACATATCTTGTCCCAATACTCATTCCATTTAGATTCCATTTGTTCAATAATAGGCATTAAAACATCATCATATCTATGTTCTGCAAATTTTTGACTAATTATATATGCTTGTTGTAAAAATGAACATGAAGTTGGATAATAAATACCAGAAAGAACATTAGTAACATTATAAAAACTAAGCAAAAAATCTTCCAAAATTTTTCCTTTATTCCAATCAGTTTCAGTCAATGTAAAGCCTAATCCACGATCATTAATATATGCACTTAATAAGTTTTTATATGGGTATGCATCATGTATCATGCTATATGTTGAGTTCCAACGAGTAATTATATCAAGTTTAAATTTTTTTAAAACGTTTACCATGATTTATATATAGTTCCTTAAATTCTTGAAGTCCTTGATCTTGAAGCATGAATAAAAGAAACTGCATTTCTAATTTTTGAAATCACATCTTGAATCATGCCCATGCCAGCTTGAACAGAAAGATTTAAGATATGACATGCACATCTAATATGCAATAAATTTCCATTTAACATGGGATGCAATGAGTCATTTAATAATGTAACAGCAGAATTATTATTAGATGCATTATCAAAAGTAATAGACATAATTTTATCATTAATATTATATGAACATACAGTTTGATAAATGGCATTTGAAATTTGTTGCCCAGAATGTGGAAAATCAAAAGCATGAAAAGCAAGAATACGTTTATTTAATTGCCAATCATTATCAATATAATGAGCAGTAATGGCCAATAAAACAATTACTACCTACAGATGCTGACCAAATATCAGAAGTTAATGAAATTTTTACATTTAAAGTAGAGAGTGTTTCAATTAAAGTTTGTCTCATTGCTAAAAAGTTAGTCATAGCTACTCTTCTAAATGTACGCCTACTAGTTCTTTTGTAAAGCAGGTGTAGGTTTAATTGAACATATTCTTCAAAATTAAAAGATTCACATAAACTAAAAGGTAATTCATCCTTTACTATCCATTTTACAAGTGCTTTTCTTTTGATTTTCATGATTATATGCAAAATTACCTACAAGTGATCCCCTTTGTATATTAAGGGTACTTTGAGCATGAGAATCATGCATCCTATGACTCTCTTGATGTCTTTTTAAATGCCCTGTTCCCCCACTACTACTACAACTATAAAGTTTGGCACATTTTTTACATTTAGCTTTCCAGACTCCATCAACCATAACTCTATCAAATTCATTCCATACAGCACTAGTCCTCTTACGAGAAGAGTTTTGATCTTCAACTCGGTTCACTAGTTCTAGAGGAACTAGGAACATGGGGTTGGGGATTAGTTTCTTCTCCCTCAGAAACAGGAGGAATGCCAAACTGACTTTCCTCAAAAGATGACATATCTAAATTGATGAATTCAAAAAATAAAAACTAACCACAAGGAGGAATTGAGTAGAGGGTCGGAGGGCAGAGGTAGAGCCGAGATTCTGAGCTTCCTCTTGTGCTCTCAACAGGAGTGACCTTCTCTTCTCAACAGGAACCTCCTCTTGTGTAGCACTTGAACACTTGCTAAATGCAAACTAAAATTAAATTGCTAGAAGAGCATTTTAGAAGAGAGAAATAGTAGTAGTAGAGAAGGAGAGAATAGTTGGTTTGGTGTGGTGAGAATGAGGGAGGAAAGGGGTATTTATAGGACTCCAAAAAAATTTTCCTAAAATACCCCTCAAATTAGCCGTTTTTGGACTGTTGGGAGGGGTATTTTGGGAAAAAAACCAAAAAATAGCCGTTGGAAACGGCTATTTTCTTCCCCCCCTTCCAGACGGGGCCGTGCCAGGGCACGGCCCGTAACGGGCAGAATTTTTCTGCCAGACGGGCCGTGCCAAGCACGGCCCGTTTGGACCCGTTACGGGCCGTGCCTGGCACGGCCCGTCTGGCAGCCCGTGATGGGCCGTGCCGGGCACGGCCCGTCTCGTGCCGTGCCGGGCCCGGCCCGCCAATCCACGGGCCTAGGGCCGGGCCGGGCTTGGATTTTTGGCTGAGCGGGCCGTGCCCGGCAGGGCCCGCTAACGAGCGGGTCGGGCCAGGCACGGCCCGTTTAGTCCGTGGCCCGGTGGCCTGGGTCGGGCCGGCTCGGCACGGCCCGATGCCTATGACTAGCCCTTAGTCGGTTGGATAAGCATGAGAGTGGGGCATGGATTGTTAAAAATAGAGCAGCGCCTCTGTTCTTTCTCTCTTGTGCGAGCGCCCAAGTGCCTCCTCGCCCCTATCCTCCGGCTTCGTGCACGGCTCCTCCTCCTCCTCTCACACTACACAAAGACCCTCCACCCTCTCTTCTCTCATCCCCTTCCCCCACCTTTACCGTCTCTTCTTTCGTCTTTTCATCTCTTCCATTCACTCTTCTCTTCGTTTCTCTTTTTCCAAGACAAATAAGGCTGATAGGAGCAGAGAGAGATGGTCCAGGTTTGAAGGTCGAGATAATAAACATCGAAGCATAATTAGTTGGCCAATAATAGCTTTGCTCAATGATCTAGGTGAATATTTAAACTTTGATCTAGAGGCTTTTTACCTGCACTTTTTTAGTAAATGGAGAAATTTTTGGACCTCTATTATTTTCTACTTTATGAGACAAATTTTGTACAGATTTTCTATCGTGGGCTTCATGTTCTTGCGGGTATCCCTGAAGTAGCGCTGTTATGTTGTATTCCGATTTGGGATGTGATAATTATCACTTATGCACTGCATCAGTTGGGGACCCAAAGAGGTGCTGATCCAACGTGTGTGTCTTGGTGCGTGCACGAATCATGCGCATGGCATGTGCTTGGGCACATAGCACCAAGGAATAGAGGATCCCTGCTCATTTCCATGATAACTCATTTGAGAGATCTTCTAGCTCGCATTGTGACCAATGACTTTCTATCCTATCATAATCTCTAGAATGTGTATGTCTAAACTGGATAGCACCAATAGAAAACAACCACCAAAATTGTCACACCCTGACTTGAGATCGTGAGCCGGAGATCACGGCAACTGCCATACACTCGTAGGAAACTCTCTCACGAGCATGCAAGTCATCTCATTATGGCATTAAAATTAGGCAGCAGAAATAATTTAACTAATAGTATATATATTTTTTTCATTAACTAACACAACTTACAATTGTTTACAAAGTTTAACATTAGGCTAAGGTAATACATAATTTTAAATAAACTTTAATCTAAGATAGCTCGTGCCATAGTTCTTTTAGCCGCTTTTCCATATTGAAAACTCCGGTAGGCTAGTTCTCTAAATCTATAAAAAAATAAGAAATCGTATAATCAACTAAACAGCTTAGTAAGCAAATGAACACTTAAGCTAGATAAATCAAGCAATAATAGTATACTAAAATTAAGCATGCAAAACACACCGATTCAAATCCAAATCAATATGCTATCTGGTCACTTCAAAAATTTAAATCTTGTTTCATAAATCAATTATTTTTTAAATCATCAAGTTCATCTTGATAGTTCAAACTATGATCACATCAAAGTGCCACCGCATAACCCCCAATGGTAGAGTATCGATATGCCAATGTATAACCCCTACTGGCAGGATGTCGATATGCCAATGTATAACTCCGATTGGCAGAGTATCGATATGCCAACGTATAACCCCTACTGATAGGGTATTGGTATACTAGCATATAATCCCCACTGACAGGGTGTTGATATACCAATGCATAACTCCTATTGGCAGGGTGTCGATATACTACCCACTAGTAGGGTATTGATATACCAGCGTATAACTCTATTGACAGGGTATCGATACATAATCTGGTTGCAAGTTCAAATCTGTTTTGATCCAAAACTCTTTCTCTCAAAACATATTCGATATTCTAAATCGAAAGATGTAATATCGAAATCAATCAAACATAATCCAAATTGAATTCAATACGCTCAATTAAGAATAATATAATATTCTGAAAAGAGGCATATATAACAATAAAACACTATGCTTCAAGTTCATAAATCAAGAATAATTTGATTCAAAAAATATTTATAAATTGCTAATAAATCTAGAAAGAAAGTTATATTACTTACCTTGCGAACACATTCCAACTAACAGATTTAAGTAATCTCAAAGATCCTTCCTAGAGCCTAATATCTCAAAATTATATTTTCTATTTAAAATTTTATCATACTTATAAAAATCTTAAATTCCAACATCCTTATAGGGCTGACCAAGCAGAAGTGTTCGACACCCCGGTTAGTCCGACCAAAATAAAATTCATCGAATCATGCTCAAACTAGGGCACAAATGGTTCAACAAAGATCAGAGCGATCAAATTTAACAATATTTGGCAGGGGCTAGGGTGGGGCTGAAACGCCACCCGACGACCCTAGATTAGAATTCTTTATCAGGGTCAATTTAAAATCGCTGTGAAGAATCCCTACTGGATTCAACTACTCTAGAGAGAGAAAGTTCAATAGAGAGAAAGTCCTGTAGAGAGAGAATTTAGAGGGACAAAGATGGAGAAGAGAGAGAATCTCAGTTCAGGTTCAATCAGGAATCACGAGTCAGCCTCATCAATAGCATAGATCAACCTAGATCGTTCTGGCATGAGTCAAGAGAGAAAAAGTCCAACAAAAGAAAGAAAAGAGAAAGAAAGAGGAGAAAAGAGGGAGGAGAGAGAAAGAAGAGAGAGAGGTTCCCTCTTCCTCCTCTCCAAATAGGGGATCCGTCCCTCTTCCTTCCTTCTCGATTTGACCCAAGGGAGGCCGCAGTGGCCAACCCCGACGACGGCAGGAGGCGGTAAGGTAGGCTTGGCCAACCTCGGCAGCCAGCAGCAGTGAGCAAGGCCGGTGGTGAGAGAACACGGGCCGAAACATAGCACCCTATTTTGAATCAATTTTTGGAGATTGACTTGCTCAAAACCATGATGAATCACAGCTAAGCACCAAGAGAGAAAAATGAGGAGCACTTACCTCGGTTTCGGCGAGGATCTGGCAGCTCCTTTCGGCGACAACTCGAGGAAGACGATCGACAGAGAAGCTCAAAATCGGGGCTTGATCTCGGTGAACTCGAAGAAGGAAGAAAGGGGCTTTAAATAGATGATCCCGACCTTATCTGGCCGGTGTCAGGATTGCGATGTGCAGAGAACCTAAATTCCCATGCAAGATATCACGTGAATAGTAACAGGAAAAAGAAAAGAAATGAAAGAGTTGAGAAGATGGGATCTTTGAGGGTCCCGACCTCTGGGTTTCTTCGAGGAACCACCCTCCAAGAATCTAATTCAAGGGTAATAATTAGCATTGCTCATCATGGGACTATTGGTTCCTCATATATTCTCATCTCCACAAATTACGGAGATGATTACTACCCTCAACTCCTTCCTCATTAAGAGAATTACAAATATCTCAACAACCTGATAGCAATAAGAAAAATTGAAAGGGCGCGCTTATTCAACCCATGGAACTGCATGGTTTATTTTCAACCCCATGCTAGTTGGAGAGGTTATGCAGCTCGTCAGTTATGGAGAGGAAGTAGGACAGTCACGCTGCATTCCCTCCCACTGGGTTCGTAGTCGTCCTCACTGTGAAAGTTAGGAAACCGCTGAAGAAGCTTGTAATAAGTCTCCCATGTGGCATCTTCTACTCCGGTACCTTTCCATTGGATGAGGACTTTGGTGATCGCATGATTCCCTTGCTTAACCATTGGATGAGGACTTTGGTGATCGCATGATTCCCTTGCTTAACCATTTGCCTCTCCAAAATCTTGAGTGGCTCCAATATAAAACTCCCTCCGCATCGGTCTCAGAAAGATAAGTCTGGGCTACAACATTATCTCCAAGCCTTTTCTTTAGGCAAGAGACGTGGAACACCGGATGCACTTTGGAAGTTGATGGAAGCTCCAACTTATAAGCTATAGTGCCTATTTTCTCCAGGATCTTATATGGTCCATAATAAATATGTGATAACTTAGTATTGGATCTCCTATTAACTGTTTGCTGGCAATACAGCTGGAGTCTTAAGAAAACCTAGTCACCCACGGAGAAGGAGCATTTCGTGCGCTTTGGATCCGCCAAGCTTTTCATGCGATCTTGGGCCTTAGTCAAGTTCTCTCTCAAGAGGCATAATATAGTATCTCTACTTTTCAAGGTCTCCTCTACTGCTGGGACTCTTGAGTTGCCCTTGACATAGGATAGGAGATGAGGACGGGGCACTCTGTAGACCACTTCATAAGGAGTTAAACCTGTAGAGGAGTGGGTATTTGTATTATACCAAAACTCTGCCAAGGAAATCCATTTAGTCCACTCGGGATTCAGTCCACAAAAGCAATGGAGATACTGCTCAAGACACTTGTTCACAACCTCCGTTTGACCATCTGATTGAGGATGATAGGCCGAGCTCATATTTAGAGTAGTACCTTGCAGTGAAAAGAACTCATGCGAGAAATTACTGATGAACACCCAATCGCGATCGCTAACAATGGACTGTGGCATCCCGTGCAACTTAAAGACATGGCCCACAAATAACTTGGCGACCATCGAAGCAGTGTAAGGATGTGCGAGAGAAATAAAATGGACATATTTCGATAATCTATCAACCACCACATAGATAGTAGTCTTACCATATGATTTTGGCAAGCCTTCCATAAAGTCCATGGAAATAGAACTCCTGAACGTAGTGGGAATTTCCAAGGGTTGTAACAACCCGGCTGGATGAATATTTTCAACCTTGGTGCGTTGACAGGTATCGCACTCCTTGATGAACTATCGAACCGCTGCTTTGAGTTGTGGCCAATAAAAATCTTGTTTAACCCGATGATATGTCTTGAGAAATCTAGAGTGTCCACCAATAGGACTGCCATGCAAATATGAAAGGATTTTGTGACGGAAGGGAGAATTGGAAGATAAGTAAAATCGCACCTTGTAAAACAAGATGCCCCCCTGTATGATATATCGAGTGAGGTCCAACTGCCCTTCCTCCAGTTGTAGGCATAGATCCTGGATGTGGGGATCGGTTGCATGCTCCTTTTTAATCTCTTCCACCCAATTAAGGATAGTAGATGAGATCGCATTTAAGGTACCTTCTTCCCTTCTTGATAAAGCATCTGCCACCATGTTAGATGCACCACTTCGATATTCTACCGAAAAATCAAAGCCAATCAACTTAGAAGCCCATTGCTGCTGCATAGGAGTGCCGATCTTTTGGTCGAGCAAAAAATTTAAGCTTTGTTGGTCGGTCTTGACAACAAACCGTCTTCCCAAAAGGTAAGTGCACCATTTCCAAACTGCAAGGATTAAGGCGAGTAACTCCTTCTCATAGGTGAAATAAAAACGAGATTTACCCTTTAGTGCCTTGCTAAAGTAAGATATGGGGCGTCTGTTTTGGAAGAGAACTGCACCCACCCTAGATCCGGAGGCATCACACTCCACGTAGAATTTATGTTCGAAATTTGGTAAAACCAATACTGGTGGTGTGGTCATTGCCTCTTTTAATCTTTCAAAGGCCAATAAGAACTCGTCAATCAAAAAAAAAGAGTTCTTCTTCAACATCTCCATGAGAGGCCTCGCGATCTTGCCATAGTCTTGGACGAAGCAGCGATAATAACCGGTAAGACCAAGAAACCCATGCAAGAACTTAATATTGTGGGGTTGTGTCCAACTGAGCATACATTTAATTTTCTCTGGATCGGCTGCAACACCCTCCCTTGAAATAATGTGGCCGAGATATTCAATAGAAGAAGCCCCAAAAACACATTTACTAGCCTTGGCATACAATTTATGAGAATGCAGAAGCTCAAGAATAGCTCGGAGATGATGTAGACGATCCGACATGTTAAGACTGTAAACCATAATATCATCAAAAAAATAAATAGCACGAACCTTCGAAGGTGTAGTCGAAAAATCTCATTCATGAGGCCTTGGAAGGTGGACGGGGGGGTGTTAGTTAAACCGAATGGCATAACTAAAAATTCATAATGCCCCTCATGAGTCCGAAAGGCTGTTTTGTGGACATCTTCGGACTTAACTTAGATCTAGTGGTAACTTGAGCGAAGATCCAACTTGGAGAAGATACAAGCTCCGTGAAGCTCATCCAGTAGTTCCTTGATTGCTGGAATTAGAAACTTGTCCTTGATAGTGATATTGTTGAGGGCTCGGTAATTGACACATAACCTCCATGACCCATCTCCCTTCTTGACAATGAGCACTGGCGAGGCGAAGGGGCTTTGGCTCACCCGCACTACCACAGTGTCCAGAAGCTCGATAACAATCTTTTCAATCTTAGCTTTCTGGTAGTGAGGATACCGGTAGGGATGAAAGTTGCCCGGCTTCGTTCCTAGTAACAAGGGAATCACATGATCCCAGAAGCGAGTAGGAGATAAGCCTCACGGCTCTGAAAATACATCTGCAAACTCTTCCAATAAGGGCAACAATATAGCTGGAGTGCTTCCGTCCTTCTTTTCACCTTGGATAGCATGGATTTGCAGTAAGTAACATGCATTCAAAGAAGGCATGGTTTTACTAACCATGCGTCCAAACATAAATCCCATTTCTTGAGTGCTAAGACCTTGTAGCCGACAGAGTTGGTCTCCAATATGGAACTCCATCAAGAGGCAGGAGAAGTCCCAAGTGATCGCACCAAGGCTACGGAGCCATTGTGTGCCCAGAATAGCTTCACAACCTCCCAACTCCATCAAATAGAAGTCAGTTCTCAGGGGGACTCCTTGGTTGATTATCTTGACGCTAGAATACTTTCCTTTGCAAGATATGCGGCCGCCGTTGGCGACTGCCACCTCAAGGATGACCTCTTGGTTTAAGTTGAGGCCCACCTTCTTTGCAAGATATGGGTTTAAGAAATTATGTGTGCTTGCCGAGTTAATGAGCACCATAACCAATACCTGTTGGATTCATCCCTTCATATGTTGGGAATTATGTCCTGAAAGACAATCGTCAACATGTTGATGATTGAATTGTATATGAATTAATGAAATTAATAAAAGTTATTTGGCAATGTTTCATTACATATTTTGTATCTTCGTGAACTCAAGCAATGTAATGAAGTCCTTAGGCCTCTATTAAATGATAAAGGAGAATTTATCTACAAGTTCTTAAACTAGTTCGTGACCAAACGATATGCTATCACTAGGATAATAGCATTATCAAGAATAGGTCGTTGTGTGCTATATACGTTGGTTGTCCTCTTAACCAAGGAGTGTAGAGACACCGATATGTCACACAGGCGAAGTGTAGGAGTACATTTAACTGAAGGTGATTAGTTCCGGAACGCTCTGCTGTCAAGAGATGTTCCGAGTAGATATGGATATATATGTCCCTCCGACCTGAGATCATCACAGTGATTAACAAGCAACTCACTATACTTTGGTATCGGACTATCTGAGTTTCTAATTCAGTGACGGAAGGTTACTGGGTGCAGTCAAGTACTTGCAAAGTCAGTGTGTGAGTCAAGATGGAATTGACCCCTCCTGGTGATAAGAGATAATGCCCTTGTGTTCAATTTAGCAAAATCTTGGCCAGGGTAATCTTCGTGAGAAGTCGTAGGATTATTAAAGTTGAAACACATTTTTGGATGCACCGATTAACGAGTTAACAGAACTCTGAAGTCATCCTAAAAATTTGGTATCATAGGGATGAATTATATGGTAATCATAGTCCAAGGGTTCTAGAATATTGCTTTGCTATTATTCGGCCTATCTGGACATCGGGTATGTTGCCTAGAGGTGCAGCCTAAGAGGGGGGATGAATTGAATCTTTTAAAAAAAAATTAATAGCGTGAAGTGAATGAGTTACAGTTATCCCTTAGTAACTTATAGATTTAGCAGCGGAAATAAGGTTGCACAATTAAAGCAGTGAATAAGATGAGGAAAGCAGTCAGAAATATGCAGTGGAAGAAGAGAGATAAACCATACATACAAATACCAAAATTTATAGTGGTTCAGTGCACTCCCAGCACCCACATCCACTCCCCGAGCCTAGCTTGAGATTTCACTATAGCCTAGCAGATTACAGCCTGATTGTTTTTCGGGCTCACAATCAAAAACCCAGTTGGTTTTTCCAGCAACCAACCGAAAACCTATAACCGTTTGTTTGCCAGGCTCACAAACAATCCAGTTGGTTTTCAGACAAACCAACCAAAAATTTTACACTGTTTGTTTTACCAGGCTCACAAACAACCTAGTTGGTTTTCAGACAAATCAATCAAAAACTTTTTTTCCTTGCTGAATACTTCCGATTCAGCAACTTCCAATCAAGGCTTGGAAGAGCCTCTACAAGTTTCAAATGAATGAAATAGTTACAACAATAGTTAATCCAAATAAATGAAAGCTGTAACCAGAAAACTTAAAGCTTCAGAGTATATAGAATGTTTCAATAAAAATGAAAGCTAAAGCCGATGAAGAGGTTGGTTGTGGAAGAGTGTCCCAATACTCGAACTCCAGCTCTTCTTGATGTGATGAGAAGCTTCAACTGATTTCCTCACAGGAGAAAGTTTCCGATGAATATCGGTGAGGATGATGAATTGTTTAGCTTTTTCTTCTCCTTTCTTTTATGGAAACTTTTCTTTCTTTGACAGAATATTTCTCTCTTTTTCTTATTGTTTTCCTTCTAAGGTTACTTTGAATTTAGACGAGTTCTACAGCGGGATTTGAATTACTTTCTTTCCATTCTGATGGAAATCTTTTCTATTACAGAAGAAGATAAAAGTTGTTGCAAGCTTTCCCTTGTGGTCCCAGCAGTACAGGGTCGACTCATGTTTATCCTGGGTCAGCACTTCAAGATATTGAGATGGCTCTTGCTGTGATAATCTGTTGGAAACCCTGGTGGTCGCATGCATATATTTTTAGAAATTTTACAGCAGAAGCATGAATTAAACTATTCAATTCCTATGCATGCTAGAGATCATATCTCTACAACAAAAATAGATCCAGAACTATAAACATTTATCCTAAACAAGTAGGCATGATTCTATGTCTAACATATAGTTATACATAATTTCAGCAACCTAGTTGATTTCTAATTTTAATTTTTAATGAGATCAGATCTCATACCTTTTTGCTTTGGGAACTTTGATGATACCTTGATCATCTTGTATAGCCACACACGTGTCCGGCCTCTATGGATAGTCCACGCGAAGCTCTAGGAAGATCTACAACTGCAAGAGTGCTAGCTCGTGCAGAGGTGCTACAGTGGCTGAACTTTTTTCCCTCGAAGCACTCAACTTTGATTCTTCTTCGAGAGGATGAAAGATGGAGATGAAGGAGAAGAAGAAGGAGAGAAGGTGGCTGGCTCTCAGAATTTTTTCAAAATTTAGAACCCTTTCTAAAGACCATCTCAACAAACCCTAAGTGTGGGGATCCTTTTATAGCCAAAAGACCCCCCACGCCTCACACCTCTTTTGGCCAACGAATTTGGCTGATAAAATTCTCAAAAAATTCTGGTGAATTGGTAGCTAAGAGATGAACAAATTCTCTTTTAATCTTGTGCCAAGAATCCCTAAAAATCAGAAGATTATTGCGCCCCAAACTTTAGCTGCATGCCACCCTGCTTGATGTGTCATGCAGTCCCTACAAATTAGGGATTTGATTCCTATTTTTTTAGGAAGATTTGAGGAGCCATATTTTTTTGGAAAATAGCCCCACGCCTTGTCTTTCCTCACGCCAAAAATTGGCCAAAAATAAAAAGGATAGGCACCACTGCTTTTAGGGATAAGGATGAGGTGTCTTTCTTCTCGAAGAAAGAAAGGTAGGATCCTAAATTTTAGAAATTCTTCTCCATAATAAATTCTGATTATTTGGACTCTTAATCCTCATCAAATAAGAACTCTTAATTGACTTGAGTCAATCCCAATCCAATTGGGTCAAGTCCGATCAATTAGGTTATGCCCAATCAGTTCGGGTTGAACCCGATCGAATTAGGTCAAATCCTAATTTAGCCCAAATTGAATCTAATTCAATTTGGCTTAACTAAAATCCAATAATTCAATCAAATTGAATTTATTAGTAATCCAATTACTAATTAACCCTCCAATAATTTAATAATTATTTTAATGCAATTTTTGCTTAGGATAATTTGTCAATCGAATTGACCAAATTATCCCTGAATGATTCTTAATCATCAATCAGCCATTTGATCAACCTACAAACTTCTATGCGTGTAACCCCATAGGTTCGAACCTAAGCCGGTATCACAAGAACAACTTCTTGTACTAATCGAAATGACCATCTAGCAATGGCACCCGACGTCCGGATAGGCCGAATAATTGCAAAGCAACATTCAAGAACTCTTGGACTATGGTTACCATATAATTTATCCCTATGACTCCTAAATGCCAGGATGACTTCAGAGTTCTGTCAACTCTGTAATAAGTGCATCCATAATGTGATTCAACTATAGAAATCTTGTGACTCCTCACAAGGATTACTCTGGCCAAGGTTTTGCTAAATTGAACATAAGGCATTATCTTCTGTTTCTAAGAGGTGTCAATTCCATCTTGACTCACAACTGACTACGCAAGTACTTGACTGTACCCAGTGACCTTCCGTCACTGAATTAGAAATTCAGATAGTTCAGTACCAAAGTACAGTAAGTTGCTTGCTAGTCACAGGTTACGGTCTCAGATCAGAGGGCTAAACTTATACCCATATCCACTCGGAACATCTCTTGACAGTAGAGCGTTCCGAAATTGATCACGTTCAAGGAAATGTACTCCTACACTTCACCTGTCTGACATATCAGTGTCTCCACACTCCTTGGTTAAGAGGATAACCAACGTATATTTCACACAACGACCTAATCTTGATAATGTTGTCATCCTAGTAATAGCATATCATTTGATCGCGAACAGTTTTAAGGACTTGAAGATAAATCCTCCTTTATCATAAAACAAGTCCTAAGGACTTCATCATATAAAAGTTCATTTGAAGATGTACAATGAAATGATGAATAATGCCAAATAACACTTTATTAATTTGTCAATTTATTTACAAAATTTCCAACAACTCTCACTTAGCCTAAAGCCAATTGGCACAGTATTTTAATACCCATCTTCGACTTGTGTTCGTTGAACGAGGATGTTGGTAAATGGGTCAGCCAGATTTTCTTTTGTATCAATCTTCTGAAGATCAATGTCACCTCGTTTGACGATCTCTCGAACCAGGTGGTAGCGACGTAGAATATGCTTGGTCCACTGATGTGCTTTGGGTTCTCTTGCTTGAGCTATGGCTCCACTGTTGTCACAAAATACAGTCACTGGACCATCAATGGAGGGTGTTACTCCAAGCTCAGTGATTAACTTCCGCAACCATACAGCTTCCTTGACGGCATTAGATGCTGCGATGTATTCTGCTTCATATGTAGAATCTGCCACTATATGCTGCTTGGAACTCTTCCAGCAGATGGTCCCACCCTTAAGAGTAAAGATATATCCCGACATGCTCTTGCTATGATCTTGATCTGACTGAAAACTTGAATCGGTATATCCCTCAAGTTTTAAGTCAGGATCACCGTAGATAAGCCACTGGTATTTAGTATTTTTCAAATACTTAAGGATGGTTTTTACAATCTTCCAGTAGTTGCAACCTGGATCAGACTGGTATCACTCACTACTCCTAGTGAGTATGCCACGTCTGGTCTAGTATATGTCATGCATGGCATACATTATAGATCCCACTGCCGAAGCATATAGAATTCTATCCATATTCTCTCTTTCTTGAGGGGTTGTCGGACAATCCCTCTTAGAAAGGTTAATTCCATGGCCCAACAGAAGATAGCCTTTCTTGAAATTAATCATACTGAACCTCTTCAGTATAGTATCAATGTATGTGGATTGGGATAATCCAAGCAATCTTCTAGATCTATCTCTATAAATCTTCATCCCTAGGATGTAAGATGCTTCTCCCAAATCCTTCATAGCAAATTGAGATGATAGCCAAACCTTTATTCCTTGTAATGCAGGAATATCATTTCCGATTAGAAGAATGTCATCCACATACAAAACAAGAAATATAATAACTGAACCATTTGCCCATTTATAAATGCAAGGTTCCTCTTCATTCTTAATGAAGCCATACGATTTGATCACCTTATCAAATCGTATGTTCCAACTCCGTGAAGCTTGCTTTAATCCATAAATAGATTTTTGAAGCTTGCACACCTTAGACTCAGCTGTAGATATAAAACCTTCAAGTTGCATCATATACACCTCCTCTTCTAAATCTCCATTTAGAAAAGCGGTCTTTACATCCATTTGCCAGATTTCATAATCTAAGTGTGCTGCTATCGCAAGCATAATCCGAATGGATTTGAACATTGCCACAGGAGAAAACGTCTCATCATAGTCGATACCATAATGCTGACAATATCCTTTGGCAACCAGACGGGCTTTATAGGTCTCTACCTTTCCGTCCATGCCCCGTTTCCTTTTGAAAATCCACTTACACCCTGTGGATTTAATCCCTTCGGGTGGGTCAACTAATGTCCATGCATCATTAACCTTCATGGATTTCATTTCGGATTGCATGGCTCTAAGCCATGCGTCAGAGTCATACCTTTGCATTGCATCCATGTAGGTGATCGGATCCTCATCGTTTTCATCAAGTTCAACAGGATCCCCGTCCCGGACCAAGAAACCATAGTATCTATTCGGCTGACGTGGTACTCTACCTGATCGCCTTAATGGTGCATCTAAGATGGGTTCTGGATCTGATCTAATCAAATTCAACTCAATTGGTTCAGTGGATGGTGTCGGATCTTCTACATATTGAACTTTTCTAAGTTCAACATTAGAGCTATTAGTTCCTTCACTAAGGAATTCTTTCTCTAAGAAAACAGCTCTATTGCTTACGAACAACTTTTACGAACAACTTTTGTTCTCAACAAGGTAGAAATAGTATCCTTTAGTTTCTTTAGGGTAACCGACAAAGAAACATTTATCAGACTTGGATTCCAGTTTGTCTGTCTTCAAACGTTTGACGTACGCCGGACACCCCCAAATCCTAAGATGAGAAAGTACCGGTTCTGTCCCGTCCACATCTCATGTGGTGTTTTATTCACAGATTTACTTGGAACCTTATTAAGTATATAACCAGGCTGACTCAAGTGCATATCCCCAAAAGGATATGGGCAGATCAGTAAACCCCATCTGGATCGAATCATATCTAATAGAGTTCGATTTCTCCTTTCTGACATGCCGTTATACTGTGGTGTACCAGAAGGAGTCCATTGGAAAAGAATCCCATTCTCTTCCAGATATGTCAAAAACTCATTGAAAAGGTATTCACCCCCTCGATCTGATCGAAGAGTTTTAATGCTCTTTCCAGTTTGTTTTTCTACTTCATTACGATACAATTTGAACATTTCAAATGCTTCAGATTTATGTCTCATTAAATAGACATAACCATACCTCGAAAGGTCGTCTATGAAAATAATAAAATATGCATATTCGTCTTTAGCATTTGTGCTCATTGGCCCACATACATCAGAATGTACTAGGGTCAATAAGATATTGGCTCGTTCACCTTTTCCAGCAAAAGGTGACTTGGTCATCTTATCAAGAAGGCATGATTCATAGGTTGTTAATAATTCACAATCATTAACATTGAGGATTCCCTCTTTATTAAACCTGTTCATCTTGTTCTTGTTAATATGACCTAGCCTATGATGACAAAGGTAGACATCCGTGATATTATCTATTCTAGGGCGCTTATTGGACTTGTACATTACATGAACAGGCTGTGACAAAATAGAAATGCCATTATTCAGAATTCCATTCATTACAGCAACACCATTCCAAATGATATTGCAATAATCCTTTTTTATTGATATTTTATAACCATTTTTGGCCAAAAGGCCTACAGAAATGACATTCAATAAAAAAACTTGGACAATAGTGACAATCACTAAGGAAATTTACATGAGAGCTAAATACAAGTTTAAAAATTCCTAAAGCTAGAACTGAATTAAAGTCTGGATATCATCAAATTAGGATGAGGGAAGGAGATGAGTGGAAAACTGCATTCAAAACTAAGCATGGACTTTATGAATGGTTAGTAATGCCGTTTGGACTCACTAATGCACCG
Source organism: Phoenix dactylifera (assembly GCF_009389715.1). NCBI lineage: Eukaryota > Viridiplantae > Streptophyta > Magnoliopsida > Arecales > Arecaceae > Phoenix > Phoenix dactylifera. The sequence goes on along the minus strand of NW_024067956.1, from coordinate 280,846 downwards.
AGCACTTTTATGAGGTTAATGAATCATGTTTTGCGTGCATTCATTGGGAAGTTTGTTGTGGTATACTTTGATGACATTTTAGTATACAATAGAGATTTAGATGATTATGCATCATTTACGATGGGTACTTGATGTGCTACGGAAAGAAAAATTATATGCTAACCATAAAAAGTGTAGTTTTTGCATGGACAAGGTTATTTTTCTTGGTTTTGTTGTAAGTGCACGAGGAGTAGAGGTTGATGATGAGAAGGTAAGGGCAGTTAAAGAGTGGCCAACACCTAAGAGCATAACCAAGGTAAGAAGTTTTCATGGTTTAGCTAGTTTTTATAGGCATTTTGTCAAGGATTTTAGCACACTTGCTGCACCTCTCACTGAAGTCATTAAAAAATCTGTTTGTTTTAAATGGGGCAATGAACAGGAGCATGCATTTAATGTTATTAAAGATAGGTTATGTTCTGCATCTGTATTAGCGTTACCTAACTTTGATAAAATTTTCGAAATTGAGTGTGATGCCTTGGGAGTTGGTATAGGAGCTATTTTGATGCAGGAGATGCGGCCTATTGCTTATTTCAGTGAAAAGCTAAACGGGGTAGCCTTGAACTATCCAACATACGATAAGGAGCTTTATGCACTTGTGAGGGCGTTAGAGACTTGGCAACACTATCTTTGGCCCAAAGAATTTGTCATTCACACAGATCATCAATCTTTGAAACATCTTAAGGGTCAAGGAAAGTTGAACAAAAGGCATGCTCGATGGTTGGAATTTATTGAAACCTTTCAGTATGTCATCAAATACAAGCAAGATAAGGAGACTATAGTTGCAGACGCCTTATCCCGAAGGTATGTTATTCTTCTGTAAATGAAAGGTTGCTTGGTTTTGAGTATGTCAAGGAATTGTATGCCAATGATCATGACTTTGCTGATGTGTTTGTTGCTTGTGAAAAGGGAGCTTTTGGTAAATTTCATAGAGTTGATGGGTATTTGTTCAAGGAAAATAAGTTGTGTGTGCCTCAATGCTCTATGCGTGAATTCCTTGTCAAAGAATAACATGGGGGAGGGTTAATGGGGCACTTTGGTGTCAAAAGGACCTTAGCAGTCTTGCTTGAACATTTCTTTTGGCCTAGGATGCGACGTGATGTAGAACGAATCTGTGATAGATGTATAACTTGTAAGAAGGCTAAATCCAGGGCCTTACCACATGGGCTTTATACGTCTTTGCCTGTACCTAGTGAACCATGGGTAGACATCTCAATGGACTTCATTCTGGGGCTGCCTGGATCAAAGAAAGGTAAGGATTCAATATTTGTGGTAGTTGATGGGTTTTCTAAAATGGCTCATTTTGTTCTGTGCCATAAAACTGATGATGCCACCCATATTGCTGATTTGTTCTTCAAGGAAATTGTGAGACTTCACGGTGTCCCTAAAAGTATTGTTTCTGATAGGGATGTAAAGTTTCTTAGTTACTTTTGGAAGGTCTTGTGGGGGAAAGCTTAGTACTAAGTTGTTATTTTCTACAGCTTATCATCCACAGACTGACGGTCAAACTAAGGTCGTTAATCGAACTTTAACTCAATTGCTTCGAACTATTATTCAAAAGAATTTGAAGAGTTGGGAAGATTGCTTGTCTTTCATTGAGTTCACATATAATAGAACTGTACATTCATCTACAGCGTATTCACCTTTTGAGATAGTTTATGGTTTTAATCCACTAACTCCTTTGGATTTGCTACCTTTGCCTATTGATGCAAGAGTTAGCCTTGATGGGAAGAAGAAAGCTGAAATGGTGAAGCAACTTCATGAACGTGTTAAACAACACATTGAGAAGAGAAATGATCCATATGCATCTAAGGCTAACAAAGGATGAAAGCAGGTTGTTTTTAAGCCAGTTGATTGGGTGTGGGTGCATATGAGAAAGGAGAGGTTTCCCGCACAAAGGAAGTGCAAACTGAATCCTAGGGGCGATGGTCCATTTCAAGTTCTTGAGATGATCAATGACAATGCTTACAAGATAGATCTCCAGGTGAGTATAACATTAGTGCTACATTCAATGTTGTTGATCTTTCTCCCTCTGATGTAGGTGATGATTCGAGGATGAATCCTTCTGAGGAAAGGGGGAATGATGCGACTCATCAAGAGGAACAAACTGAGTTAAGTGTATCATGTGATCCTTTGCACATTCCAAGTGGACCTATTACAAGGTCCTAGGCTAAAAGACTTAGAGAAGCTCTGATTGGGCTTGTTCTAAACATATGGGCTAGGCAAGCTTCGAGTGGATCTACAGATATAAAGCCGGGCTTGAGCAATTCACAAGAAGTCATCAATGCCAATCAAGTAGAAGATGGGGAGCTGTTGATGATACTTGGGTCAAATCTACCATAAATAAATAAGTCTTGCCGAATTTCATACATGGGCTGATTTATTTGAACCTAGACTTCATTAATTCGAGCTCAACATGGTATTTTTGTCTTCATTTAATGGGCTGCACGAATTTATGAAGACTTTCATCACTTAAAACTTTTCATTAATTGCTTTGTGTTTCCCATGCTTGGAGAGATGTTCCAAGGTAGTTAATTAATGCTTTGTGTTTTCCATGCTTGGAGGGGCGTTCCAAGGTGGTTAATTAGTTGCTTTGTGTTTCCCATGCTTGGAGGGGCGTTCCAAGATAGTTAATTGCTGCTTGTGTTTCCCATGCTTGGAGGGGTGTACCAAGGTAGTTAATTAATGCCTTGTGTTTTCCATGCATGGAGGGTTGTTCCAAGGCTGTTATTTATATTTGAGGTCAGTAGAGAATGGAAAAACAATGAGTTTGTTCTGAATTTCAGATTTGAGAGAAGCTTTCTCTTATGTTCTCAATTGGACTGCCTAAACTTATCAAGGAATCAGCCTTGTGGGCATTTCAACACTTTGGATCCTTGTTTCATCATGTTCAAGGGTTCTAGTGGATCATCCAAATCTGGTTTTTGCTTTCTTAAGGTTAAGAATACCATCTTGTTCGTGGGTTCTAAGAATCTTATCCTTGTGGGTTTGCATCATTTGGAATCAGAGATTCGTCCAATTTTATTCTTAAACATCAAGTGAGATAATTCATCTTGTACGTATCTTTATCCATCAGCTCCAATTTTTGTTTTCCCATTTGAATTCCTGAGTGTCTGGCAAAAAAAAAAAATGAAATGAAAGAGTATATTTATCCAGATTCAAAAAAAAAAAGAGTATATATATCCGGTTTCAAAAAAAAAAGAGTATATATATCCAGATTCAAAAAAAAAGAGTATATATATCCAAATTCAAGAAAAAAAAAAGTAATTTGCCATTGTAATCGCAGGCACAAGTGATCTTGAATTTGATTGTTTCTTGGGATCGATTGCTTCCTGATTAAAGTTCTTGATTTTGTCCCTTAAAGTTAAGTGTTGAATTGAATTATGCTAAGGTTGAGTGAATCTTTGTTTGAGTTGATCAGTTCCTTAAAGAGCTACAAGAGAAAGCTAAGAGTGGAGAGATATCTTTTGAGGGTAACTATGTGAGGGAGTGTGTACAGTTTTATTTTCACTAACATTTTCTTTTCAGCTTTAACAATGTCTCACAGGGATGAAGCCACATCTAACCAGGGAGATACACAAACATGGATTGTGAATAAATGCCATGCAACAACAGTTTGAACGTTTACATGTGGTTTTCGGTGAATTTAGGGACAGGATGGATAGGCAAAGACATAGTGATTGCAAATTTACAAGGAGGGTAGCTTAATAAAATCAATAATCCTAGAAAACCTGTAAGGCGAGAACTCGTACATGTGGATGAATTTGATGATGAATATGAAGCAGGAAGTGGGAATGAGGAGGATTATGAGTTTGATTGTGAAATGGGTAGAAATCGGCCTAGAGGAGTTAGGCATGGAAGGGTTTATAGAAGAAATGTCCCTAAGGGCAGAGATGAGGTAGACAGGACCTTGGGAGCATCAAAATGAAGATACTTTCTTTCCAAGGGAGAAATGACCCTGAAGCTTATTTGGAGTGGGAAGAAAAAGGTGGAATTGATTTTTGATTGCCATAAACTACTCAGAAGAAAAAGAAGGTGAAGTTGGCAGCAATTGAGTTTACTAATTATGCAATCCATATGGTGAGATCAATTGGTGTCAAATCGGGAGGAGGAATCATGGGAGACCTGTAGAAACTTTTAGGGAAATAGAGGCCCTAATGAGGAAAAGGTTATACCTAGTCATTATTACAGGGACCTTTATCAAAAATTATAGAGCTTTACACAAGGTTTAAAAATTGTGAGGATTATCATAAAGAAATGGAGGGTTGCTATGATAAGGGCTAATGTCGAAGAAGATAGAGAAGCTACAATGGCTCGGTTTTTGGCCGGTGTTAAACAGAGATATAGCCAATGTAGTGGAGCTTCAGACTATGTGGAGTTAGAAATAGGGGCATATGGCAATGAAGGTGGAAAGGTAGTTAAAATGCAAGGGGGGTAGCAAAGTATATTTCGGGTTCTAGTTCATCTTGGAAGTCGAATTGGAAGAAGGATAAACAAAGTTATTCCTACGGAAAACACTCAAGAGTACAAATGATGCTTCCACCAAAGACAAAGGTAAATCTGACTCCCAACCCTATAGACATGGAGATACAAAATGTTTCAAGTGCTTGGGAACAAGACATATTGCTTTCACATGTCCAAACAAAAGGACCATGCACATGTATGACAATGGGACGTGCTGACTGGTAGTGAGAGTGATGAATTAATTCCTTCACTTGAGGATGCTAGTGATGATGGGGTTGAATATCTAGTGGAGGGAGAGTACTTGTGGCCTGACGTGCCTTGAATTCCCAAGTTAAAGGAGATGACATGGAGCAGCAAGGAGAACATCTTTCATACTCATTGTTATATAAACAATAAGGTATGTAGTATGATTATAGATGGGAAGAAGTTGTACAAATATTGCAAGTACTACATTAGTTGAGAAATTACCTTGTCTATTATTAAACACCCTAGACCTGCAAGTGCAGTGGGCTGAATGAATGTGGGAAGTTAAGGTTAACAAGCAATTTTGATTTCTCTTGTAGATATAGTGATAAAGTGCTGTGTGATGTATAGTCCCTATGCATGCTGAGCCATATTACTTTGGGGAGAGACAGTGGAAATTTGATAGAAAGGTGATCATGATGGGTTTAAGAATAGGTACTCATTTGTAAAAGATGGTCAAAAGGTTACTCTTGTACCGTTAACTCCCAAATAGGTCTATGAAGACCAATTGAAGTTGAAGAGAGAAAGTGAGGTAGAGAGTTCAAAATGAAAAGAGAGTGAAAATGCTAGTAAGACTGAGAATTCAAAAAAAGAAATTCAAAAAGAAAAGAACGAAGTGGTGCAAAAAAAAGAAAGGCCACAAGAGAGAAAAGAAAAAGAAAGAGAGGAGAGAAAAGAAAAGGGAAAGGTGAGTTTTTATGCAAAAGAGAGTGATGTGAAAGTTGCTTATCTTGCTAAACAACCTTTGTTTGTACTTGTGTACAAAGAGGCTTGTTTTGTTGCAAATGATCTTAACCCTTCTCTTCCTAGTGTTGCTGTTTCTTTGTTGCAGGAATTTGAGGATGTGTTTCCTGAGGATGTTCCTAGTGGGTTACCTCCCATTAGAGGCATAGAACATCAGATTGATCACATTTCTGGAGCTGTTATTCCAAACCGTCCAGCCTATGGAAGTCATCCGAAGGAGATAAAGGAACTTCAGAGGCAAGTTAAAGAGCTCATGGCAAAGGGATATATTAGAGAGAGTTTGAGTCCTTGCGCAGTTCTTGTACTTCTTGTTCCTAAAAAGATGGCTCATGGAGGATGTGCATTGATTGCAGAACTATGAACAACATAACGGTAAAGTATCGCCATCCTATTCCTAGGTTAGATGATATGCTAGATGAGTTGCATGGATCTAGTATGTTCACTAAAATCGATTTGAAGTCTGGATATCATCAATTAGGATGAGGGAAGGAGATGAGTGGAAAACTGCATTCAAAACTGAGCATGGACTTTATGTGATAGAGATGCAACCAATGATAGAGACGCAACCAGCCCATCTAAAGATCCTTTGCATGGAATTGAAGGTCCTATGACTAGGGCCAAGACTAAGAGGATGAAACAAGCTTTGGAAAGCCTGATCATAAAAATCAAAGGAAAAGAAGACCAACATGAGATAGAGGCTGCACCTAATTGGGTCACTTTCATACAATTGGGTGAAGATGCTTTGAGTCCAACCTGAAGACAATACTTGGAAAGTCCAAATCACATGACAAGAAGCATTCATGGGAAGGCCAACTTTCCTATTGTATTTGGATTTTCGTGCATACTTTTGGGTGATTTTTCAGATGATGTTTTGTATTTTCAAGTCACATTCAGACTTCTTGTAGTTCCCAAAGTCACTATAATTACTTTGGATCTTTTTTCCTAAGTTCTGGTTACTTTTCTAGGAGTAGGTGTAACATCGCATCTTTTCCCAAGCCTTGGTAAATGCAGCCTTGGAAAATGCATGACAAGTAGTGCTATGTAATTTCCTAGGAGTTGCTTCTCTTTGAAGCTATTTCAGCCTTAAAATAGCACCTGATGTACTTGAGAGGGGAGAACGCATGAATGAAATTTGAGAGTTTCTCTTATGTGAGAGCTTCACCTTTTCTTGGATTAGAACTTGATAGTGTTGGTTCTACCGGCAGATCGCGGTTAGGGTCACGCTTCTTTTGATAACTTTGGTTCTACCGGCAGGTCGCGGTTAGGGTCAAGTTCCTCTTTCTCTACCTGTTTCCAGGACGGTCCGAAGTGTGCTCTTATCATTTGGTATCAGAGCCCGGTTCCTGAAATCAGGTGTTATCTATCCTTTGTGTGTTTATCTTGTTTAATTCAAAAAAAAAAAGGTGTTCCGCTGTTGTTTATCTCTATATCCTTGGTGACATCTTCCTTTAATCGGTTTGTGTCATCGTCCTTGTTCCTTTCTGTTCTGCTATTTCAAAAAAAAAAAAGAAAAAAAGAGAAGGAAGAAAAAAAGAAAAAAAAATCTTTAAAATTCGGGGCAGATTTTGCTTCTAATTTCCTTGTGGGTTCTTTAACGCTTCCATTGAATTGTTCTCAATTCAAACCTTCCTTGAACCCTTTGTTGGTTCCAATTAAATTGTTCCTTGCGAGTTCTTATTTCCTAAGGTTGATTATCGACTCCTTACGTTTTCCTGTTGTGTAGAAACATCCAAAAGGTTCTTATTTAAGAGCTCATAAGGTGAAGCTAAGTTGGTAAAAGGCAAGAGGGTGAGATCATCATCAAAGAAAAAGCCATAAAAGAGTGGTCTACCAGAGAGAGGAGTGTGTGAGGACCTATTCTATTTATACTAATCTTTTGATTGCAGCATACAAAGATGAGTAGTGAAGGTAGTAAACAACCAGATGTTGATATGAAGTTATGGATGAAAGCCATTGCTGATCAACTTACTAAGCTCGGTGCACGAATGAATGATTTGAATCACCAAGCAGACTCAAACCTTTGAGGGGGCGGATGTTTGAGAAGAAGAAGAAGAGGAGTATTCGGATGGAAGAAGTAATGGAAGGAGGCAAGAGATGAATCAAGAAAAGACAGTCATTTGGGAAGTATTAAGATGACAATGCCCTGCATTCCAAGGTAAAAATGATCCTGAATTATATTAGAGTGGGAGAGAAAGGGTGAACATGTGTTTTGAATGTCATTAATTATATTCCGAGGAGAAGAGGGTTAAACTAGCCATTGTTGAGTTCCATGATTATGCTAGTATTTTGGTGGATCAAGTGGTGACTAGTAGACGTAGAAATGGGGGAGAGGCTCATTGGTACATGGGATGAGATGGAAGGCTGTCATGAGAAAAGGTTTGTACCCAGCCACTACTATAGAGATTTGCACAGGAAATTTGCAAAGTCTAACTCAAGGCTCCCATGAGTGTGGAAGATTCACTATAAGGAGATGGAAATAGCCATGATTAGAGCAATGTTGAAGAAGACCGACAGGCAACGTATGGCTAGATTCATTGGAGTTTTAAAGAAGGAGATAGCTGAATGTGGTAGAATTGCAACATTATATAGAGATGGAGGATTTGCTGTACAAAGCTATTCTATGGAAAGGCAATTGAAAGCTAGGGAGTACTTCCAAATTTACTACTAGTTCCTCATTGAAATCGAATTAGCAAAATAACAAATCTGTGTCAAAGCCAAAAGAAGATGCAAAGGCCAAAAATTCGATTGCTGCACCTAAAGGTAAAATGGAAACTAATTCATGCCTCTAGATCTCGTGATATCAAATGTTTCAGGTGTCAAGGAGTTGGACATATTGCTTCTCAATGTCCAAATAAAAAAGCCATGATACTGCTGGATAATGGAGACATAGAGAGTGTGAGCTCAAGTGATGATGACATGCCTCCATTGGAGGATTGTAGTGGTGTTAAAGTGCTGAACCTGTTGTTGGAGATGTGCTTGTTGCTAGGCGTGCTCTCAACATGCAACCTAAGGCGGGTGGTAATGAGGAGCAACGTGAGCATAATTTCATACAAGATGCCATAGATAAACGACAAGGTAGCAGCTTTAATCATTGATAGTGGGAGTTGCACTAAATGTCTAGCACCTTGTTGGTTGAAAAATTGAGTTGCCCACATTAAAGCACCCTAATCCCATATAGACTTCAGTGGCTGAATGATTGTGGAGACATAAGGGTGACTAAGCAAGTGATGATTTCATTTTCCATTGGTAAATACAAGGATGAAGTTCTTTGTGATGTGGCACCTATGCATGCTGGACATCTACTTCTTGGGCGTCCGTGGCAATTTGATAGAAGGGTTATTCATGATGGGTACAAAAATAGATACACTCTTATTATGAACAATCACACTATTGTTTTAACACCTCTCCAACCAACCGAGGCCTATGCTGATCAAATCAGAATTACAAGAGAGTGTAAGTTGAGAGAGGAGCAATTGAGCATTCAAGAAAAAGAGAGGAAAGATAAGAAAAATGAGAGTGAGCAGAAGAAGAAAAGAATAAATCAGAATCCAAAGAAGAGAAAAAAAGAGAGTGAGTGCATTTGCAAGCAAAAGAGAGGTTGAGAGTGCCTTGTTAGCAAAAGAGCAGCTACTTGTGCTCATACACAAGGATGTTTATTTCACTAACGAACTCAATTCTTCTTTGCCTAGTATGGTTGCTTCTTTGTTACAGGAATTTGGTGATATTTTTCCAGAAGAAATCCCCCATGGATTACCTCCTACAAGAGGTATTGAGCATCAGATTGACTTAATTCCAGGTTCTTCAATCCCAAATAGACCAGCCTACAGAATAAGTCCAGAGGAAGCAAAAGAAATTCAAAGGCAAGTAGATGAGTTGCTGCAAAAAGGATTTGTGAGGGAGAGTCTCAGCCCGTGTTCTGCTCCTGTGATCTTGGTTCCGAAGAAAGATGGGACGTGGCGCATGTGTACGGACTGCCGAGCCATAAATAAAATCACTGTAAAGTATCGATATCCTATCCCTAGATTGGATGATATGCTTGATGAATTGCATGGTTCGTGTGTGTTTTCTAAAATAGATTTGAAAAGTGGATACTATCAAATTCGCATGAAAGAAGGTGATGAATGGAAAACAGCTTTTAAAACAAATATGGTTTATATGAGTGGATGGTGATGCCATTTGGCTTATCTAATGCACCGAGCACCTTCATGAGGTTAATGAACCATGTTTTGCGTTCTTTCATTGGGAATTTGTTGTAGTGTATTTTGATGATATTTTGATTTATAGCAAAACCTTAGATGAACATGTTAAATCATTTGCATGTTGTTCTTAATGTTTTGAGAGAAAACAAATTATATGCTAATCTTAAAAAGTGTTCATTCTGCCATGAATCTGTTGTGTTTTTGGGTTTTGTTGTAAGCTCGAAAGGAATAAGTGTGGATGAGGAGAAGGTAAGGGCAATTAGAGAATGGCCTACACCTAAGAATGCAAATGAGGTAAGAAGTTTTCATGGTTTAGCAAGTTTTTATAGAAGGTTTGTAAAGAACTTTAGTTCTATTGCTGCACCTTTGAATGAACTTGTTAAAAAGAATGTTGTGTTTAAGTGGAATGAAGTGCATGAGGAAGCTTTTAATTCATTAAAAGAAAAATTGACCAATGCACCTTTGCTTTGTTTCCCTAATTTTGATAAAGCTTTTGAAATTGAATGTGATGCATCTGGTGTTGGCATAGGGGCCGTACTAATGCAGGACTCTAAACCAATTGCTTACTTTAGTGAAAAGCTTAATGGGGCATCATTGAATTATTCCACGTATGACAAAGAGTTGTACGCTTTGGTGAGAGCTTTGCAAACTTGGCAACACTACTTGTGGTCAAGGGAATTCATAATTCATTCTGACCATCAAAGCTTGAAGTTTCTAAGATCTGAAGGTAAGCTTCAAAAAGACATGCCAAGTGGTTGGAATTCATTGAGATGTTTCCTTATGTAATCAAGTACAAGAATGGTAAGGAAAACAAGTGGCTGATGCATTGTCCAGAAGGTATGCATTGCTTACTTCTTTGCAAACTAAATTACTTGGTTTTGAGTTTATAAAGGACTTATATGCTAATGATTCTGACTTTGGCCAAGTATGGGATTCTTGTTCTAAACATGCTTTTGGGGACTATTATAGGCATGATGGTTTCTTGTTTAAGAAAAATAAGTTGTGTGTGCCTGTTTGTTCCTTGCGTGAAATGCTAGTTAGAGAAAGTCATGGTGGTGGATTGATGGGACATTTTGGGATAAAAAGGACCTTAGAAATATTGCATGAGCATTTTTATTGGTCTAACATGAAGCATGATGTGCAATCGGTCTGTGATAAGTGCATAGCATGTAAACAAGCTAAATCTAAAGTCATGCCCCATGGCTTCTATACACCTTTGCCTGTGTCTAATCAACCCTGGACTGATATTTCAATGGATTTCGTGTTAGGATTACCTCGATCTCAAGGTGGCAAAGATAGTATATTTGTCGTTGTTGATAGGTTTAGTAAAATGGCACATTTCATTGCATGCTCTAAACCAATGATGCAACACATATTGCTGATCTGTTCTTTAAAGAGATAATGCGCTTGCATGGATTGCCTAGAACAATAGTAAGTGATAGGGATGTAAAGTTCCTAAGTCATTTTTGGAAAACTTTGTGGAATAAACTAGGAACAAAACTCTTATTTTCTACTGTTGCACATCCTCAAACGGATGGACAAACTGAAGTAGTAAATAGAACACTTACTACCTTGTTGCGTGCTATCATTCAAAAGAATTTGAAAAATTGGGAGAAATGCTTGCCACATGTTGAGTTTGCTTATAATAGAACTGTTCATTCTACTACTTCTTATTCTCCTTTTGAAGTTGTGTATGGCTTTAATCCTTCGACTCCTTTAGACATCTTACCTTTGCCTACTAATGAGTGTACCAATTTGGATGGTAAGAAAAAGGCGGATACTATTAGGGAACTGCATGCAAAAGTTCGAGCCAACATTGAGAGGAAGAATGAGCAATATGCAAAGCAAGCAAATAAGGGGCGTATTAAAGTTATTTTTGAACCAGGAGATTGGGTTTGGGTTCATATGAGGAAGGAGAGGTTTTCCACTCAAAGAAAATCTAAGCTGCAAACAAGAGGAGATGGACCCTTCCAAGTTCTAGAGAAGATCAATGACAATGCCTACAAGTTGGACTTGCCAAGTGAATATGGTAATGTAAGTGCTACCTTAATGTGGCTGATCTATCTTTGTTTGATGTAGGTGATGAATCTGATTCGAGACGAATCCTTTTGAAGAGGGAGGGAATGATAGAGACGCAAACCAATGATAGAGACGCACCAGCCCATCTAAAGATCCTTTGCATGGAAATTGAAGGTCCTATGACTAGGGCCAAGACTAAGAGGATGAAACAAGCTTTGGAAAGCCTGATCATAGAAATCAAAGGAAAAGAAGACCAACGTGAGATAGAGGCTGCAGCTAATTGGGTCACTTTCATACAATGGGTGAGATGCTTTGAGTCCAACCTGAAGACAACACTTTTGGAAAGTCCAAATCAACATGACAAGAAGCATTCATGGGAAGGCCAACTTTCCTATTATATTTGGATTTTCGTGCATAACTTTTGGGGTGATATTTCAGATGATGGGTTTGTTATTTCCAAGTCACTATTCAGACTTCTTTAGTTACCCAAAGTCCATATTAACTTTCCAAAGTCACATTCCAAAGTATGTACGAAAATCACCCCAAAAGTATGTACGAAAATCCAAATACAATAGGAAAGTTGGCCTTCCCATGAATGCTTCTTGTCATGTGATTTGGACTTTCCAAAGTGTTGTCTTCAGGTTGGACTCAAAGCATCTTCACCCAATTGTATGAAAGTGACCCAATTAGGTGCAGCCTCTATCTCACGTTGGTCTTCTTTTCCTTTGATTTTTATGATCAGGTTTTCCAAAGCTTGTTTCATCCTCTTAGTCTTGGCCCTAGTCATAGGACCTTCAATTCCATGCAAAGGATCTTTAGATGGGCTGGTTGCGCCTCTATCATTGGTTGCATCTCTATCATTCCCTCCCTCTTCAAAAGGATTCGTCCTCGAATCAGATTCATCACCTACATCAAACAAAGATAGATCAGCCACATTAAAGGTAGCACTAACATTACCATATTCACTTGGCAAGTCCAACTTGTAGGCATTGTCATTGATCTTCTCTAGAACTTGGAAGGGTCCATCTCCTCTTGTTTGCAGCTTAGATTTTCTTTGAGTGGGAAACCTCTCCTTCCTCATATGAAGCCAAACCCAATCTCTTGGTTCAAAAATAACTTTAATACGCCCCTTATTTGCTTGCTTTGCATATTGCTCATTCTTCCTCTCAATGTTGGCTCGAACTTTTGCATGCACTCCCTAATAGTATCCGCCTTTTTCTTACCATCCAAATTGGTACACTCATTAGTAGGCAAAGGTAAGATGTCTAAAGGAGTCAAAGGATTAAAGCCATACACAACTTCAAAAGGAGAATAAGAAGTAGTAGAATGAACAGTTCTATTATAAGCAAACTCAACATGTGGCAAGCATTTCTCCCAATTTTTCAAATTCCTTTGAATGATAGCACGCAACAAGGTAGTAAGTGTTCTATTTACTACTTCAGTTTGTCCATCCAGTTTGAGGATGTGCAACAGTAGAAAATAAGAGTTTTGTTCCTAGTTTATTCCACAAAGTTTTCCAAAAATGACTTAGGAACTTTACATCCCTATCACTTACTATTGTTCTAGGCAATCCATGCAAGCGCATTATCTCTTTAAAGAACAGATCAGCAATATGTGTTGCATCATTGGTTTTAGAGCATGCAATGAAATGTGCCATTTTACTAAACCTATCAACAACGACAAATATACTATCTTTGCCACCTTGAGATCGAGGTAATCCTAACACGAAATCCATTGAAATATCAGTCCAGGGTTGATTTGACACAGGCAAAGGTGTATAGAAGCCATGGGGCATGACTTTAGATTTAGCTTGTTTACATGCTATGCACTTATCACAGACCGATTGCACATCATGCTTCATGTTAGACCAATAAAAATGCTCATGCAATATTTTTAAGGTCCTTTTTATCCCAAAATGTCCCATCAATCCACCACCATGACTTTCTCTAACTAGCATTTCACGCAAGGAACAAACAGGCACACACAACTTATTTTTCTTAAACAAGAAACCATCATGCCTATAATAGTCCCAAAAGCATGTTTAGAACAAGAATCCCATACTTGGCCAAAGTCAGAATCATTAGCATATAAGTCCTTTATAAACTCAAAACCAAGTAATTTAGTTTGCAAAGAAGTAAGCAATGCATACCTTCTGGACAATGCGTCAGCCACTTTGTTTTCCTTACCATTCTTGTACTTGATTACATAAGGAAACATCTCAATGAATTCCAACGACTTGGCATGTCTTTTTGAAGCTTACCTTGAGATCTTAGAAACTTCAAGCTTTGATGGTCAGAATGAATTATGAATTCCCTTGACCACAAGTAGTGTTGCCAAGTTTGCAAAGCTCTCACCAAAGCGTACAACTCTTTGTCATACGTGGAATAATTCAATGATGCCCCATTAAGCTTTTCACTAAAGTAAGCAATTGGTTTAGAGTCCTGCATTTGTACGGCCCCTATGCCAACACCAGATGCATCACATTCAATTTCAAAAGCTTTATCAAAATTAGGCAAACAAAGCAAAGGTGCATTGGTCAATTTTTCTTTTAATGAATTAAAAGCTTCCTCATACACTTCATTCCACTTAAACACAACATTCTTTTTAACAAGTTCATTCAAAGGTGCAGCAATAGAACTAAAGTTCTTTACAAACCTTCTATAAAAACTTGCTAAACCATGAAAACTTCTTACCTCATTTGCATTCTTAGGTGTAGGCCATTCTCTAATTGCCCTTACCTTCTCCTCATCCACACTTATTCCTTTCGAGCTTACAACAAAACCCAAAAACACAACAGATTCATGGCAGAATGAACACTTTTTAAGATTAGCATATAATTTGTTTTCTCTCAAAACATTAAGAACAACATGCAAATGATTAACATGTTCATCTAAGGTTTTGCTATAAATCAAAATATCATCAAAATACACTACAATAAATTTCCCAATGAAAAGAACGCAAAACATGGTTCATTAACCTCATGAAGGTGCTGGGTGCATTAGATAAGCCAAATGGCATCACCATCCACTCATATAAACCATATTTTGTTTTAAAAGCTGTTTTCCATTCATCACCTTCTTTCATGCGAATTTGATAGTATCCACTTTTCAAATCTATTTTAGAAAACACACACGAACCATGCAATTCATCAAGCATATCATCCAATCTAGGGATAGGATATCGATACTTTACAGTGATTTTATTTATGGCTCGGCAGTCCGTACACATGCGCCACGTCCCATCTTTCTTCGGAACCAAGATCACAGGAGCAGAATACGGGCTAAGACTCTCCCTCACAAATCCTTTTTGCAGCAACTCATCTACTTGCCTTTGAATTTCTTTTGCTTCCTCTGGACTTGTTCTGTAGGCTGGTCTATTTGGGATTGAAGAACCTGGAATTAAGTCAATATGATGCTCAATACCTCTTGTAGGAGGTAATCCATGGGGGATTTCTTCTGGAAAAATATCACCAAATTTCTGTAACAAAGAAGCAACCATACTAGGCAAAGAAGAATTGAGTTCGTTAGTGAAATAAACATCCTTGTGTATGAGTACAAGTAGCTGCTCTTTTGCTAACAAGGCACTCTCAACCTCTCTTTTGCTTGCAAATGCACTCACTCTCTTTTTTTTTCTCTTCTTTGGATTCTGATTTATTCTTTTCTTTCTTCTGCTCACTCTCATTTTTCTTATCTTTCCTCTCTTTTTCTTGAATGCTCAATTGCTCCTCTCTCAACTTACACTCTCTTGTAATTCTGATTTGATCAGCATAGGCCTCGGTTGGTTGGAGAGGTGTTAAAACAATAGTGTGATTGTTCATAACAAGAGTGTATCTATTTTTGTACCCATCATGAATAACCCTTCTATCAAATTGCCACGGATGCCCAAGAAGTAGATGTCCAGCATGCATAGGTGCCACATCACAAAGAACTTCATCCTTGTATTTATCGATGGAAAATGAAATCATCACTTGCTTAGTCACCCTTATGTCTCCACAACCATTCAGCCACTGAAGTCTATATGGATTAGGGTGCTTTAATGTGGGCAAACTCAATTTTTCAACCAACAAGGTGCTAGCAACATTAGTGCAACTCCCCACTATCAATGATTAAGCTGCATACCTTGTCGTTTATATGGCATCTTGTATGAAATATATGCTCACGTTGCTCCTCATTACCACCCGCCTTAGGTTGCATGTTGAGAGCACGCCTAGCAACAAGCACATCTCCAACAACAGGTTCAGCAACTTTAACACCACTACAATTCTCCAATGGTGGCATGTCATCATCACTTGAGCTCACACTCTCTATGTCTCCATTATCCAGCAGTATCATGGCTTTTTTATTTGGACATTGAGAAGCAATATGTCCAACTCCTTGACACCTGAAACATTTGATATCACGAGATCTAGAGGATGAATTAGTTTCCATTTTACCTTTAGGTGCAGCAATCGAATTTTTGGCCTTTGCATCTTCTTTTGGCTTTGACACAGATTTGTTATTTTGCTAATTCGATTTCCATGAGGAACTAGTAGTAAATTTGGAAGTACTCTTAGCTTTCAATTGCCTTTCCACTAGAATAGCTTTGTGCAGCAAATCCTCCATCTCTATATAATGTTGCAATTCTACCACATCAGCTATCTCCTTCTTTAAACCTCCAATGAATCTAGCCATAGTTGCCTCTCGGTCTTCTTCAACATTGGCTCTAATCATGGCTATTTCCATCTCCTTATAGTAATCTTCCACACTCATGGAGCCTTGAGTTAGACTTTGCAATTTCCTGTGCAAATCTCTATAGTAGTGGCTGGGTACAAACCTTTTTCTCATGACAGCCTTCATCTCATCCCATGTACCAATAGGCCTCTCCCCATTTCTACGTCTACTAGTCACCATTTGATCCCACCAAATACTAGCATAATCATGGAACTCAACAATGGCTAGTTTAACCCTCTTCTCCTCGGAATAATTATAACATTCAAACACATGTTCAACCTTTCTCTCCCACTCTAAATATAATTCAGGATCATTTTTACCTTGGAATGCAGGGATTGTCATCTTAATACTTCCCAAATGACTGTCCTTTCTTGATTCATCTCTTTGCCTCCTTCCATTACTTCTTCCATCCGAATACTCCTCTTCTTCTTCTTCTTCAAACATCCGCCCCCTTAAAGGTTTGAGTCTGCTTGGTGATTCCAAATCATTCATTCGTGCACCGAGCTTAGTAAGTTGATCAGCAATGGCTTTCATCCATAACTTCATATCAACATCTGGTTGTTTACTACCTTCACTACTCATCTTTGTATGCTGCAATCAAAAGATTAGTATAAACAGAATAGGTCCTCACACACTCCTCTCTCCGGTGGACACTCTTTTATGGCTTTTTCTTGATGATGATCTCACCCTCTTGCCTTTTACCACTTAGCTTCACCTTATGAGCTCTTAAATAAGAACCTTTTGGATGTTTCTACACAACAGGAAACAGTAAGGAGTCGATAATAACCTTAGGGAACAAGAACTCGCAAGGAACAATTTAATTGGAACCAACAAAGGGTTCAAGGAAGGTTTGAATTGAGAACAATTCAATGGAAGCGTTAAAGAACCCACAAGGAAATTAGAAGCAAAATCTGCCCCGAATTTTTTTTTTCTTTCTTTTTTTCTTCCTTCTCTTTTTTTTTTTTTTTTTTTGAAATAGCAGAACAGAAAGGAACAAGGACGATGACCCAAACCGATTAAAGGAAGATGTCACAAGGATATAGAGATAAACAACAGCGAAACACCTTTTTTTTTTTGAATTAAACAAGATAAACACACAAAGGATAGATAACACCTGATTTCAGGAACCGGGCTCTGATACCAAATGATAAGAGCACACCTCGGACCGTCCTGGAAACAGGTAGAGAAAGAGGAACTTGACCCTAACCGCGACCTGCCGGTAGAACCAAAGTTATCAAAAGAAGCGTGACCCTAACCGCGACCTGCCGGTAGAACCAACACTATTAAGTTCTAATCCAAGAACAAAGGTGAAGCTCTCACATAAGAGAAACTCTCAAATTTCATTCATGCGTTCTCCCCCTCTCAAGTACAATCAGGTGCTATTTTAAGGCTGAAATGGCTTCAAAGAGAAGCAACTCCTAGGAAATTACATAGCACTACTTGTCATGCATTTTTCAAGGCTGCATTTACCAAGGCTTGGAAAAGATGCATGTTACACCTACTCCTAGAAAAGTAACCAGAACTTAGGAAAAAGATCCCAAAGTAATTATAGTGACTTTGGGAACTACAAGAAAGTCTGAATGTGACTTGGGGAATACAAAACATCATCTGAAAAATCACCCCAAAAGTATGCACGAAAATCCAAACACAATAGGAAAGTTGGCCTTCCCATGAATGCTTCTTGTCATGTGATTTGGACTTTCCAAAGTGTTGTCTTCAGGTTGGACTCAAAGCATCTTCACCCAATTGTATGAAAGTGACCCAATTAGGTGCAGCCTCTATCTCACGTTGGTCTTCTTTTCCTTTGATTTTTATGATCAGGCTTTCCAAAGCTTGTTTCATCCTCTTAGTCTTGGCCCTAGTCATAGGACCTTCAATTCCATGCAAAGGATCTTTAGATGGGCTGGTTGCGTCTCTATCATTGGTTGCATCTCTATCAAACAGG
Source organism: Phoenix dactylifera (assembly GCF_009389715.1). Taxonomy (NCBI): domain Eukaryota; kingdom Viridiplantae; phylum Streptophyta; class Magnoliopsida; order Arecales; family Arecaceae; genus Phoenix; species Phoenix dactylifera. The sequence goes on along the minus strand of NW_024067956.1, from coordinate 262,487 downwards.
AGCATGCATTTAATGTTATTAAATATAGGTTATGTTTTGCATCTGTATTGGCGTTACCTAACTTTGATAAAATTTTTGAAATTGAGTGTGATGCCTTGGGAGTTGGTATAGGAGCTGTTTTGATGCAGGAGATGTGGCCTATTGCTTATTTCGGTGAAAAGCTAAACGGGGTAGCCTTGAACTATCCAACATACGACAAGGAGCTTTATGCACTTTTGAGGGTGTTAGGGACTTGGCAACACTATCTTTGGCCCAAAGAATTTGTCATTCACACAGATCATCAATCTTTGAATCATCTTAAGTGTCAAGGAAAGTTGAACAAAAGGCATGCTCGAAGGCTGGAATTTATTGAAATCTTTCAGTATGTCATCAATACAAGCAAGATAAGGAGAATATAGTTGCAGACGCCTTATTCCGAAGGTACGTTCTTCTTACTTCTCTAAATGAAAGGTTGCTTGGTTTTGAGTATGTCAAGGAATTGTTATGCCAATGATCATGACTTTGCTGATGTGTTTGTTTCTTGTGAAAAGGGAGCTTTTGGAAAATTTTATAGAGTTGATGGGTATTTATTCAAGGAAAATAAGTTGTGTGTGCCTCAATGCTCCATGCGTGAATTGCTTGTCAAAGTATCACAAGGGGGAGGGTTAATGGGGGCCTTTGGTGTCAGAAAGACCTTAGCAGTCTTGCTTGAACATTTCTATTGGCCTAGGATGCGACGTGATGTAGAACGAATCTGTGATAGAAGTATAACTTGTAAGAAGGCTAAATCCAGGGTCTTACCACATGGGCTTTATACGCCTTTGCCTGTACCTAGTGAACCATGGGTAGACATCTCAATGGACTTCATTCTGGGGCTGCCTGGATCACAGAAAGGTAAGGATTCAATATTTGTGGTAGTTGATGGGTTTTCTAAAATGGCTCATTTTGTTCCTTGCCATAAAACTGATGATGCCACCCATATTGCTGATTTGTTCTTCAAGAAAATTGTGAGACTTCATGGTGTCTATTAAAGTATTGTTTCTGATAGGGATGTAAAGTTTCTTAGTTACTTTTGGAAGGTCTTGTGGGAAAAGCTTGGTACTAAGTTGTTATTTTCTACAGCTTATCATCCACTGAAAAGAGCACACTTCAGACCGTCCTGGAAACAGGTAGAGAAAGAGGAACTTGACCCTAACCGCGACCTGCCGGTAGAACCAAAGTTATCAAAAGAAGCATGACCCTAACCGCGACCTGCCGGTAGAACCAACACTATCAAGTTCTAATCCAAGAACAAAGGTGAAGCTCTCACATAAGAGAAACTCTCAAATTTCATTCATGCGTTCTCCCCCTCTCAAGTACAATCAGGTGCTATTTTAAGGCTGAAATGGCTTCAAAGAGAAGCAACTCCTAGGAAATTACATAGCACTACTTGTCATGCATTTCCAAGGCTGCATTTACCAAGGCTTGGAAAAGATGCATGTTACACCTACTCCTAGAAAAGTAACCAGAACTTAGGAAAAAGATCCCAAAGTAATTATAGTGACTTTGGGAACTACAAGAAAGTCTGAATGTGACTTGGGGAATACAAAACATCATCTGAAAAATCACCCCAAAAGTATGCACGAAAATCCAAATACAATAGAAAAGTTGGCCTTCCCATGAATGCTTCTTGTCATGTGATTTGGACTTTCCAAAGTGTTGTCTTCAGGTTGGACTCAAAGCATCTTCACCCAATTGTATGAAAGTGACCCAATTAGGTGCAGCCTCTATCTCACGTTGGTCTTCTTTTCCTTTGATTTTTATGATCAGGCTTTCCAAAGCTTGTTTCATCCTCTTAGTCTTGGCCCTAGTCATAGGACCTTCAATTCCATGCAAAGGATCTTTAGATGGGCTGGTTGCGTTTCTATCATTGGTTGCATCTCTATCAAACAGGAGCATGCATTTAATGTTATTAAATATAGGTTATGTTTTGCATCTGTATTGGCGTTACCTAACTTTGATAAAATTTTTGAAATTGAGTGTGATGCCCTGGGAGTTGGTATAGGAGCTGTTTTGATGCAGGAGATGTGGCCTATTGCTTATTTCGGTGAAAAGCTAAACGAGGTAGCCTTGAACTATCCAACATACGACAAGGAGCTTTATGCACTTGTGAGGGTGTTAGGGACTTGGCAACACTATCTTTGGCCCAAAGAATTTGTCATTCACACAGATCATAAATTTTTGAATCATCTTAAGTGTCAAGGAAAGTTGAACAAAAGGCATGCTCGAAGGCTGGAATTTATTGAAATCTTTCATTATGTCATCAATACAAGCAAGATAAGGAGAATATAGTTGCAGACGCCTTATTCCGAAGGTACGTTCTTCTTACTTCTCTAAATGAAAGGTTGCTTGGTTTTGAGTATGTCAAGGAATTGTTATGCCAATGATCATGACTTTGCTGATGTGTTTGTTTCTTGTGAAAAGGGAGGTTTTGGAAAATTTTATAGAGTTGATGGGTATTTGTTCAAGGAAAATAAGTTGTGTGTGCCTCAATGCTCCATGCGTGAATTGCTTGTCAAAGTATCACATGGGGGAGGGTTAATGGGGGCCTTTGGTGTCAGAAAGACCTTAGCAGTCTTGCTTGAACATTTCTTTTGGCCTAGGATGCGACGTGATGTAGAACGAATCTGTGATAGAAGTATAACTTGTAAGAAGGCTAAATCCAGGGTCTTACCACATGGGCTTTATACGCCTTTGCCTGTACCTAGTGAACCATGGGTAGACATCTCAATGGACTTCATTCTGGGGCTGCCTGGATCACAGAAAGGTAAGGATTCAATATTTGTGGTAGTTGATGGGTTTTCTAAAATGGCTCATTTTGTTCCTTGCCATAAAACTGATGATGCCACCCATATTGCTGATTTGTTCTTCAAGAAAATTGTGAGACTTCATGGTGTCTATTAAAGTATTGTTTCTGATAGGGATGTAAAGTTTCTTAGTTACTTTTGGAAGGTCTTGTGGGGAAAGCTTGGTACTAAGTTGTTATTTTCTACAGCTTATCATCCACTGAAAAGAGCACACTTCGGACCGTCCTGGAAACAGGTAGAGAAAGAGGAACTTGACCCTAACCGTGACCTGCCGGTAGAACCAAAGTTATCAAAAGAAGCGTGACCCTAACCGTGACCTGCCGGTAGAACCAACACTATCAAGTTCTAATCCAAGAACAAAGGTGAAGCTCTCACATAAGAGAAACTCTCCAATTTCATTCATGCGTTCTCCCCCTCTCAAGTACAATCAGGTGCTATTTTAAGGCTGAAATGGCTTCAAAGAGAAGCAACTCCTAGGAAATTACATAGCACTACTTGTCATACATTTTCCAAGGCTGCATTTACCAAGGCTTGGAAAAGATGCATGTTACACCTACTCCTAGAAAAGTAACCAGAACTTAGGAAAAAGATTCCAAAGTAATTATAGTGACTTTGGGAACTACAAGAAAGTCTGAATGTGACTTAGGGAATACAAAACATCATCTGAAAAATGACCCCAAAAGTATGCACGAAAATCCAAATACAATAGAAAAGTTGGCCTTCCCATGAATGCTTCTTGTCATGTGATTTGGACTTTCCAAAGTGTTGTCTTCAGGTTGGACTCAAAGCATCTTCACCCAATTGTATGAAAGTGACCCAATTAGGTGCAGCCTCTATCTCACGTTGGTCTTCTTTTCCTTTGATTTTTATGATCAGGCTTTCCAAAGCTTGTTTCATCCTCTTAGTCTTGGCCCTAGTCATAGGACCTTCAATTCCATGCAAAGGATCTTTAGATGGGCTGGTTGCATCTCTATCATTGGTTGCGTCTCTATCATTCCCTCCCTCTTCAAAAGGATTCGTCCTCGAATCAGATTCATCACCTACATCAAACAAAGATAGATCAGCCACATTAAAGGTAGCACTTTCATTACCATATTCACTTGGCAAGTCCAACTTGTAGGCATTGTCATTGATCTTCTCTAGAACTTGGAAGGGTCCATCTCCTCTTGTTTGCAGCTTAGATTTTCTTTGAGTGGGAAACCTCTCCTTCCTCATATGAAGCCAAACCCAATCTCTTGGTTCAAAAATAACTTTAATACGCCCCTTATTTGCTTGCTTTGCATATTGCTCATTCTTCCTCTCAATGTTGGCTCGAACTTTTGCATGCAACTCCCTAATAGTATCCGCCTTTTTCTTACCATCCAAATTGGTACACTCATTAGTAGGCAAAGGTAAGATGTCTAAAGGAGTCAAAGGATTAAAGCCATACACAACTTCAAAAGGAGAATAAGAAGTAGTAGAATGAACAGTTCTATTATAAGCAAACTCAACATGTGGCAAGCATTTCTCCCAATTTTTCAAATTCCTTTGAATGATAGCATGCAACAAGGTAGTAAGTGTTCTATTTACTACTTCAGTTTGTCCATCAGTTTGAGGATGTGCAACAGTAGAAAATAAGAGTTTTGTTCCTAGTTTATTCCACAAAGTTTTCCAAAAATGACTTAGGAACTTTACATCCCTATCACTTACTATTGTTCTAGGCAATCCATGCAAGCGCATTATCTCTTTAAAGAACAGATCAGCAATATGTGTTGCATCATTGGTTTTAGAGCATGCAATGAAATGTGCCATTTTACTAAACCTATCAACAACGACAAATATACTATCTTTGCCACCTTGAGATCGAGGTAATCCTAACACGAAATCCATTGAAATATCAGTCCAGGGTTGATTTGACACAGGCAAAGGTGTATAGAAGCCATGGGGCATGACTTTAGATTTAGCTTGTTTACATGCTATGCACTTATCACAGACCGATTGCACATCATGCTTCATGTTAGACCAATAAAAATGCTCATGCAATATTTCTAAGGTCCTTTTTATCCCAAAATGTCCCATCAATCCACCACCATGACTTTCTCTAACTAGCATTTCACGCAAGGAACAAACAGGCACACACAACTTATTTTTCTTAAACAAGAAACCATCATGCCTATAATAGTCCCCAAAAGCATGTTTAGAACAAGAATCCCATACTTGGCCAAAGTCAGAATCATTAGCATATAAGTCCTTTATAAACTCAAAACCAAGTAATTTAGTTTGCAAAGAAGTAAGCAATGCATACCTTCTGGACAATGCGTCAGCCACTTTGTTTTCCTTACCATTCTTGTACTTGATTACATAAGGAAACATCTCAATGAATTCCAACGACTTGGCATGTCTTTTTTGAAGCTTACCTTGAGATCTTAGAAACTTCAAGCTTTGATGGTCAGAATGAATTATGAATTCCCTTGACCACAAGTAGTGTTGCCAAGTTTGCAAAGCTCTCACCAAAGCGTACAACTCTTTGTCATACGTGGAATAATTCAATGATGCCCCATTAAGCTTTTCACTAAAGTAAGCAATTGGTTTAGAGTCCTGCATTTGTACGGCCCCTATGCCAACACCAGATGCATCACATTCAATTTCAAAAGCTTTATCAAAATTAGGCAAACAAAGCAAAGGTGCATTGGTCAATTTTTCTTTTAATGAATTAAAAGCTTCCTCATACACTTCATTCCACTTAAACACAACATTCTTTTTAACAAGTTCATTCAAAGGTGCAGCAATAGAACTAAAGTTCTTTACAAACCTTCTATAAAAACTTGCTAAACCATGAAAACTTCTTACCTCATTTGCATTCTTAGGTGTAGGCCATTCTCTAATTGCCCTTACCTTCTCCTCATCCACACTTATTCCTTTCGAGCTTACAACAAAACCCAAAAACACAACAGATTCATGGCAGAATGAACACTTTTTAAGATTAGCATATAATTTGTTTTCTCTCAAAACATTAAGAACAACATGCAAATGATTAACATGTTCATCTAAGGTTTTGCTATAAATCAAAATATCATCAAAATACACTACAATAAATTTCCCAATGAAAGAACGCAAAACATGGTTCATTAACCTCATGAAGGTGCTGGGTGCATTAGATAAGCCAAATGGCATCACCATCCACTCATATAAACCATATTTTGTTTTAAAAGCTGTTTTCCATTCATCACCTTCTTTCATGCGAATTTGATAGTATCCACTTTTCAAATCTATTTTAGAAAACACACACGAACCATGCAATTCATCAAGCATATCATCCAATCTAGGGATAGGATATCGATACTTTACAGTGATTTTATTTATGGCTCGGCAGTCCGTACACATGCGCCACGTCCCATCTTTCTTCGAAACCAAGATCACAGGAGCAGAATACGGGCTAAGACTCTCCCTCACAAATCCTTTTTGCAGCAACTCATCTACTTGCCTTTGAATTTCTTTTGCTTCCTCTGGACTTGTTCTGTAGGCTGGTCTATTTGGGATTGAAGAACCTGGAATTAAGTCAATCTGATGCTCAATACCTCTTGTAGGAGGTAATCCATGGGGGATTTCTTCTGGAAAAATATCACCAAATTTCTGTAACAAAGAAGCAACCATACTAGGCAAAGAAGAATTGAGTTCGTTAGTGAAATAAACATCCTTGTGTATGAGCACAAGTAGCTGCTCTTTTGCTAACAAGGCACTCTCAACCTCTCTTTTGCTTGCAAATGCACTCACTCTCTTTTTTTTTTCTCTTCTTTGGATTCTGATTTATTCTTTTCTTTCTTCTGCTCACTCTCATTTTTCTTATCTTTCCTCTCTTTTTCTTGAATGCTCAATTGCTCCTCTCTCAACTTACACTCTCTTGTAATTCTGATTTGATCAGCATAGGCCTCGGTTGGTTGGAGAGGTGTTAAAACAATAGTGTGATTGTTCATAACAAGAGTGTATCTATTTTTGTACCCATCATGAATAACCCTTCTATCAAATTGCCACGGATGCCCAAGAAGTAGATGTCCAGCATGCATAGGTGCCACATCACAAAGAACTTCATCCTTGTATTTATCGATGGAAAATGAAATCATCACTTGCTTAGTCACCCTTATGTCTCCACAACCATTCAGCCACTGAAGTCTATATGGATTAGGGTGCTTTAATGTGGGCAAACTCAATTTTTCAACCAACAAGGTGCTAGCAACATTAGTGCAACTCCCACTATCAATGATTAAGCTGCATACCTTGTCGTTTATATGGCATCTTGTATGAAATATATGCTCACGTTGCTCCTCATTACCACCCGCCTTAGGTTGCATGTTGAGAGCACGCCTAGCAACAACCACAACTCCAACAACAGGTTCAGCAACTTTAACACCACTACAATCCTCCAATGGTGGCATGTCATCATCACTTGAGCTCACACTCTCTATGTCTCCATTATCCAGCAGTATCATGGCTTTTTTATTTGGACATTGAGAAGCAATATGTCCAACTCCTTGACACCTGAAACATTTGATATCACGAGATCTAGAGGATGAATTAGTTTCCATTTTACCTTTAGGTGCCGCAATCGAATTTTTGGCCTTTGCATCTTCTTTTGGCTTTGACACAGATTTGTTATTTTGCTAATTCGATTTCCATGAGGAACTAGTAGTAAATTTGGAAGTACTCTTAGCTTTCAATTGCCTTTCCACTAGAATAGCTTTGTACAGCAAATCCTCCATCTCTATATAATGTTGCAATTCTACCACATCAGCTATCTCCTTCTTTAAACCTCCAATGAATCTAGCCATAGTTGCCTCTCGGTCTTCTTCAACATTGGCTCTAATCATGGCTATTTCCATCTCCTTATAGTAATCTTCCACACTCATGGAGCCTTAAGTTAGACTTTGCAATTTCCTGTGCAAATCTCTATAGTAGTGGCTGGGTACAAACCTTTTTCTCATGACAGCCTTCATCTCATCCCATGTACCAATAGGCCTCTCCCCATTTCTACGTCTACTAGTCACCATTTGATCCCACCAAATACTAGCATAATCATGGAACTCAACAATGGCTAGTTTAACCCTCTTCTCCTCGGAATAATTATGACATTCAAACACATGTTCAACCTTTCTCTCCCACTCTAAATATAATTCAGGATCATTTTTACCTTGGAATGCAGGGATTGTCATCTTAATACTTCCCAAATGACTGTCTTTTCTTGATTCATCTCTTTGCCTCCTTCCATTACTTCTTCCATCCGAATACTCCTCTTCTTCTTCTTCTTCAAACATCCGCCCCCTTAAAGGTTTGAGTCTGCTTGGTGATTCCAAATCATTCATTCGTGCACCGAGCTTAGTAAGTTGATCAGCAATGGCTTTCATCCATAACTTCATATCAACATCTGGTTGTTTACTACCTTCACTACTCATCTTTGTATGCTGCAATCAAAAGATTAGTATAAACAGAATAGGTCCTCACACACTCCTCTCTCCGGTGGACACTCTTTTATGGCTTTTTCTTGATGATGATCTCACCCTCTTGCCTTTTACCACTTAGCTTCACCTTATGAGCTTTTAAATAAGAACCTTTTGGATGTTTCTACACAACAGGAAACAGTAAGGAGTCGATAATAACCTTAGGGAACAAGAACTCGCAAGGAACAATTTAATTGGAACCAACAAAGGGTTCAAGGAAGGTTTGAATTGAGAACAATTCAATGGAAGCGTTAAAGAACCCACAAGGAAATTAGAAGCAAAATCTGCCCTGAATTTTTTTTTTCTTTCTTTTTTTCTTCCTTCTCTTTTTCTTTTTTTTTTTTTGAAATAGCAGAACAGAAAGGAACAAGGACGATGACACAAACCGATTAAAGGAAGATGTCACAAGGATATAGAGATAAACAACAGCGGAACACCTTTCTCCGGCAACGGTGCCAAAAACTTGATGTGTTCATAAAACTGCTCTTCCAAGTGCAGGAGAATCACACAAGTAGTATAACTAGGGAGTCCGAGGTTGATTTCTTAGGGAGCGATCTATGTGTTATTGGCATAATTTCAGATGTAATTTCAGATTGATTCTAGAAATGGAAAGTAAAGAATAATAAATAAATAAACTAAGTTTGATTCATCAAGGAGCGGCCTATGCATTATTAGCAAAATTTCAGATTATTTTTTGAAGTTGAGAGAAACTAATAATAAGATTAAGTTCAATAATATAAAGATGGTTAGCGATCCAGAATATTTCTTTACAATATTACATCCAAGTTATACACTCTATAGTTTCTGATTTAAAGGTTCAAACGTAGAATAGATCTAATCATGGCATATTAGTTGAACACATGAATTCAATTTCTAAGCATTCATCATGCCGGTTACATCTACAACGAATCTAATACTAAAGTAATCCATGTATCAATAGATATAAATCATTGAAGAACTATCTACGACATAAACAAATAAGAAACCAAAATATATCAATTGATATAAATTGACTAGAACAAAAATTTAGAGTTTACTTCAAGAAAATAACATGTCAAGGGTTCATCCATCACCCTTCACCAAAGTAATCAGCCCTCCATGAAGTTGAAGCCCCTTCACTATTTTTTTGTGATGCTGCCTCTCTCCCCCAGCTTACATAGGATTTAGGAAGCACGACTTAGACACGCTTGCATGCAATATTCCAACTTTACCCTCGAGTACCAACGTCAGCATGAAGTTCGGAAGGCTCTCCAAATCGCATCTTATCTTCAAATTTTATGTTCTTATAGTATTTAGAAATCTCCGAAATCCTAGTTTCCAACAAAATTTGAATCAGATCAATCGGACTTTTGTAACTCTTAAGCATCAAAATACTTTTATGTTCTCATAACTTTCTCTCCGAAGTTCCAATTGACCTGATTCATAATGCATATGAAATCTTAACATGTCTACTTCATGTCCAAAAATTTTATTTCATTTGGACTGCAATGGAGCATTCAATCTCCTTAAATCTATTTGGGATGCTGAAGATAGAAGGTTGAACTGTGGATTCGGAAGGCTGGGAATACGGCCGCTTGGGATGTATCACGAAATACTCCCCTGTTATCCTCTACCTCCGCGGTTGGTTCATGTGTCGCTCGGATGCAAGTGTACTCGATGAATGGTGGGTTCGATCAAACCATGGCGAGGTTGGGCGTACCCGGTCTGAGTTATGCATCTGTCTCGGCCCAATCTGTACTAAATACGCATTTTGGCCTTAAATTACGATCACATGTACCCAACAAAAATATAATATTAAATTGGCGATATTATCATTATCTATTTCCAATAATATTAATTTAAGTGGTATGTAGATCATACTTTTGTACTCTCATCAGTTCTTATGACTGTTAAAAAAATTAAACATTTTGAAGTTCTCCTCAAGTCAAATGGCACGCACATTTTATTTATTTTTCTAATATTAAATTCTTGTTACTGACTATCACCACTCTTAAGTTCCTCATGATGCCATGTTATAAACAGAATGTAGTTAAAGCGACGTATACGATAATAGAGATCCATAACAGTACAGCTTATGCATGGTTCGGCTACATGCCACCAGCTACAACAAATCATGGGCAGTGGGCATGACATGACATTTAACAAAGTGGCAGCTAAATATGGTGAACAGATCGCAAACCTCTACGAAGTAGAAAAATGCATAAAAGCTCTTGTAGTTTATTTACAATGGGAAAATTGGAAGTTTGAAATATATCTGCATATATTTTCGGTAATAGACATGATGAATTTTCTCCACCCAGAAGGGTTCAAGGGCCACCATTGTTGGGCTTCAAGTAAATGATTTGGCCGGTATCCTGATTTACTGAAAGGGAAATTTGGTTTCATCACCGATGGAGTGGATCAGGTTTCGTGTAATAATATCATCTCATAAGACTTTTTGATCATTGCGTTCTTAGAGATAAATTGTATGACATATGGAAGAACTTGTTGTGTTGGGCGCTCGACTGGCACATGGGGATGTTTGATGGCATTAGAGTTGTGATTCTGGGACTCAAGTGAATTACTTAAATATATATATCTATGTGTGTGTGTATGTGTTTGATGGCATTAGAGTTGTGATTCTTGCATCGTCTATATGCACTTAAGAAATACGTGTAGCCAAAATGTTTATGAACTCGGAAGTATCTCAACGACTTCAACAGACTCACAGCTTAGTTGGAATCAGTAGAAATCAGTTTTGACGATGAGATTCGGATGTTGCTGATCTATCTGGGTTACCGGATAGTTGGGAAGGCCCGGTGATGGCAGTGAGCAACTCGTCGCCGACGGGTAAGCTGAAGTTCGATGACGTAATCGAAGTGCTTCTGAGTGAAGAAGCAAGAAGAAAGTCCACAGGTGCTGCAGAGTCTTCAGGGAAAAATTCTCCTCTTCCTCTCCACGCCTCCTCTTCCTTTCTTCCTCCTTCCCACGGCAGCAAGAGGGAGCCTTCATCCTCTTCCTCCATGGCAGCAAAGGAGTTCCCTTCTTCCTTTTCCAAGGCGTTGGAAGTTTGAGAAGAAAAGAAAGGAAGAAAGACCACACGGCAACAAGAAAGAAGGAGTTCTTCCTCATGCCACATAGCCCTTCTTCTTCCTCCTTCTCCACAGCAGCAAGGGGTCTTCATCCTCCTCTACTTCCACGGTAGCAAGGCAAGGAAGATCCAAATAGTCCAGGAGACGGTCTAATGAGGACCTCTCTCTCTTCCTCCCTCCCTCTCTTATTTCTTTTCTTCCTTCGTGATCATCCTTGATTCTTCTTGTTGATTACGATTGTTCCTTCTTTTCTCTCTTCTGTCGGTGGATTAGCCTCTTTTTGATCCGATTAATTTGGTGGTTTTTTTTTTCTGTGGGATTCTTTGGTTCTGGTGGGCTCTTCTTGTCACCTCTTTGATGGATTATCCTTCGAATGATGGTGAGGTGAAGAAGAATCTTGTTGGTGGTGGAGTTATTGGTTGTTTAGGCTCTGGTTGCGGTGCTTTGAATCTTGATCCGAGTGGGTCTAAGTATGGTGGTGCTGCTAGTTCAAAGGTTGTTCTTGGTGACAAGAAGGGAGTGGTGGATGCTAGTTCTGCACGAATAGCCTTGGGGCTGCCAAATACCAAGGTTGGAGATGTTAATGGTGGCGTTCAAGTTGCTGGGTTGGATCATATGGTGCATCCCCTTGGAGGTAAGAATGCAGGTCGGTTTGGAGCCATTGGTGATGGTGGTGTGCCTCCTCAAGGGGCCAGCCTCCTACAGCGGCAATACTCTTCCCTCAACAACTGCTGCAAAATTCAATTGGAGATTTTTCTATTGATGGCAAAGGTGCTATTTTCGGAAGTAAATTATTGCCTATGATGATGCTGATTATGAAGGAAACTTTCCTTCTTTGCAAGCTAGTAATTATGGGAAGAATTTCAAAAATCTGCTAGCTTTAGAAAATTCAAATCTCTCCAAATTAAGTTAGCCACCCTCTCCTTCCTTTGTCTCTTAAGCCCAACTAGGTAACTTTCCTGTATTGCAAGCTACTACTTTTGGAAATTATTTGAATGATCAGTTGCCTTTGGGAGATTCATTTATCTCCAAAAAAAGTAGCCAGCCTCTCCATCAAGTTTGAATCAAGCTCAAGGCATCGGAGTGGTCTGTGATCTTGTGGAGGCCGTGCATACCAATGGGCCTAGTGTGATTGTGGCTGAAAATCCTCAAGTTCAGCCTAGCTTTATTAATGTATTGCATGGGCCTCAATTGGTAGAACATTCCAAGACCTCTCGTTCGTTGCATTATGAACCACCATTGAGAGAAGAAGGTCGGGTTAAGGTGCTACCACCTCCTAGCATTGTTGAAGAAAGGTGTGAGGCATAGAAGGCTACATTGGCTACTTTGTTAGAAATAAGCTCCCATTTCCAATTGTCAATTCAATTGCTCATAAGATATGGGGTAGTTCGGGATTGAAAGAGGTTCTAGCCTCTGAAAGTGGCTTCTTCTTCTTCAAGTTTGATAGTGTTGAGCATGCATGCACCATCCTAGACAAGGCTCCTTGGCATATGGCGAATAGGCCGCTAGTGCTTAAAACGTGGCAACCTAACTTGAAGTTGGCCAAAGAAGATATGGGAAGATCCCGGTGTGGGTTTGGCTTTACAATGTGCCACTTGAATATTGGATTGTTTAAGGCTTAAGCTTTGTGGCTAGCGCTATTGGGATTTCTTGGTATGCGGATCACATCACCCTTGCAAGGAAGCGACTTAGTTTTGTTCGGGTTTGTGTGGAGATTGATGCTTCTGAGGATCTCATTAAGGAATTTGATTTGCAATGCCCTAATGGGGAGCAAATATGTGTTGTTGTTGACTTTGAGTGGCTGCCTCATAAATGTGGACTTTGTGGAGTGTTTGGCCATTTGAATGGCACTTGCCCTAAAGTGGCCAAGGAGAAAACAAAGCAAGTTTGGGTTCCTAAGATCGATGGTGGTGACAAAGTGGTGCCTAAGGTGGGTTCTACTAGTGAAGGCGAATGGCAAGAAGTTACAAGGCGTAAAAAAGGAAAGTCACCGGTGAATGTGGGGCACCTTCAACTCCTCATTGTGAGAATAAAGGGTTGACAGCACCTTGTGGGCGTGAATTGGAAGCAACACCATCTAATGTGATTGTTTTACATTCACCTAGCTCGGAGAGGATGGATGAGAAGTCCACGCAATTCATTGCTTTTGAGGACCTTCAGGACAATGTGGAATTTGAAGAGGAAAAGTGTTATTTTGAAAATGATGTTGAAGAGCATTCACCCAAAATGGATGAAGCTACTCCACAACCGCTAGCTATTTGTGCTGATGGTGCTACTACTCTTACGGCTAATCAGTTGGTTATTAAGGCAAAGACTCGCTTGAAAAAAAGAAGATGAAAGGGTCAGGTGGCAAGGGCAAGAAAGGGCCAAAATACTACTGCCTGAGGGGGGCTAAATGGAGGTAGTCCTTTATGGAGCTTGATTTCTCTCTCTTTTCTTAGTTTTAATGATTATTGGTTGTTGGAATGTTAGGGGTTTGAATGATCCTTTCAAGCATTGAGAAGTGCAACAACTTATTCGAAAGGAAAGACTATCACTTTGTGGTTTGCATGAAACTAAAGTTAAAGAGAGAAATAAAGAAAAGGTGGCGAACACCATCTTTCGAAATGGGGTTCTGTGCAACTATTATGCTTCTTCTCATGGACGGATTTGGATTGGTTGGAATCCTCAGGAGGTGGATGTGGTTCTTATAAATTCATCCGACCAAGTGATGCATGTGTATGTTAGGGATGTTGCTAAGAATTCCTCTTTCATTGTCTCGATTGTGTATTGTGATAATTGCCCTATTAAGCGGAGTGAATTGTGGGCTGATTTAGTTTCTCGCAGTGTGGGATGGGAATCTTCTCCATGGTTGCTCATGGGGGACTTCAATGCTATAAAGTCACAAGAGGAGATGGTTGGGGGCTCTCATAGTTGGCCTTCTTGGCAGAATGACCTTGCTACTTGTTTATTTCAATCTAGCCTAAGTGATTTACGATAGAATGGCTGTCTCTTCACGTGGTCTAATCGGCAGGACGAGGCTCCTATTATGAAGAAGCTAGACCGGGTCCTCCAATTTGAGATGGGAGTGTGATTTTTCAGGCTCTGAAGCTTACTTTCCTCACTCCGGTGTTTCAGATCATTCTCCAATAGTGGTAACACTTGCTGCCTTACCTTTGCGAAAAACACCATTTAAATTCTTTGATCTTTGGGCTGAGCATCCGCAATTTCTATCCTTGGTAGCTAAGGCATGGGCTATAGATGTAAAAGGAAGTCCGATGTATCAACTATGCCATAAGTTGAAGCATTTGAAAGGGGAGTTGAAAAAGTTCAATAAGGAGTTCTTTGCAAATTTGCCTCGGCGAGTCGTGCGAGTTAAAGAGGCTTTGGAGGAGGTACAACATATAATTCAGCATCATCCCCTTGACTTGACTTTTCACACCGAGGAGTCAAGGCTCATTAAGGATTATTTGGAGTTGAGCAAAGCGGAAGAAAGTTTTTTGAAGCAAAAGGCTCGGGTTCAGTGGCTGAATTTGGGAGACAAGAATTCGAGGTTCTTCTTCCAATCTATGAAGCTTTTTCAGAGTCGTAGCAGGATCACATCTATTTCTACTGATGATGGGGCTCGGGTGGAGACTCCGGGTGAGGTCAGTGACACCATTGTGCAGTTCTTTCAGAATCTTCTAGGTTCTCATGCGGTTGTGGGTGTTGATGAGGACATGCTTCAGCCAGTCCTTCCAAAGTGGCTCGCTAAGATTCAGAGGGAGGATTTAGATCGATCTGTTTCAGATGACGAAATAAAGATGGTGTTGTTCTCTTTGAAGGACAACAAAGCTTCCGGTTCAGATGGTTTTAGTGCTGGCTTCTTTAAGAAGGCTTGGAATATAGTTGGGGCAGATGTCATAGCAGCTATCCAATCTTTTTTCTCCTCCAGGCATCTTCTGAAATAAGTAAATGCTACAACACTTGCTTTGATTCCTAAGGTTCAAAACCCTGCCAAGGTAAAGGACTTTAGACCAATTTCTTGTTGTAACACTGTTTACAAGTGTATTGCAAAGCTCATAGCAAATAGGGTGAAGGTGGTACTTCCGAAATTGGTGGGACCTTTCCAAATGGCCTTTGTTGCGAGTCGACGTATTAGTGATAATATTATCCTCTGCCAAGAGTTAATGCGGAACTATCATCGCTCTGGTGGCTCTCCGAGATGTGCACTTAAGGTGGATCTAATGAAGGTATATGACTCCGTTCGGTGGGATTTTTTACTAGCTGTATTACATGTTATGGGGTTTCCGGATAGAGTTGTTAGATAGATTGCGGAGTGTATCTCCACTACTCGCTTCTCCATCTCTATTAATGGCGAACTTCATGGATTCTTCCCTGGGGGTCGGGGCTTGCGGCAAGGGGATCCTATGTCACCTTATCTTTTTGTCCTAGCCATGGAGGTCTTTTCGAGTCTGATGGCTAATATGGTAAGGGACAGTGGTTTCAAGTACCATTGGCATTGAGAAAAGGAAAAGATCTCTCACTTGTGCTTTGTAGATGATCTTATGATTTTTTGTAAAGTGGATTTGGCTTCTGTGTCTTTGATCGGTGGTTGTCTTCAGCAATTTCGAGACTTCTCTGGACTTATACCAAATCCAGATAAGAGCAGCATATTCATTTGTGGAGTGCCTTCCAAGCTTCGAATGCAGCTTTTGGATATCCTCTGGTATAATGAAGGAGCGCTTCCAATTAGGTATCTTGGTGTGCCACTTATAACGACTAAGTTAAAGGGGGTTTGGGCATTAAGAACATGGTGACTTGGAATAGGGCAGCCATGACCAAACACTTATGGGCTCTCTGTAATGATGACGGTAACTCTCTTTAGTCTTCTTGGGTTCGCTCTTATCTTTTGCGAGGCAGAAGTATTTGGGAGATCAAATACCCTAGGGATTGCTCTTGGAGTTGGCGGAAGATTCTTAGTCTTCGCAGCCCTGTCCGATGGAAGATGAGATATCGAGTAGGCAATGGGAGTAGTATTTCACTTTGGTTTGACCATTGGCATCCCCTTGGTCCTCTTATTGAGGTGTTTGCGGAAAGGTTTATCTATGATTCTGGCTTTGGGCAGAATGCCAAGGTGGAGGCTATTATTGACGGCCAAGAGTTGCACTGGCCTATCTCTCTCTCCCCTGCATGGCTTGAGCTCATTAGTAGTACTCCTACTTCATTCCGGCTAGATAGCAGAAGGCCGGATGTCTTGCAGTGGATTGATGCTCCGAAGGGTTCCTTCTCTGTTCGTGGTGTTTGGGAGTCGTTGTGCCCGCGTCATAGTAGAGTGGACTAGTGGAAGCTTGTTTGGCATAGCCAAGCTATTCCAAGAATGTCCTTTATTCTTTGGTTAGCCATCCAGGATGGCTTGTATACTCAAGCTAAGCTTATACGCTTTGGCATTATTCAGGTCGCCTAATGTGTTTTGTGTGGGGTTGGGCATGAGGATGTGGATCATTTATTTTTTGAGTGCCCATTCTCTCAGCGCATCTGGTCCGTTCTTTGTGCCAAGTGTAATATTCCATGGGCCTCGCATAGATGGATGGATACGATCTCTTATCTTTCTCACATGGATGGTCGTTCACTCTTGGGTCGAACTGCAAAGCTTATGGTGGCAGCTGTGGTCTACTACATTTGGAGGGAACGTAATGCTCGTTTGCAAGGCGATGGCCCTACGCATGAGTGTGTTCTTCTGAGAGAGATTACTTTTTGTATTGTGACTCGGATTAATCTCACACGGGGTGTGATTCCATCTCCTGCTAATAGACGGCTTCATAGTTTGTGAGGATTCTCTGATGATATCTTTTGATACTCTAATCATTTTGTTCTTACAAGCTTTGTAGCTAGTTGTTGTGTCTAGAGGGGTATGCCCTCCTAGCTTTTGATTTCTGGGGTATGCCCCTGTGCATTTGTACGTCATTTCTTCAATTTGGATATATACACACTTACCTTTATCCAAAAAAAGAGTCTTCAGGGAGTGCATTGAACACATATGAGCACGGTAGATCGCAAAAGAAGGTTGGTCGACATCGAAGCGGCTTGAAGTCGAGAAAAGGTATCTAGACCACCTCAGAACAAGGAGGCAGCGTGCTGGAACTACGGGAAGAAAGGGCACTTTAGGAGGGACTCAAATTTCCTAAAGGAAAGCAAGGTGAACACACTAAAGGAATCAGCGGAGATTCGGCCAATCTCGCTGAAGGCAGTGATTCTGATGCCCTAGTCCTATCTTTGTCTACCGATGATGAGTCTTGGGTAATAGACTCATTTTGTTCTTACAAGCTTTGTAGCTAGTTCTCGTGGCTAGAGGGGTATGCCCTCCTAGCCTTTGATTTCTGGTGTATGCCCCTATGCATTTGTACGTCATTTCTTCAATTTAGATATATACACACTTACCTTTATCCAAAAAAAGAGTCTTCAGGGAGTGCATTGAACACATATGAGCATGGTAGATCGCAAAAGAAGGTTGGTCGACATCGAAGTGGCTTGAAGTCGAGAAAAGGTATCTAGACCACCTCAGAACAAGGAGGCAGCGTGCTGGAACTACGGGAAGAAAGGGCACTTTAGGAGGGACTGCAAAGCTCCTAAAGGGAAGCAAGGTGAGCACACTAAAGGAATCAGCGGAGATTCAGCCAATCTCGCTGAAGGCAGTGATTCTGATGCCCTAGTCCTATCTTTGTCTACCGATGATGAGTCTTGGGTAATAGACTCATGCGCATCTTTCCATGCTACATCCCAAAGGAAAATTTTTAGAAGATATCAGATTGGTGACTTTGGCACAGTCTACCTAGGGGATGGAGAGCCTTGCAATATCGAAGGAAAGGGAAGCGCGGAAGTGAAGATCAATGGTGGTACTTCACTAGAGCTGAAGGACATGAGGCACGTACCTCGGCTGCAAAGAAATCTGATTTCTGTTGGACAGTTAGCGAGCGATGGGTATAGAACAACTTTCACGGATGACCAGTGGAAGATCTCGAGAGGCTTGCTGATGGTGGCTAGTGGCAAAAGGGTTGGGACTCTCTATATCACCAATGGCACGCAAAACTCCATTGCTGTTGCAACTGCAGTTGTGGATGCCAAGGTGTGGCACCACCGACTTGGACACATGAGCCATCAAGGCATGATGACTATGCATCAGATGGGCAAGCTGCAAGGTCTTAAGGCGGTCAAGTTAGATTTCTGCGAGGACAGTGTTCTTGGGAAGCAGAAAAGGTGTCTTTCAGCGAAGACGGTCAACCTCGACAGCTGGAAAAGCTTGATCTCGTGCACACTGACGTGTGGGGACCCGCTCAATTATCTTCAGTTGGTGGAGCTCAGTATTTTCTGACCTTTATTGATGATGCTATCAGGAAGTTATGGATATTCTTCTTGAGACACAATCAGAAGTATTTGGTGTATTCAAGAGATGGCGAGTAGCGGTTGAACTCGAGACAGGAAAGAGGCTGAAATGCCTAAGATCCGACAATGGTGGTGAATACTGCAGCAAAGAATTTGAAAATTATAGTGCAGAGGCTGGAATAATTATGCAAAAAACTATTTCAGGAACACCACAGCAAAATGGAGTTGCTGAAAGGATGAACAGGATAATCAACGAGCGTGCCAGGAGCATGACGATACATGCTGGATTGCCACAGCAATTATGGGCAGAGACAGTTAGTACTGCTGCCTATTTGATCAACAGAGGGCCATCTAAGAAGCTACAACTTGAGATTCCTGAAGAAGAATGGATAGGGAAGAAGATTAGCTTGGCGCATCTACGGGTTTTTGGCTGTACCACATACGTCCATGTGGATTCCACCAAAAAAGGTAAACTAGACGCCAAATCAAAAAGATGCATCTTCGTTGGATATGGTGGTCATTAGTTTGGATATAGGTTTTGGGATCCAGAAAATAGAAAAATCATCAGAAGCAAAAAATGTGATCTTCAACGAGAACGAGATGCAGAAGAACCCAGTTTCAGAAGAAAAACCTAAGGAGCCAAATTTTATAGATTATGAAGAGGAGTCTACAAATTCTGATAAGAAGGTTCAGTCCGGGCAAGAGACGGAAACTACAATTATGGCACCCCCTCCAAAGCGAAGAAGATCCACCCGTACCACACACGGAAAGCCTCCTCAGCGATATGATGGGACTCTTAGCTATTTGCTGCTCACAGATAGTGGTGAACCTAAATGCTATCAGGAAGCATTGCAGGTTGACGCCAAGAAGAAGTAGGAGTTTGCCATGGATGACGAGAAGTCATTGGAGCAGAATCAGACATGAGATCTGGTGGATCTACCCAAAAGTAAAAAACACTATCAAACAAGTGGGTTTCTAGGCTAAAGGAAGAGCATGACAGTAAGAAAAGACACAAGGCCAAATTGGTTGTCAAAGGTTTTCAGCAGAGAGCCGATGTTGACTTCACAGAAATATTTCCTCCTGTAGTGAAGATGAGCACCATTCGAACAGTGCTGAGCATGGTAACTGCAGAAAATCTGCACTTGGAGCAGCTTGATGTGAAGACAGTCTTTCTTCACGGTAATCTCGAGGAAGAGATCTACATGCAGCAGCCCGAGGGATACGTTAAGGGTGACTTAGTATGTAAGCTCAAGAAGAGCTTGTATGGATTGAAGCAATGAAGGATCTAGGAGCAACAAAGCAGATCCTTGGCATGCGGATCGCCAGAGATAGGTCTAAGCACATCCTCAAACTATCTCAGGTAGAGTACATTCGTCGAGTACTCAGAAGGTTCAGCATGGAGGGTGTTAAACTAGTTAGCACACCGATTGGTGCCCATTTCAAGCTTTCAAAGGGAAAAAATCCGAAGATACGGAAGGAAGTAGAGGACATGTCTAAAATCTCGTATGCATCGGCGGTAGGAAGCTTGATGTATGCAATGGTGTGTACATGATCAGACATTGCTCAAGCAGTGGAAATAGTGAGTCGCTTCATGAGCTGCCCAGTTTGGAGCATTGGAGAGCAGTCAAGTGTATACTCAGATATCTGAAGGGCACAAAAAGCATAGCACTATGCTATGGAGGGTCAGACATGGCAGGAGACTTGGAAGCAGGAGAAGCACAATAGGGTACTTGTTCACCCTGAGAAGCGGGGCTGTCAGTTGGATCTCCAGGTTACAGCCGGTAGTTGCACTATCAACGACAGAAGCTGAATATGTGGCAGCAACAAAGGCGTGCAAGGAATTGATATGGCTTCAGAACTTGATGAAAGAAATTGAGAAGGAGCAGAAGGATTGCTGGTTGTACTTCGACAGTCAAACCGCAATTCATCTAGCGAAAAATTCAGCCTTTCATGCGAGGACGAAACATATTAATATACGGTATCACTTCGTGAGGTCGATGCTCGAACAGAAGCTTGTCAGGCTGGAGAAGATCCACACCAGTAAGAATCCAATGGACATGTTGACGAAGGTTGTCATGGTGGAGAAGCTGAAATCGAATTCAGCTTCTGCTGGTCTTCTTTGAAGACATTGAGGAGGTACCATTTCGATTCAGTTACAGTGGAAGCAAAGGAACCAAAGTCTATGAGAAGGCATACCTAAGGTCTCCAAGTGGGAGATTGTTGGAGTGTGTGGAGACCCAAGGTGTTTCAGATTACACATGGATGTATTCTGGATCGAAATCTTGGATGTAGAAGCTTCTATAGGTTTTCAGCAGTTCAAGAGTCGACTCGCACCATGCCGAAGTCGACTCGTGCCGCGTCGGAGTCAGCTCGCGCCGCATCGGAGTCGACTCGCGCTGCGTCGGAGTCGACTCGCGTTGTGCTGAAATCGACTCGCGCCGTGCCAGAGTCGACTTCCATTTTTTGTCCAGATTTCGAAAGTTTCTGTCTCGCCTGAGAGAGTCGACTCGCGCTTTGTCGGGAACGACTCAAGCTTTTTCCAAATTTTGGATGTTTCTGTCTCGCCTGAGAGAGTCGACTCGCACAATCTGGAGTTGACTCGCACTGTGCGGGAGTCGACTCATGCTTTGCCGGAGTCGACTCCAGCTCAGACGAAATTGCTGAAACGAGCGTAAAGAGTGTTTTTTGGAAAAATCTCAAGGATATAAATTCGTGGCCAAAGACTCTGGGGATAACAACATAAGGAGAACGTTGTGACGGCTAGGGTTACAACGAGATAGAGAGAAAGACCTAAGAACGTGAGAGATTGAGGGGAAGAGTTTTTTTCTCTTGAAAAAGGAAGAAGGTTGTTTCTCCTTTGTTTGAACAATCAGTTTGTGATTGACTCGGAATTGTGTGTTGTAATTGTTCTACTGCAATAGAATCGAGCGGGCTTGAGGAAGTAGGCAAGTTTTGCCGAACCTCGGTAAATTCTGGTGTGTCATGTTAACTGTCTTCCATAGTGATTTGTTTCGTTGTTTTTCGTCTTGTGCAAAGTGTAAGATCCTGCGGTTCCGTGTTAGGATTGTCCTTCCCAACAGGTTATCGAACTTGCTGGATATTACGGGCTCTCCTTGATTTTGGGTATATTCCCATCTTTCTCCCAACACATACATTGCTACGACATCTAGAAACCACAATAAGCTAGTTTAAACTACTTTGTATTACAACAACCACTAAAAGATCATCCTTCTACTCTCATGATTCAAGAATGAGGAACCCTTCCAGGAAACAGTAGCGAGGGGAACTGTCAAACTTGACAAACCTAGTCATGGAGTCGATGGGCAAGTTGGCATGGTTGTCTTCCTTTCGTACTAAGAATGGATGCCTTCTCTAATCTTGATCCACCTAGCCGCCATTTCTTGAATGCTAACATTGAAGACCGAGCAATTTCGAACACTTCCAACAGGCAAAAAAAATCAAAAATCAAAATATCAATGTCACATCAATGATTAGGAAATAAACCCAGACAGTTGTTCAAAGAACAGAAGCTCACATTGGGATTCCTATTCTGTAAGAACTAAGATGTATGTTGATCTTGACTTGCTTAAAAAGCCTTAGAATTTCAGAATTTGGTTTGAGCTTTTGCAACGGCCTTAACTGTTGTGGAAAAGCTGGGCGAAAAGGGCATTCTACTTTCTCAGTAGAGGTTAGGACCTTAATTTCTTCTTTGTCCTTTTCATCATCCTTGGGCAAATTAGAATTAGAAGTGTCTTTCGGTCCCAACAAGACAGTTTCAATGACTTTCGCATTACGCAAAGTCATGATGCTCTTTGCATGCTCTGTATGCAAACCAGAAGGGGCCGTATTATTACTACCATGCACTTGTGGATTAGGTTGGGGTTGAGCTGTGTCATGTAAGAAGGGATTTCAGAGCAGATTCCAACAACGTGCGGCTCGGTCTACCAAAGATAACTGATCAGCCTTCCTGGCATGGGAACCTAGTCTCTATGACTTAGGTCATGCCTAACAACAATAATGCAGCAAAGCACAACACCAGAAAATACCATGAAGAAGAAAGAGAAATACAGGGGAAGAGAACTTTATGGAATAACCACTTCACTGATTACAATAAGCTCTCCTGGTCTTTCTGGTCTCTCGAGCTCTATCCGATACCAATCCCTCCCCTTTGAGGGTCCTCTTATAGAGGAGTAACCTCCAATTACAAGTCCCTCACGAACTCAACTTCCCATGTACAAGATAAGGATGAATTCTAGATAAGATAGAAAAACCCCGATTTCCGCAGAATTCTGCGTAATCAGCTGAAATGGCTAAGTTCGTGCCCCCACCGAACTTGGATTACAACGAAACTGGATTCGTTGGATTCAGAATGAAACATCCTTCCAGATGGCACCTTTCCCACTTTGAACAGAATTCTGTAAAGCGCTAAAATACCCCTCAACGTGAGAACGTGTGGAAACAGCGTTACAACCACGTTTTCTAACCATTTATCTTTTAGTTAGAAAACGTGTTAAAAATGTGTCCCTTGCCTTCTGGAGACTTATGCCACGTACCTCCATCAGTAGCACACATTTCTATGCATCCCAATTTCCCAGATTCAGCCCATGCTTCGAGATAAGCCCTCAACATTGAATCGGACTCGTTGCAGCAGCTTTCCTCCTAATGATGAACTAGCATATATTCTTGCCAATACACACCTTGGAGCACGTGCCCCCGGCCCCATGCTCTTGGGTATTCCTCCTGGATCTTGCACACATTTCCCTAGGTGATCCTAGGCCCAGATTTAGTCTCCAAGTTGCCCAAATCTCTAGAAAGCACGGTCAGACCTTGAACCCATCCAGCGACCTGATATGATCTATACCTTGATCCGCATCCAGTCTAGCCCCGATTCAAGGTGCCGTGACACCCTCCCCCACCTAAGCCGAAGTCGCCCCTGACGAGGCTAGGCGGTACTCATTAATGATGTCCTCCAACTGCCATAGTTCGTCACCATACTCCCAGCTTGCTTCTGAATCTGATAGTCCTTTCCATCGGACTAAGTATTGCACACGGTTACCCTTTTTCCTGTCCACCTTGATTTCAGAAACCTTCTTGGTGTAATGAACTCGTACAGCCACTGGAGCTCGCCCGCTTTGAGCCCGAGAAGGGTTAGTTGTGTCCTCTTTGAACGGTTTCAACAGGGACAAGTTGGACATCGGGTGCACTTTCAACTTCGAAGGCAGCGATAATCGGTACGTTGTCTCTCCAATTCGATGTGTGATGATGAAGGGACCTTCATACCTCCTCACAAGTGCTTTGTGGTAGCCCGACTTCAATTTCATGTGATGGTAAAGCTTCACCAATACCCGATCACCAACCTGAAATTCAGCTGCCGCCGCTTTATGTCAGCCCATTTCTTCATCCGTTTGGTCGCCTTCAACAAGAAGACCTAAACCAAATCTGTATCCTCCTTTAGATCCCTCACGAACCTATAGGCGGTCGGACTACGTCCCATGTGTTGGATTGCCCCACAGCGGCGCGACGTTCGCGGCGGAATCCGCATGCCGGGCCCGGTGCATCGCATACGCCGGAACAGGATCGGGTAGATTTCAAAATTTTTCTGAATCAAAACGATTCAGAACCCTTTTGAATTAAGATGGGGACTAAACTAAGATCTAATAATTAATTATGAATTATTAAACTACTAGAAAATCAGAAATATAAAATTTCAAATGAAGATCTCATCTTCACCTTTGTGCGGGTAGAAGAACACCGCAACCGATGATCGTGGTTTGGTTCCTTGTAGCCGCACAAACGTCCGGCCTCTACAAGTATCCACACGAGGTTGCTGAAGATCAGAGATGGGGCTTCACCGGGGTGCTAGCTCCTTGCAAAAGCCTCTCTTGGATGTCGAAGAAGAAGGAAGAAGAAATCACAAGGATCCCACCTTGTGCAGCCTTCAAAAGGAAGAAGAAAACCCTTCACCTTTTTTTATTCTTTTCTCTCCCTATTTGCTGATTTAAAAATCCCAAAAATTCCTTCTTGCTGCCCCACGGCTGGGAGAAGTTCTTCTCATCAAACATGGGACGTGGGGCTCCCTTTTTATGGGGTTCAAAACCCTATGCGCCAGGAAACCTATTCCTAATAGGTTTCCTGGTGCCTTTCTTTATTGGCGGGCCCCTTGATTCTTGGAAAGAATCAAGGGGCGTTGGCTCCCAGCAAAGAAGGAGAGGGGGCCACGCCCCTCCTTGTCCTCTTGGCTGCCCCCTCTTGCCTATTTTGACCCCTCAAAATAAGGCATCAAGAGGGAGGCTCCAATAATAGGAAAAAGGCTGAATTTGGCAGGATTTTCAAGGACTCGATCTAGCCAACTTTTGACTAGGATTTGAGTCAAATTTCTTTGGGTCAGACCCAACATAATTTGACTCAATTAATCAGCAAAAGACTTAATTATAATCTAATTATAATTATTTAATTCTTCCATTTAACTCACTAACTCTTAGTGGGTTATTTTGTACATCAATCTTATTGACAATTGACATTGTGATTCCAAATCACAAATCGACAATCCTAATAATCAGAACCTCTAATGTGTGTGACCTCATAGGTTCTAATCTGACTGGTAATGAGACATATTGAGATCTCCATCTCAGTATCATTGAAAACTCCTTTCAATAGGTTGGAACGATTCCAACTCTACTCATTAGGGTTTATCGATCATCAAGATAATCCCTATGAGTCCCACCATCCACCAGTGACACCTAGCAGCATGTAGTGGCTACCCAGCAGAATAGAATGATGAACCTCTAGGTGCAGTTGTCATGTGTTACAGTCCTTCTATCGTGGATCCCTACAAGACGGAGGTCATGGATAACTCGTCAAACCCCTTCGTCTGTCATATGTCAAAATTTATTCGACTTAAGTTCGAGAGTGGAAAACTCTTTCTCCACTGTGCATACTGCCCCGGCCGAGGTCTTACGAACTCAGTCTTATAAATCACATAGGATCTCTCCTTATCTATCAAGGTCGATAGATTCCATATAGGTGCATACCCTACTCCTACAGTAAACTTACTGCAGCCAATCTACACTGCATGGACCCATATGGCTAGAGACCATGTATGTGTGCAGTCAAACTACAATAACCTCACTGTGAGTAGCCGAAGCACCGCAGGTCAAAGGACCAGTCACACTACTGCAACATCAAGCAAGTCACTGACGAGTGGATAGACATCCAAGTGACTTCTTGTCTTGGTCACGCTCAGTACCCTTGTTCTCTAACAAGCACCTGCACTATCACTTTAGTGTCCCTACACTGTGGACTCAAGTCTCGTCCATCCAGAAGAAAAGTGATCTGTGTACTGATCGGATCGATCACCGTCCTCGTGATGATCCATTGATCAAGAGCATTTAGAAACTAATCACCAATGATACATGGCTCAAATTCTCAACTCTTGAGAATATGTATCATCATCTTATTAATTTCTTGGACGATTCATAGACACATAAACAATATGAATGAAAAGATGCCTTTTATTTATTCAATAATAAATAGTCAAGTACAAAATTATGTCCCTAGAATCAACAATGTGTCAGCCAAATTGGCTTCTAGGGCATATATCTAACAATCTCCCACTTGCACTAAAGCCAATTGGTCATATATCTTAGGCCCATCTTCTCAAGGTGGGCTTCAGTCTTTTGCTGACTCAGCTGCTTAGTGAACGGGTCTGCCACGTTATCCGCGGAGTCTACTCTCTGCACCTCTACATATTTCTTCTCAACATAGTCGCGTATGAGATGGAAGCGCCGCTCTATATGCTTAGACTTCTGATGAGACCTTGGCTCCTTAGCAAGGGCTATGGCGCCATTATTATCGCAGTAGAGTGTTATGGCATCTGATGTCATCACGTCCAACTCTGCAATGAATTTCTTGAACCAGAAGCCTTTCTTAGCAGCTTCAGAGGCGGCGATGTATTCGGCTTCCATAGTAGAATCAGCAATGATCGGTTGTTTAGAACTCTTCCAATTTACCGCACCACCATTGCATAAGAACACATATCCAGATGTTGACTTCCTGTCATCGACATCAGTCATGAAGTCTGAATCTGTGTACCCTTCTACTTTTAACTCTGATGATCCTCCAAAAACCAAGAATAAATCTTTAGTTCTTCTCAAGTACTTAAGAATATTCTTCACAGCTGTCCAGTGTTCTTCACCTGGATTCGACTGATATCTGCTTGTGACACTCACAGCAAGAGCTATATCAGGTCGTGTACACAGCATGGCATACATGAGGCTTCCTATTGCCGATGCATAGGGAATCTTGCTCATGCGTTGAATCTCTTCAGATGTGTTGGGGCACATCTTCTTGGAGAGATGAATTCCATGCCTAAGGGGTAAGAGACCCCTCTTGGAGTTTTCCATGCTGAACCTCTTCAGCACCTCCTCTATGTACATTTTCTGTGACAGGCCAAGCATCCTTTTAGATCTATCTCTATAGACCTTTATTCCCAAAATATAGGATGCTTCCCCAAGGTCTTTCATGGAGAATTCTTTTGACAACCAGACCTTGACCGAGGTTAGCATGGGAATATCATTTCCAATCAGGAGAATGTCATCTACGTACAGTACGAGAAAAACGACAGCACTCCCACTAACCTTTTTGTAAACACACGGTTCCTCTTCGTTTTTGATGAAATCAAACGTTTTGATTGCTTCATTGAAACGAGTGTTCCAACTCCGAGATGCTTGCTTTAGTCCATAGATGGACCTTTGCAGCTTGCAGACCTTGTGATCTCCATCACTGGAAGTGAAACCCAAAGGCTGTTCCATATAGATATCTTCATCAAGATATCCATTCAGGAAAGCAGTTTTCACATCCATCTGCCAGATTTCATAATCATGAAATGCTGCAATGGCAAGCAATGTTCGGATGGATTTTAGCATGGCTACAGGTGAAAAGGTCTCCTGATAGTCAATGCCTTCGCGCTGACTATACCCTTTCGCCACAAGCCTTGCCTTATAGGTCTCTACCTCTCCATCCGAACCTATTTTCCTTTTGTAGATCCATTTGCATCCAATAGGTACAATACCTTCTGGTGGGTCTACTAAGGTCCAGACTTGGTTGGAATGCATGGAGTCTATCTCTGACTTCATAGCTTCCAGCCATTTCTCGGAATCGATATCAGATATCGCCTCGTTGTAGGTTTTGGGATCCTGTATGTGATCCCTATCTCCCACTAGGAACATTTCCTCGGTATCCTCTTCTAGTATACCTAAGTATCTATCGGGAGGATGGGAGACCCTACTAGATCTACGAGGTGGTCGAGGGACATCGTGTACTGGCTCCTTATGAATAGGTTCTATAGGATCCATGACTCGTTGCTTTTCAGAGACTTTCTCTTCAAGCTCAATTTTCCTCCCACTGCCTCTATCAAGGATAAACTGATTTTCCAAGAAGATGGCATGACGGCTCACAAACACATTGTGATCCTCTGAGACGTAAAAATTGTATCCTAATGACTCTTTAGGATATCCTATAAAACGAGCACTTATGGTCCTAGCCTCTAACTTGTCTGCCTGTAGTCTCTTGACGTGGGCCGGACATCCCCAAATCTTGAGATGACCCAGACTTGGTTTCTTACCATGCCATATCTCATACGGTGTGGTAGGAACGGATTTAGAGGAAACTCTATTCAATAAATAAATCGCTGTGAGTAAGGCATCTCCCTAAAGGAACATAGGTAAATCAGTGAAGCTCATCATGGACCTGACCATATCCAATAGGGTCCGATTCCTCCTCTCTGACACCCCGTTGAGTTGAGGTGTACCTGGAGGTGTCCATTGTGAGACTATGCCGTTTTCTTTGAGATAGTCCCGAAATTTCCCACTAAGGTATTCTCCTCCTCGATCTGATCGAAGAGCCTTAAGAGGTTTTCTAGTTTGTTTTTCTACTTCATTCTTGAACTCTTTGAACTTTTCAAAAGACTCAGACTTGTGTCTCATAAGATACACATACCCATACCGTGAATAATCATCGGTAAAGGTAATAAAGTAAGAATATCGTCTCCTGGCTAGCACATCGAATGGGCCACATACATCTATATGTACTAGGGTAAGTATTTCAGTGGTCCTCTCCCCATGTCCTACAAAGGGCAGTCTAGCCATCTTTCCTTGAAGACAGGACTCGCAAACTGGATATGACTCGGAAGTCAATGAGCCGAGAAGCCCATCTTTATCCATTTTGTTCATTCTGTCTTCTCCAATATGGCCAAGCCTGAGGTGCCACAAATATCTTTGGTTTATCTCATCTCTGGATCTTTTGGATCCTTTGGCACTCACATCTTGCTCGGTAACATTCACAGATACATCCATATGTAAATGATAGAGACTGTCAATCATGAAACCACGTGCGACTATTTTATTTCTTAAATAAATAGAACAGCAGTCTTTGTCAAATGTAAAAACATGACCTTCCTGTGCTAGACATGAAACAGAAATCAAATTTCTGCTAGCAGCAGGTACATAATAGCAGTCTCTAAGTATTAAACTAAATCCAGACGGTAGTCACAGATGGTAGGTGCCCACAGCCACAGCAGCAACTTTTGCCCCGTTGCCAACCCGAAGGGTTACCGCACCTTCCGCCAGCCTTCTACTTTTCTTTAGACCTTGCATGGTAGTGCACAAATGAGCACTAGAACCAGAATCTATAACCCAACTAGAAGTAGAAGAAACCGTTAGATTAGTTTCAATTATGAGCAAGTCTATACCTTCTGAAGGTGTGTCACCTTTCTTGTTCTTCAGGCTCTCGAGGTATGAAGGACAGTTTCTCTTCCGGTGGCCTTCGACATTGCAGTGGAAACATTTTCCTTTGTCGTTAGCCTTTTTCTTTTGAACTTCCTTCTTTGGCTTCTTGTCCTTCTTCTGCTTCTTAGCAGGTTTCTTTTTCTTCCAAGTAGACTTTCTCTTGGAACCAGAAGTCAACTCAGCAGCAAGGACATTGCCCCTTGAACCTTTCAAGGCTCCCTCAGCAGTTACCAACATGTTGATTAGTTCAGTCTTAGTGCATTCAATCTTATTCATGTGGTAGTTTACTATAAACTGACCAAATAAATCAGGAAGTGACTGTAGGATCAAATCCACTTGTAATTCCTTGTGCATGTCCATACCGAGCTTCTCAAGCTCCTCTAGGTCCTTGATCATGGTCAGACCGTGATCATGGACAGACTGCCCTTCGCGCATCTTCGCTTTGAAGAGCCTCTTGGACACTTCAAAACGAGCTGTGCGACTCTGCTCACCATACAACTCTTGCAGGTGTGCCAGTATGTCCCTAGCAGTCTTCATATTTTCATGCTGGCATTAGAGTTCATTAGACATGGATGCCATCATATAGCATTTTACTCTAATGTCATCATCCAACCACTTTTTATGCATCTCACGCTGAACATCAGTAGGACGTGTTGGTAGTGTGAGGATATCTGAATCGAGTATGTAGCCTATTTTCTCACAGTCCAAAATAATTTTGAGATTTCTAAGCCAGTCCTTGTAATTGGTTCCGGTCAGTCGGTTGGTCTCAAGAATACGGGTCAAAGGGTTTGAAGCCGACATTGTATCTGCAGAGAGTAAAGATTCTAGTTAGACTTTTGTACTTGATCCTAATCTGTTCTAAGGTCTTTTAGAACAAATGTAACTCCCACTATTTTCTCGAATCCCTCACACTCCCCTGGTAGGGAAACGGAAATCCCACACGACTAGGATTTCTAGTGGGTACTGCAGTCCCACCAATTTACATGCCACCTCACCTAACAGTTATTGGTGACACATAGATTGATGAATGTACAACTCTTGTACAATGCTTCTCAAGCATGTTGCAGTGTAACTTGGTCTCTAAGCCATGAAAACCTCACCTAACAGTTATTGGTCCCATTTCTTAGTTAAGTCAGACCCACCGTATAACCGTAGGAATAAAGTCGTCATTGGGTCCTCACCTAACAGTTATTGGTGCCCAACCCCACCTTTACCCTACAACATCTCATGTCTATAGAGAGGTCCAGCCCCCCGATGCAACTTGACCACTGTGTCCAGCCGAGACAAATCAACATCAGAAAGACCTTAGCAGCTCTACTACAGTGGAAGACCTATTGACTTAATATTGGTTAATCAGGTCTTAGTGTTTGCAACTTGAGCTCTTCATAAGAGGTAATCGAATAATTGGCCAGGTAAGCAGGTGGGAGGCTCCCCTTACTCAGAGAGTAAGGTCCTAATTAAGTAACCACCTTTCATGCTTTCCTAGACACCAATTAGATCAATTAATCTAATATGACTTGCTCATGTCGGTTCACTCTCGACTTGATTGAGGAGGTTTTGATTTAGGTCTCAATTGGGTTTGCTACATCACATGTAAACCTATCTACCCGACTCTCATTCACATCACATGCAAACGGTACATCACAGGCAGTTATAATCGCAGCATCAAATTAAAGCTAAACTTTAACTAGGTGATGATCATGGATTCTAATTAGGTCGTATTACAAGCACATGCACATCAATCGATCAAGTGGTCTTCAACTCTTGAATTGGTTCCAAGCCTCCTTGATTCGATCCTTGATCAACTCTTGATCCCATCGCCATCAACTGCTTAGATCACCTTTCATCTCATGCCTTTGCTTCAACTTGATCGTTGATGTACATCACATCACAGAAATACAACCAGATGTAAAATAAAAATAAAATAAATTACATCTCCTTTTAGGAGGCACGCAGGCCTCTCAAAATATAAAATAAGATGCATGCAAGCATCTACAAAATTACATGACATTACAGATCACATCGCAGGTCATTACATTCGATACCAAAAGGGTTTGAATCCTATGATCATCACCACATGCATCTCATGCATGATTTTATCTAATCTGATTTTAATTTTATTATGCAACCATCTGAGATCCAGATCATGCAATACCTTAATTTTAAACATCATAATCATATCATAATTTTAAAACTAACATCGCATGATCGATCTAACAAAATCAGCATGCTGAAAATTTTCAGCAACACAAAATTTCAGCACGCAGAATTTTTCAGCATGCAAAATAATTAAAAAATCAGAACTAATTCATAATTAATTAACTATTATCTTAATTGGATCCCCAAAACCATGGCTCTGATACCACTGTTGGATTGCCCCACAGCGGCGCGACGTTCGCGGCGGAATCCGCATGCCGGGCCCGGTGCATCGCATACGCCGGAACAGGATCGGGTAGATTTCAAAATTTTTCTGAATCAAAACGATTCAGAACCCTTTTGAATTAAGATGGGGACTAAACTAAGATCTAATAATTAATTATGAATTATTAAACTACTAGAAAATCAGAAATATAAAATTTCAAATGAAGATCTCATCTTCACCTTTGTGCGGGTAGAAGAACACCGCAACCGATGATCGTGGTTTGGTTCCTTGTAGCCGCACAAACGTCCGGCCTCTACAAGTATCCATACGAGGTTGCTGAAGATCAGAGATGGGGCTTCACCGGGGTGCTAGCTCCTTGCAAAAGCCTCTCTTGGATGTCGAAGAAGAAGGAAGAAGAAATCACAAGGATCCCACCTTGTGCAGCCTTCAAAAGGAAGAAGAAAACCCTTCACCTTTTTTTATTCTTTTCTCTCCCTATTTGCTGATTTAAAAATCCCAAAAATTCCTTCTTGCTGCCCCACGGCTGGGAGAAGTTCTTCTCATCAAACATGGGACGTGGGGCTCCCTTTTTATGGGGTTCAAAACCCTATGCGCCAGGAAACCTATTCCTAATAGGTTTCCTGGTGCCTTTCTTTATTGGCGGGCCCCTTGATTCTTGGAAAGAATCAAGGGGCGTTGGCTCCCAGCAAAGAAGGAGAGGGGGCCACGCCCCTCCTTGTCCTCTTGGCTGCCCCCTCTTGCCTATTTTGACCCCTCAAAATAAGGCATCAAGAGGGAGGCTCCAATAATAGGAAAAAGGCTGAATTTGGCAGGATTTTCAAGGACTCGATCTAGCCAACTTTTGACTAGGATTTGAGTCAAATTTCTTTGGGTCAGACCCAACATAATTTGACTCAATTAATCAGCAAAAGACTTAATTATAATCTAATTATAATTATTTAATTCTTCCATTTAACTCACTAACTCTTAGTGGGTTATTTTGTACATCAATCTTATTGACAATTGACATTGTGATTCCAAATCACAAATCGACAATCCTAATAATCAGAACCTCTAATGTGTGTGACCTCATAGGTTCTAATCTGACTGGTAATGAGACATATTGAGATCTCCATCTCAGTATCATTGAAAACTCCTTTCAATGGGTTGGAACGATTCCAACTCTACTCATTAGGGTTTATCGATCATCAAGATAATCCCTATGAGTCCCACCATCCACCAGTGACACCTAGCAGCATGTAGTGGCTACCCAGCAGAATAGAATGATGAACCTCTAGGTGCAGTTGTCATGTGTTACAGTCCTTCTATCGTGGATCCCTACAAGACGGAGGTCATGGATAACTCGTCAAACCCCTTCGTCTGTCATATGTCAAAATTTATTCGACTTAAGTTCGAGAGTGGAAAACTCTTTCTCCACTGTGCATACTGCCCCGGCCGAGGTCTTACGAACTCAGTCTTATAAATCACATAGGATCTCTCCTTATCTATCAAGGTCGATAGATTCCATATAGGTGCATACCCTACTCCTACAGTAAACTTACTGCAGCCAATCTACACTGCATGGACCCATATGGCTAGAGACCATGTATGTGTGCAGTCAAACTACAATAACCTCACTGTGAGTAGCCGAAGCACCGCAGGTCAAAGGACCAGTCACACTACTGCAACATCAAGCAAGTCACTGACGAGTGGATAGACATCCAAGTGACTTCTTGTCTTGGTCACGCTCAGTACCCTTGTTCTCTAACAAGCACCTGCACTATCACTTTAGTGTCCCTACACTGTGGACTCAAGTCTCGTCCATCCAGAAGAAAAGTGATCTGTGTACTGATCGGATCGATCACCGTCCTCGTGATGATCCATTGATCAAGAGCATTTAGAAACTAATCACCAATGATACATGGCTCAAATTCTCAACTCTTGAGAATATGTATCATCATCTTATTAATTTCTTGGACGATTCATAGACACATAAACAATATGAATGAAAAGATGCCTTTTATTTATTCAATAATAAATAGTCAAGTACAAAATTATGTCCCTAGAATCAACAATGTGTCAGCCAAATTGGCTTCTAGGGCATATATCTAACTCCATGCAGTCCACTGCGATACTTTCCGGAGTGTCTGGTTGTAGCCCTGTAATCACCTCAAACGGTGATTTACCCGTCGACTCCGATCGCTGTAAGTTGTAGCTGAATTGGGCTTGGTTCAAGAGTCGCACCCAATCCCACTGGTTGGCACTCACATAGTGCCTCAAATACATCTCCAATAATGCATTGGTTCGCTCTGTTTGGCCATCAGTTTGAGGGTGGTAGGCCGTGGACATCTTCAGCTCCGTTCCGAGTATCCAAAATAACTCTGTCCAGAATCTTCCCGTGAAGCGAGCATCGCGATCGGAAACGATGCTCCATGATATTCCCCAATATTTCACCACATATGTGAAGAACAACCGCACCACGTCCTCCGCATGGCAAGTAGTAGGTGCTGGAATGAAGACTCCATACTTCGAGAAGTGATCCACCGCGACCATGATAGAGCTATTCCCATCCACCGGAGGTAGTCCGATGATGAAGTCCATGGGGACACTCTTCCACGGATGCTTTGGTATAGGTAATGGTTCCAACAACCCCGCAGGCCGTCGATGTTCGACCTTGTCTTGTTGGCATAGCAGACAAGTGCGAACGTACTCCTCGATGTCATCCCATATCTTTGGCCAATAGTAGTTATGTTCTATAAGAGCTTGGGTCCGATCCACCCCCTGGTGTCCCGCCCACATAGAATCATGGTGTTCTCGCAACACCTCGCACCTCAGCCCTCCACCTGAAGGCACATAGACACGTCGCCCTCGTGTCAATATCAACCCTCCTTCGGTCCAGAAACGTCGCGCCTTGCCGTCTTTGATGAGTTCATGGATCCTTCTCCATCTCGATTTTGACCCTCTCCATTGGGTTACCTGCTGGTTCGAAAAAGGAAGAAACCGCAGCCAACTGTACCTTCCTACTCAAGGCATCAGGGACCGAATTAGTTCGGCCCGGCTTGTACTCGATGTCGAAATCGAATTCAGTGAGAAATTGCTGCCATCTCGCCTGCTTGGGGGTGAGCTTTGGCTGGGTCTGAAAGTAGCTTATGGCCACGTTATTAATGCACACAACAAACTTAGATCCGAGTAGGCAATGACGCCAGGTTCGAAGACAATGCACAATTGCTGTCATCTCCTTTTCATGAACCATATACCTGCGCTCGGTGTCGTTCAACTTTCAACTCTCGTATGCCACTGGGTGCCCTTCCTGCATGAGCACCCCTCCAACGGCAAAATCCGATGCGTCGATGTGGACTTCAAAACAAGTGGAAAAGTCCGGTAGCATGAGGACCGGCTCCACCATGACCGCCTGCTTGAGACGATCAAATGCCTCCTGACATTGGTTTGACCACTGCCATGGTCGATCCTTCTTTAATAAATCCGTCAGTGGGGCACCTAACTTCGAATATCCGATGATGAACCTCCTATAGTAATTTACCAAGCCAAGAAAAGAGCGTAAGTGTGTAACTCGTGTAGGTACCTCCCACTCGGCTATGGCTGAAATTTTCGAGGGATCCGTCAAGACCTTCCATCCCCAATGATGTTTCCGAGGAGCGGCACCCTCCGCTGTGCAAACACACACTTTTCCCTTTTAACAAAGAGCTGGTGCTGCCGTAAGGAGGAGAAGACGTGCCTCAGGTGCGCCACATGCTCATCCAACGTCTGGCTGTACACAACAATGTCATCCAAGTATACTACCACAAATTTATCAATGAAGTCATGGAGTACATGCTACATCAAAGCACAGAAAGTTGCTGGTACGTTGATGAGGCCAAAAGGCATGACAAGGTACTCGAAGCTCCCGTACCTTGTCACACATGCAGTCTTCTCAATGTCCTCCGCCACGCGGACCTGATAGTACCCGTAGCACTTCCTTATAGCGCCGATCCATATCGAAGGAAATCTGGTTTAGCTGAGTGGCGATCTCACCTCGGAGGGTTGCGTCCCTACCCTCAAGGTCCTCCATCCGCCCTTCATCCTCAGCTATTTGGGCCTCGCACCTCCGTAATCGATTGTCGGTGGAGATAACTAGAGATGCAATACGTAAACCATGCAGGAAATCATCAACTGGATGTGTTCCACATATCACCGTACCTCCTCCTGAGGCTGGATAGGGATCCATGGTCGAGGAAGAAAGGTCCTCAACAGTAACTTCCATGGTGGGAATGGCGGACGCATCATCCTCGACCGTGGATCCCAATCCAGCCTCAGGAGGAGGCACAGCAATGGGTGTAGCACATCCAGTTGATGATTCCCTGTATGGGTTACGTATTGCATCTCCGGTTATCTCCGCCGACAATCGATTACGGAGGTGCGAGGCCCAAATAGCTGAGGTTGAAGGGCGGATGGAGGACCTTGAGGGTAGGGATGCAACCCTCCGAGGTGAAATCGCCGCTCAGCTGAACCAGATTTCCTTCGATATGGAGCGGCGCTATAAGGAAGTGCTGCGGCGTAACGAGGAGTTGGAGATCATGGTGAAGGCTCTCCAAAATCAGGTGGTTGACCTTTTAAAGGAGAGTACCACCACAGGCATATCCTCTTCTCCATTAACAATGGAGGTCGCAAGAGAGGCTACGCGCCCCCTGCAGAAGCTTGATGTTCCCAAGCCACAGGAGTTCTGCGGACGACGGTCCGCGAAGGAGGTGGATAACTTTCTTTTCGCCGTGGAACAATACCTACAGGTTACCGGCATGAGGGAGGAAGCCATGAAGGTGAGCACAGCGGCCATGTTCTTGAGGGACGTGGAGATCGCAAACCTCGATGAAGTAGAAAAATGCATAAAAGCTCTTGTAGTTTATTTACTATGGGAAAATTGGAAGTTTGAAATATATCTGCATATATTTTCGGTAATAGACATGATGAATGTTCTCCACCCAGAAGGGTTCAAGGACCACCATTGTTGGGCTTCAAGTAAATGATTTGGCCGGTATCCTGATTTACTGAAAGGGAAATTTGGTTTCATCACCGATGGAGTGGATCAGGTTTCGTGTAATAATAACATCTCATAAGACTTTTTGATCATCGCGCTCTTAGAGATAAATTGTATGACATATGGAAGAACTTGTGTTGGGCACTCGACTGGTACATGGGGATGTTTGATGGCATTAGAGTTGTGATTCTGGGACTCAAGTGAATTACTTAAATATATATATATCTATGTGTGTGTGTATGTGTTTGATGGCATTAGAGTTGTGATTCTTAAGTGCATCGTCTATATGCACTTAAGAAATACGTGTAGCCAAAATGTTTATGAACTCGGAAGTTTCTACCATCATCATGGACCCTGGCTAGACTGAAATCCTAGCTTCTACTAACTTGGAAACCAAAATATTTTTTGGGTTTAAGCTTTCTTCTTCAACCTCTTTCTTCCTTTCTAGGACACCCCTGCCAGCTTCTGCCTTCAAACTTATTTTCTGTGGTGCTTTCAACTCTTTTCCTCCCATTCTAGCTGTGGCTTTCACTCTGACCCTGCTGTCTCTGCTGAGTTCCTTGCTGTCTGGGAAGGCTTAAGAGCTACGTTCTCCGTTGGGGCTTTGCTGGACAGTGAAGTGAAAATGGGACACTTCAGTTGTTATTAATTGGCTCAAAAAGCCACCTGATAAGTCAAACTCAATCTTGAATACTGTTTCCTTCTTCAACATGCTAGATCTTCCAAAGTTCAGCACATCTACAGAGAAACAAATCAAGCCGTATATTGGTTGTCTGAAGGCAGCATTTCTGCTCGAGACTCCTTGTGGAATGAAACTCCTCATGAGTTACTATCCTTTGTTTCTACTGTCTCTAATCCTTGTATGTTTCAACGTTCTGTAGATATTAATAGTTATGCTCTGCCTTTCTTATCAAAAAAAAGATGTTTATGAACTCTCTCGGGAGGGAAGGATTCCTAATGCACTTGACAGATGCCCCTGTTGGATACAATGTATTGATTTGTTGGGGTGCTTTCCATAAATCAGAATTTTTTTTCAACTTCAGTAGGATGGACATTTTGAAATAATTGGCATTGCCACATTACCTCTTAGTAGGATGTTTTCGGCCTAGCGATACAATTGGACCAAGCTTCAGGATGAAGGTATAGGAATTTCTATGCTGCTATCTGAATGTGCTGTCCGTGTTGCCTTGGCGAGATTTTATACGTGGCAAAGCAATGTTCTTTAATAGCGATATGCATAGGTGATTAGGCATCTATGTAAAATCTATATTCCTATTTGTGACAATTGACTTCTACTTATGGACATTGATTGGTACTTTTGGATCTCCAGGTTCATGGATTGTTGCATGTTAACCATATCAGCTCATCCATTGCCACATTGTCGCATGCGGACTTCCAAATGGATGACCTACATTTAGTTCCTTGCTGAATCTTTGGGGATTTCTACTTGAACTAGCATATCTCTATAATATTAATAGTCAAATTTAGTAGGATGTTTTGTTTGCTATCCTATCAATTTAATTGTACCATTTTGTTGTTTCAGTAGGATGCAGAATTTCATCACAAACAAGAAACACAAGCCTCTACTTTTTTATGTAAAAAATATGCTGGGGCCACAATAGTATTTGAGATCTTGTAGTCTGTTACTACTAAATTTTAACCAGCATATCAAAGACAATCTTACTTGGATTGTCTTAGGGTAGTTGCTACGGCATCTAGAAACCACAATAAGCCAGTTTAAACTACTTTGTATTACAACAACCACTAAAAGATCATCCTTCTGCTCTCATGATTCAAGAATGAGGAACCCTTCCAGGAAACAGTAGCGAGGGGAACTGTCAAACTTGACAAACCTAGTCATGGAGTCGATGGGCAAGTTGGCATGGTTGTCTTCCTTTTCGTACTAAGAATGGATGCCTTCTCTAATCTTGATCCACCTAGCTGCCATTTCTTGAATGCCGAGCAGCTTCGAACACTTCCAACAGGCAAAAAAAAGAAAAATCAAAATATCAATGTCACATCAATGATTAGGAAATAAACCCGGACGGTTGTTCAAAGAACAGAAGCTCACATTGGGATTCTTCCTCTGTAAGACACTAAGACGTGTCAAGAATTTGGGGACGGTCGCAACAGAAGCACTATGTGACTTGCTCAATATCTCCTTGAATCTATGGGTGAATGCATAATGAAGGAAGGATCCGATACTTTTGTCGCTAACCCTGTCCACAGCAGAGCCTGAGAGATTATAGACTTTCATGCAACTGAGAAGACTAGTTCTTTCTATTTCTTTTAATTAAAAATCAATCTCATCAATCCAGACTGACAGCTTGATCATAGGGAATAGAAATTCTTTAAAGAAAATTGCTAGTTTCAGCATAATTACAAAGTAAAGAGTTTGGCAAATCATAAGTATTTTCATTATCAATAGTTAGACCAGCAAATAAACCCATGTTTGGATTGAAACTCAATTACTGATACAAGACCCTTCTGAAATAGAATAGCACTAATATCTGCAAATTGAATCACTTGGCATCATTAGTAGCAGACAGGACAACATAGCTGAAAGTGGGTCCGTTAAAAACAGATCTGGTCTTAATTGAAATGCATATCAGGTCTCATTCAGATATAAAAACTATATCTGGCACAGGGATAAAAAGATAGAAAATTTGTCGTATATTGATACGGATAAAGATTATAAGTTTTTCTGCATTCAGATTCAAATATCTGGATATCCTTTTTTCAAGATTTTTAGATTTGGATATCCAGGTACTTAACATATTCATGAAAAAATAAACCCTTTCTAAGTGGAAATGTGCATAGGGACTCCTCTAACATTGACATTGATGAGCACATGTTCATGACGACCACCAACAGGGCTTTTAATTATCTGAATTCTCCAAACAAGGTTCTTGTTGCTCTCCTTCTTTGAGAAGAGATATATGTCTAGATTTTATGATCTAATTCAGCTTTCACATATATAACTTGCTCAAGTTGTTGCCAAATAATGCAAATGCAACTCCTTCATTTCTGTATCCTAAATGAAATTCAACGTTACATCCGCATCTATTTAGAACAAACATGGACATGATTAATATCCAATTCATATCTGTTTAAAATAAATATAAAAAAATTCTAGTATCCCTTTAATTCCAATATCTGTATTACTACCCTCTGAATAAATATGGATTTGCCAGCATCTGATCCATATTCAATTCATTTTCAACCCTAAACATAGGCATGAAATCAGTCTGACTCCATCTTCTTTCTGATTCTGTAAAATGTCACATTTATTTGCAATGGGCTCTATAAATCTTCTCACACTAACCATATCATTCAGCAATTTGAGCTTTATATTACAGGTTTCCTAAGCTTCAATCCTTATAAGACACTTTCCTGCTGGAGCGAGTCAAAAACATATACTAAACCTCAATCTAATTCTTTTCTATCTGTCAACTGTCGCACCTTGTTGCTATTCTATTAGATATTTATCATCAAGATCCCTAACTATGATAGATATATCAATCTAACAAGCTACAAACCAATCTGTCACATGAATATGGAAGCATACAAAATTATATAAATGAGATGGTACAGCATGATTTTAATTTGGATTTTGCATAGATGCATTAAAGAAGGTACCTGTTCTGGATATAAAGAAATGCACTGAAGCATTATTGATGGAGTAAAAACGTAATAAAGAATAAAATTTATAAAGAAATTCAACCGTCTTCCTATTAGTTGCATCTTTATCCCTTCTCCCATAACATGCTTGAAGATCCAAAACTTTCGCAAAACAAGTGTTCCTACAGAGGCTACTGTAATAATCTGTCTGGCTAGTTATAGATTAGAGAACTTACAGGGGGGCAATCTAGCATCCCAATTCATAAAAGTAGGGGCAACGGATCCTCAAATCCACGCATGCTGCATCAGCCTGGATTTCCTTCCTGGTTCTGTGACATCAAGGTACACAATTTGCAAATAAAAGATCTCTAAAGCACTCATGATAGGGCGCCCTACAATTAGAGGTGGTTTGGGGGTTGGTGCAGGGGAGGCACCGAAAAAGTTATAATCATTTCAATTTTCAACAATGTACAAAATCCAGCATAACAAAAATTGCTGATTTGCTAAGTTTTGTTCTTAAGGTATCATGGAGGGGTACCCAAATGGCTGATGATGTGGAAGTGGAGTCCTCAAGGACATCCAAAGACAAGATGCCACAATCTTTTTATAAAGAGATATGTGGTATCCTGAAATTTTAGTATTATGGGATCAACAGCTTCCCTTATTCCTCCCGCTTCACTTCCCCTACTTCTTCTCAGCTGAATCTAGGTCTTTGTCATGCTCATGACATGCATGCAGAATTCATACAGATCGAATTTTTGAGCAGTAAGCAAAAAATGGAACCTACTCCTGGCTAAAACAGGCAGGAACACTAATCGATACTGCTTGTCTCAAGTACAACTCATGAGCAAGCCAAAAGGGCAGGTCCACTTTAGCACCTTTTTCAACCTATATAGAATCAAAGAACATAAACATCAAGTGTCACCTGCTTATGGTTTCTAGAGAACTTGCACTGTTTGTTTCTGAACCAGGATCTAGCAGGCCAAAACCATGTGCTCCAACTTGAAAAACAACTGAAATGGGCTGCAAGCACAACATTGATCAAGACATAATTTGTCAAGATTCTGCATCATCTCAAGGACAAGAAATGAAAATCTAGTAGTCCTAACCTCTTCCTCCATGATGATGTCATCTCTATCATAATATCCTGGCATTTTCTCCAGCTGAGATCAAAGACTGCAATTGCCCATTTTCTACCAGCAAAGATGACAGGTTCACACCTTAAGACTGTCAAAAATGCTAATTGCCATAAAAATTGGATATGAAATCTATTAAGCTTCAGACTTATACACAATAAGTAAGAATGAGTTGACATCAAGCTATAAAGTTAAAGTCATTGTGAATCACATGCCAAGAAAAAGCTGACTACAGTTGAGAGTCCATGTCTCCGTTTAGCTCTTTAATAACTGGAGTAAGTAAATCGCAGTATGATTTTCCCTACAATATATAATACAATTAATTACAAACAGGATAGCATGAGTCTCAATTTCACAATGGTTGCAAACAGTGTAAATTCTACCAACCTCCATACAGCTGCAGTTATGTTGTCCTAAATTGGTTTCTGCTTTACAGGTACATAGGTGTGATGTTTGGACAAGTAATCTTGTTTTACTTTGCAATGT
Organism: Phoenix dactylifera; assembly: GCF_009389715.1. NCBI lineage: Eukaryota > Viridiplantae > Streptophyta > Magnoliopsida > Arecales > Arecaceae > Phoenix > Phoenix dactylifera. The sequence continues at coordinate 220,358 of NW_024067956.1, read as the reverse complement.
TTGTGTGGTTGCAGTTACACTGTCATGAGATGTGATGTTTAGGCAAATAATCTTGTTTGTGTCATAATTTTTTCCCATTTTTTCTTGTATATTCTTGTAGTTTGCTTACATTTGCATTTCAAGGTGAAAATTGGGGTTCAAAACCATAAAAAATCGAGAATAAATCCAAAGAAGTGGCAGCACACCAGCAGGCACTCTATCCAAGGCAGAAAAGTTTGAAGGCAAGGACTTTTGGAGTGCAAGAATTTTGGTACACAATGGTTGGAGCACTGCAGTGCGGCACAAGATTAAGAAGCACATGAAACTATAAATATCAATGACAAATAAAAATGGGAACTGCACGCTGAGACAACCATTTTATTGTTTTCATAGATGAGGCATTGTATGAGCGGTCACCAAGGATCTACTCATAAGTTGCAGGGAAATCTCAATAGTTTGTGCATGAAAAGCTGCTTGGCCAACAGATTATTTCTCAACTCAAAGTGTAACATGTCATGGATGACAACAGAAACAAGTCTTCCTAAAACTTAATTCATGTGACATAAGATGTCACCTATGGTTTCATGTTACATGAAATGACACTGCATTCATGCAGTTGAGTTCTGCTATTGCTATTCATAATCCTACCATTTGGACAACTGATTGGTTGGTAAAAACAAAGTACTTAGTTTTTGTGTAGTGAACTCCAAAACTATTCAGAACACTTTAACTATGTTGTGGCATCCAAAAGTTAAATAACCAAAATACAATAGCCAAACCATTTGGTTAATTTTAAATATGAACAATCTAGAATAACAACGTAACAAGTGATAATCCTCATGAAATATTGTTCGCAATATATCACCTAAATAAGTAAATAAAACTATAATGACAATTAATAGAACAATCTTAAAAGAAATAATATATATATATATATATATTCATTGGCATCAAAAGAAAATATATTTTAGCACAAAAAAAATTTATTATATAGAACATGTAATAAATTTAAATCATAAATTGTAAATGTTATAGATCTACTAATATTAAATTTGAAATAAAGGTAAATGGAGATAGCCTGAATGAAGGCAGGTCGAAGCGCGTAGGCGTTGTCCCAAAGAAGTATTTGCCCTCACGTACGGGTCTTCCGGCAATTCTCCTCAGAGAAAAGACAACCCAAAGCTTCTTCTTCAGTACGTCTCAGAAGAAGCCAACACGAACCCGATTGGAATTGCAGATCCAACAAAGAAAGAAATAAAAAGAAAATAGAACTTCGCTGAATTAAGGCGCAAAAAAATAAAAATCAAAAAGTGGCCAAATGGAGGAAGAGCAATATTTTTTTTTAGAATTTTTCCAGAATTTTGTTCTTTTTCTTTTCGTCACCAAATAGGAGGAAAAGGGGAGGTTTTTATAACCCTCTTGGGCCAACATCTCGTTGGCCAAAAAAAGGCAACAAGGGCGCCTTCCGCGAACACATCTACTCCTACCACGGACGCAGTTAGCCCGCGGAGGGCGCCAGCGAGCGCCAGGACACGTCCGCGCCTTTCGTAGACGCAGCCAGCCTGTGGAGGGCGCCAGCGCGCGCCCGAGACGCGCATCTTGGGCCGCATGCCATTAAAAATTAAATTTTTTTAATAGCAATCCCCCACAAAAATTAATTTTTAAATCAAAACAAAATGCTGGATATCTTATATTATATAATAGGTGCAGGTACCTTTCGGTTTAAACCTTCACTTAGTGACAATTGATTACATCTGTGGAGCCAAGGTGGTCTTAACCTTGAACATCGATCCATGGCTCAGATTAAATCAACAACACACATAATATAACCCGATCTGGATTCTAAGCGGATTGCGCTAATATAGCTATACGTAGGTATTTTTCATGTGCTTTTTTAGAAAATTGCCCATTTTCCATAATCGCAGCCTCACGACTGCACATATAGGTGAGTCCTAATAAGGAAACTCCTGCCTCTTGGGTCTCGGACTCATTAAAAGTTATACAAACAAACTCATCCTACCGCTTGCTTTTATGAGCACTAGCGCCATAGGGATGAGAAAAATATAAAACAATGCTCCTCTTAGTCACACTCCGGTTTGTTTCTACCCATTGAATCTTTTAAGGTTGGGTTTCCACCGTGGTGATCTATCTTTATGGGCTAAGTCTTATCCCCCTCAACGACTCTAGAACTACTGTTCTAGATAAACCTTTTGTAAGCTGATCAGCCAAATTATTTTCAAATTTTACAAAATTCAAAGCTATAACGTTATTTTCAATTTATATCTTAATGATTTATGATGCACTTTTAAGTGCCTATTCATTTTTATATTGCCATTTTCTTGGTAGCACTTATCTATTGCAGATTTACAATCACAATGTAAGAAGACAGGTGGTAAAGGTGACTCATCTACAGAAAGATCTATAAGTAGATCTTTGAGCTACTCAGCCTCAGTGCTAGTGGTGTCTAAAGCAATTAGTTCAGACTCCATGGTACTCCTAGATATCAAGGTTTGTTTGGTACATTTCCAAGACATAGCAGCACCTCCTAGGAGAAAGACATATTCTGTGGTAGATTTAATATTTAAGGTATTGTTGATCAAGTTGGCATCACTATAGCCTTCTAGAACAGCAGAAAACCCACTAAAGTGCAAACTATAGAACTTGATATCCTTAAGATACCTAAGAATCCTCTCTAATGCTGTCCAGTGATCTCTATTTGGATTAATAGTATATTTACTTAGTCTATTTACAACATATGCTATGTCTGGCCGGGTGTAGTTTGTTAGGAATCCTAGTGAGCCTATGATTTAAGCATATAAGTTTTGAAGGAAAGAAATTCCTAAGTTCTTCTTAGGGTGTGTAGAGGAATCAAAGGGAGTCGAAACAGGCGGACAATCGGGATAACTAAATTTATTGAGAATCTTGTCAACATAATGACTTTGGGATAACTCAATTCTATTTGCACTTCTAATTATTTTGGTGTTTAAAATTAAGTCAACTTGTCTCAAGTCTTTCATATCAAACTTATGACAGAAAAATTGCTTTACTTCATCAACTATCTAAAGATCTGTCCCAAAGATCAGTATATCATCTACATAGAGGCACAAAATCACAAATCTATTTCCAACTCTCTTATGATATACACATTCGTCTGTACTATTGATTTCAAATCCAAATATCAGTATGATTTCATCAAATTTCAAATGTCATTGCTTGGATGCTTGTTGAAGACCATAGCGAGATCTGACTAATCTACAAAATTTTTTTTTTGGCCTGGGATTATAAATTCCTCTGGCTGGTCCATATAAATTTCTTCATTTAAGTCTCCATTTAGAAAAGCTGTTTTCGCATCTATATGATGAATCACTAATTTATGGATAGAGGCTAATGCTATCAGAACTCTAATAGTAATAATCCTAGCTACAAGTGCATAGACATCAAAGAAATCTATCGCAGTTCTCTGAATAAAATTCTTGGCAACTAATCTAGCCTTAAATTTATCTACAGAGCCATCAGGCCAAAGTTTTTTCTTAAAGATCCATTTGCATCCTATAGTTTTACAGCCAGAAGGAAGATCAGTCAGTTCCTAAGTATAATTTTGAATAATTGACTGCATCTTATTGTCCACCTTTCTCTCCAAAAAAGTTAATCCAAAGATTTCATTGCGTCCTCAAAAGTAGTTGGAGAGCCCTCTATAAGAAAAGTATGGAAGTCATCTCCAAAAAATTTCTCTACCCTGTATCTCTTACTCCTCCTAGGTTCTGTTTCTACTTCTATTTCTCTTATCCTTATTCTGCTAGAGCTACTAGCTATACCACTATCTACTCTAGTCCTAAATAAGAAGATATCTTCAAAATATAGTGCATCTCTGGCTTCTATGACAATGTTGTTACTAATATCATTTTCTTCTGAATTAATCACCAGAAATCTATTTGCATTACTATGGGTTGCATATCCTATGAATATGGCATCCACTGTTTTAGGTCATATTTTCTTTCTTTTAAAATCAGGTATTTTCACTTTTGCCAAGCACCCCCACACTTTCAAATGGCCAAAATTAGGTTTTCTATGTTTCCAAACTTCATATGGGGTAAGATTATTATTTTTAGAGAATCCTATTGAAGATATAACAGGATAAAACTAGAGCTTCCCCCCACAAATTCTCTAGTACTCCTAAGCTTACAAGCATGGAGTTAACCATATTCATTAAAGTCCTATTCTTCATTTCTGCTACTCCATTTGATTAGGGAGAATAGGAAATTGAGTTATATTACTAGATGTATATTCAGCTCCCCGATCTGATCTAAGAATTTTAATTTTCTTCTCCTGTTAGTTCTCAGCTTCAATCTTAAAAATTTTAAATTTGCTGAGCACCTCATCCTTGGTTTTAATTAGATAAATGTATCAGAAGTTGGATAGATCATCTATGAAGGTCACAAAGTATCTGTTACCTCCCCTAGAAGTTCTCCCAGAGTCACAAATATCACTTCTGAATTTCTATTAACAGATTTAAAAGGCTTCCTAGGAAGTTTGGCTTCTACACAAATTTCACATTTCTCATGATTCTTAAAATCACTTTTTGGTATTAAATTTAGGTTCATAAGTTGCTTAATTGAATTATAATTTATATGACCTAATCTACCATGCCAAATAGAAGGAGGTTTTATATTCATAATCAAAGGATTTTAATTCATTAAAAAAACTATAACATTCAACTTAAGCAATCCTTCACTAAGAAATCCTTTTTCAATAAACATCACACCATAAGAAATTACAACTTTATTAGACTCAAAAACAAGACGAAAGCCTTACGAGACAAGTAAAGAACCACAAATAAAGTTTCTCCTAATAACCGGAACATGTTAGATGCCGTGCAGGGACATGACTTTTCCAGAAGTAAGCTTTAATTCCACACGTCCCACTCCTAGCACACGTGTCTTCGAGCTGTTTGCCATGATCACAGCTCCTCTACTTGAGACCTAGTAAGAAGAAAATTAGGAGCGATCCGAACAAAATAAATACCAGCTCCGGTATCAATCCACCAATCAAGTACTTGTAAAGTCATGTTAACTTCAGGAGTAAAGAAAACAGACCTAAAAACAGTCTCAGAGGAGCCAACACCGAAAGTCACCATGTTGACTTGAGCACTGGTTGTATTTGGACATTTCTCTTGGATTAAAGAGGTACAGTCTTCTTATAGAAGCATTGAAGAGACAAATGGTTGGTCCGACCACACACAAAATAGAAATGACCACTGCCTTCCTCTTTCTTCTTCTTCTGCTCCTGGGATTGGATAGGTTTTCCATTGTAGTGGTGGAGTTTCTAGAAATGTAGGGTTTCTTTTTGAAATGCTTATTTTGGTTATGACGGAAGGGTCGATTCTGATTTTTTTTAGGTGAGGCCTCTACATTATAAGCATTATTTTTGTATCCAGTAAAGGTTTTACTCCTGAGCCTATACTGCTCTTCAATTCTAATAGAGTTCAAAACTTGGGTTAGGGTGAGACTTTGAGTATGGCTCAGAGTCTTAGCAAAATTAGACAAAAAATTAGGTAGTTTATCTATTAGACAAGCTACCTGGAATGATTCATCCAAATTGGTTCTGTTGCTGGTGGTCCAAACCGAGAACGATTGGCACAGCGGTGTGAACGGGGTTCCGTTTGAGTTGCCTTGGTTGGTGTTGATTGCGCTCCACCTTCCACCGGGAAACCTGCAAGCAAACCTCGCACCACCACTAGGGTAGTGGGGGCCCTCCGACGATCAAGTCAGAGGAGATTGGAGGAGAAGGAGAGATAATAGTAGCAAGTAAGAGAATGCACTGGAAGTTCTTGCTTACCCCCCCTTCTCCCCCCAGCCGCATATATACCAGGCTGGGGGGTCTTTCAGGGGGGTTCGTCATCGTGGGGCACGATGGAGCTGCCACTGACACGGCCGTTACAGGGTGTCGTGGGGCAGCGCTGGGTACGGCCATGAGGGCGTAGTGGAGCTCCGCCTTGTACGGCTGTTACAGGGGATCGTGGAGCAGCGCCAGATACAACCGTTGCAGGGAGTAGTGGAGCAGGAGGCTGCGGCGTGCCTCTGGGGAATAGCCTGTCGTTGTCGAGAGATGTCCGACTCGGGGTCGGGCTGCGGAGACGAAGATGTCCGACTCGGGGTCGGATTGCTGGATCAAGGGGCAGCCAACTCGGAGTCGGGCTGCGGAGCCGAAGATGTCCGACTCGGGGTCGGATTGCTGGATCAAGGGGCTGCCGTAGTCTTTCTGGGCGCGCGTGCCGGTCACGTGGGGCATGGTGGCTAAGTTCCCCCGTAACAGTAGCCCCCCACTTCCGAGCCCGGAACCAGAAGGGGAACGGGTGAAGGGAGTGATGCTTCGAGATTGCCGCCATCCCTCAGAGAGGCGCGCGCGCTTCGAGCTCCCCGCCTTCTTTATGGCGTATGGCGGTTGTTGCTGACCTGGCAGTCTAAGGATTTCGGCGGACATCCTTCCTTAATGGCGTCGATTCGCCTTTGGGGCGCGAGCGACCCTTCGGCAGCCAGGCGTCCTCTGGCGTCACCGAGGCGTCACCCACCTTTCCGCCTATTTAACCGGGGGCCCTCCTCCGTCCGCCTTTCTCTTTACAGACATCTTCGAGTTTTTCCTTTGTCGGACTGTTCGCTTGCTCTTCCTTTGACGCTCTCGGAGCCGTTCTTCCTTCTCTTCCGGTGAGTTGCCCCATTCTTCAATTTAAGGCTCTCCATACTTTCTCCTTTTGTATTAGTGTACTCCAGTCGTTCCGGTCCTTTCCCCCTTCTTGACCCCGTCCTGACCGTAGATTCACTGGCCATTAGGGATGGGCGAAGTGAGAGCAGACCGCATTAAGTCGGAGCTGGTCGCCGAAGACCTAGATAGGTTCGTGGCTCGATACCACCTTCCCGAGGCTTGCAATGTTACGCTCCCGGGGCCTGAGGAGAGGATGTCCCATCCTCCTCCAGGGAAGGTTGCCATCAATGAGGGCATTCTTCAGGCCGGGTTCCGCTTTCCCCCCTCGGACTTAGTCGTTCAGGTGCTTCGGGGTTTAAGAGTGGCGCCGACGCAACTGGTGCCGAACTCATGGCGCGCCCTGACGGCCTTTCAGGTTCTCTGCCGCATGCACGAGGTTCCCGCCACCCTAAATGTCTTTTGGGAATGCTACGGCCTGAGCGGCCACCCCCAGGACAAAGGGTGGTGGTGCTTTGCGGCGCGGCGAGGGTGCGGCCTCGTCAAGGAGGCTCCTACCTCCATTCACGGCTGGAAGGGGCGCTTCTTTTTCGTTGACGCAAATCCCTCTTGGAGAATCAGGGCAACCTGGGAGACGCCGATGAAGTCCCCGATTGGCCTATCGAGGTTGTCGAGGGAGGAATCCGATGGCATCGCCGTCTTGAAGGGGTTGGTTGCCGAGGGCCGGCTCCCCCCGGTGGCTCGCCTTATTTCCGAGGATACCTTGGTGAACGTCGGTCTGAGCTCGGTCCCCGCTGACCGTGAGCCCGCCACCATTTCTTTTTTAGCTCTTTTCTCCTCTTTCGTCTCGTTCTTTCCTTCAGTTTCTCAACCTCCGACCACCTCGTCCTTTTTGCAGAGATCGACGATGTCATGCGGTCGGACAAGGCAACGGCTGTTGGTAGGACGTCCCTACTGGAAGCAGTCCGGAGGAAGAAACGAGCTCCTCCGAGCGAGGCCCCACCGGCGAAGAAGTCCCGCCGGCAGGTGACTCCGACGCCGACAGACGGGTCCGGACCCACCGATCAGGGGGACGCCGCGGGCGCGGACCGGCAGTTGACGCTGTATTAGCCCTCCGATGCCGAGACTACCGTTTCTCCGGAGGCATCACCCGGGCGCGCCCGAGATGGACGGGTCGGACGTGATCGGTCACCAGCCCAGCCTTCGACTCGGTCGGCTCCGGATGATACGAGGAGGGACGCGCCGAGGCCCCGGCCGAGCGGGACCCTGTCAATTCCAGGGGCGGTCCCCGCCCCGAGCATGGTCAGCATGACTCTTCCCCAAGCGATGGGTAAGGGTAAGGCTGCAGAACCACCATCCGACTCCGGGGAGAAGTCGGGGTCGGCCTTCACTTTCGCCGGCGCCCGAAACCTCATCGAGACGGTGCTGCTGGAGAAGGACCGCAGGCAGGTCCGGGAGATGAGGGTCCCTGACGTTGGGGCTGCCAGCTGCGTCTGTCTCATGTCGGTGAGTGTTCTTTTGGTCGCTTTCATCATTTATAGGCTCTGTTGATCCCCGCCTGACGCCCTCGTTTTTCTTATCTCTTAGCTCGCCCAGTACATGATCCGCCTGGAGGAGTGCTACGAGGAACAGGCGAGGCTTCTGGCGAGGGCCGAGAGCCAACTGAAGGCAGTAGAGGAGGGAGGTCAGGCTGCGGCGGGGAGGACGACCAGAGACCTCGAGATGAGGCTCCAGGTGGCCGAAGAGCGGGCACTCGGCTTCGTCACCCTCGAGAAGCAACTGTTGGAGGCTCAGGAGCAACTCAAGGTTGCCTCGGGTCTCGAGGGCGAGATCAAGAAGGCGGAGGAGCGGGCCGAGAAGCAGTCCCGGAAGGCTGCCGACTACCGGGAGAGGTGGGAGAAGGCCCAGCGGTCAGCCGACAACGCCCGCAACCGAACCCGGTCTCTTGAAGCCAAGCTGGGCGAATTGGAGTCGGCCTTGGAGAAGTCCCGCGCGAGCGACCAGGAGCTTCATTCGCGCCTGGAGGAGGCTGAGGCTGCTCGCATTGCTGCCGAGGCGAAGCACAAGGAGGCTCAGGCTGATCTGCTGAGGGTCTCCTCCGAGGCGGACGACCGGATTGTGGCGAAGGTCTTGGAGGCGAAAGCTCAGATTATGGAGCGGGCAGAGGCGGCGCTGGCCGAGAAGAGTGCGGAAATCGGGCGTCAGGCGGTACAGGCTTATCGTCAGTCCGCCGAGTTCACCCGTGATATGTCGGAGGCGGTACAGGCCTATCGTCAGTCGGACGAGTTCGTCCGTGACATGTCGGACGCGGGGTCCGACTCCTTTATCTTAGGCTTCGAGGAAGGCCTGACAAGGGTGTCGGCTAAGTACCCCGAAATTGACCTGAGTGGGATCTCTCTTCTAGACTCCTCTCCGGCGCCATTGCCTGCTGATTCTCCAACCGCCTCCCTACCCCCTGCGGACGTGCCCGGCGTTCCCGACCCGGGGGTTCCTCCAAGCTGACCTTCTGTATTTTTGTTCTTTTCTTTGTGTGTTGGCGTTTTGCCAAGTTGTATGGGTCTCGGCCCTGAAACAATGAAAGTTAATGCAAATAGAGTTTCTTCATTTCACTTTCGTCCTTCTTCTTTTTAACTCTTGGTAGCGTCTCGCTGACTCCCGACTCTTGAAATTCTTCTGGCGCTAGGCCAGGTATCTGAGGGTTAGGCCTCAGGGAATTCTTCCGGCGCTAAGCCAGGCATCCGAGGGTTAGGCCTCAGGAACTTCTTCCGGCACTAAGCCGGGCATCCGAGGGTTAGGCCTCAGGAAATTCTTCCGGCACTAAGCCAGGCATCCGAGGGTTAGGCCTCAGAAAATTCTTCCGGCGCTAAGCCAGGCATCCGAGGGTTGGGCCTCAGGAAATTCTTCCGGCACTAGGCCAGGCATCCGAGGGTTAGGCCTCAGAAAATTCTTCCGGCACTAGGCCAGGCATCCGAGGGTTAGGCCTCAGGAAATTCTTCCGGCACTAGGCCAGGCATCCGAGGGTTAGGCCTCAGGAAATTCTTCCGGCACTAGGCCAGGCATCCGAGGGTTAGGCCTCAGGAAATTCTTCCGGCGCTAGGCCAGGCATCCGAGGGTTAGGCCTCAGGAACTTCTTCTGGCGCTAAGCCAGGCATCCGAGGATTAGGCCTCAGGAACTTCTTCCGGCGCTAAGCCAGGCATCCGAGGGTTAGGCCTCAGGAACTTCTTCCGGCGCTAAGACAGGCATCCGAGGGTTAGGCCTCAGAAAATTCCGCTCGTTGGTCGGCCAAGGCTGGCGCAAGCCGAGGCGACCGGTCGGGGCTTCAGGCTAGTCTGCTCCCGGGATGATCATCGGGTTAGCCTGGCATCCGAGGGCCGAGCCTCGGGAGATTCCGCTCGTTGGTCGGCCAAGGCTAGCGCAAGCCGAGGCGACCGGTCGGGGCTTCAGGCTAGTCTGCTCCCGGGATGATCATCGGGTTAGCCTGGCATCCGAGGGCCGAGCCTCGGGAAATTCCGCTCGTTGGTCGGCCAAGGCTGGCGCAAGCCGAGGCGACCGGTCGGGGCTTCAGGCTAGTCTGCTCCCGGGATGATCATCGGGTTAGCCTGGCATCCGAGGGCCGAGCCTCGAGAAATTCCGCTCGTTGGTCGGCCAAGGCTGGCGCAAGCCGAGGCGACCGGTCGGGGCTTCAGGCTAGTCTGCTCCCGGGATGATCATCGGGTTAGCCTGGCATCCGAGGGCCGAGCCTCGGGAAATTCCGCTCGTTGGTCGGCCAAGGCTGGCGCAAGCCGAGGCGACCGGTCGGGGCTTCAGGCTAGTCTGCTCCCGGGATGATCATCGGGTTAGCCTGGCATCCGAGGGCCGAGCCTCGAGAAATTCCGCTCGTTGGTCGGCCAAGGCTGGCGCAAGCCGAGGCGACCGGTCGGGGCTTCAGGCTAGTCTGCTCCCGGGATGATCATCGGGTTAGCCTGGCATCCGAGGGCCGAGCCTCGGGAAATTCCGCTCGCTGGTCGTGCGCCTGTCGCTTGCCGCCCGACGGGATTTCTCCGTGGCCAGCTGCGATCGTGTTTCTCCTCCTCTCCAAGCGTCGCCTGGGGAACACCAGATGGGCATTAAATGCTAATTGAGGGGTTACCTGGAAAATCGGATCGCCAGTTGCTGCTTGCGAGGAGTGTCAGTTAAGCGGCCGTGATACGCACGTTCTTCGAGGCGGATGCGGCCTGGGCGCGAGCGGAGATATGTGGACCTAGGGGTACAGGCCACCCGGAGTGTCCTGCACAAAGAATGCGATTAAGGAGAATAACGCTTAGGAAATCACGGAAAGATACGCCTCGAGAGCCGGATCGGCTCCGGATTCAATGCGCCCGCATTTATTGGAGCCACCCGCATCGGAACGACCGGGGGGCCGCAGTTTGGCTATAAATATAGGTGCAGGTGCGATGGAGCCTGCCAAGCCGGAGCTGTTCAGGTTGCCATGGATCGTGGGCCTCCTCTCCGGCGCATGGTTGAGAGACCCCTACCGAAGGAACGGGAGGCGCGCCCTTCGCGACTTCCGCCAACTAGCCGTTTCATCTGGGATCAACAAGGAGGTTCTCCCCGGCGGAACTCCGCTCTAGGCGTTTCATCCGGGATCACGTCTCCCCTCCTTGAAGTTCAGCCTCCCGATTGAGCTCCACACCAGACGCTTGATCTGGGACCGCGCCTCCATATGCTCTTCTCCCTTGTATTCCTTCTCTCCCCTAACACTGGGGAGGACCGGAATATCCCTTGGAGGTGGCGTTCCCCTGGAGGCAGCGGGAGCTTCTTCTGCGGCGGCTCCTCGTCTTTTTCGTGAGGCGTGGATGGCGCCTATGGGTAGGAGCAGTGTGGACTTCTCCTTCGTCCACTTCTTCTTCATCCGCGTCGGCTCTTCGTCTTTTTCGTGAGACGTCGATGGCGCCTCCGGTTGGAAGCACCCACTTCCGGTGGGATTGCAGCCGCTTCGGATGGAGGTTTCGGGATCCCAGATCTTCAGCTCCTCGGAGTCTCCACCTCTTCTTTACTTTCTTTACACCCTAATTCTCCTCTGGGAATTCCTTGTAATCACACGAGCACGCCATTGTAACCAGAAATTATTGAAATGAAAAGTGTTATACATTTTTGAACTGTCTTTCTGGCATTGTCGTTCTACTGGTAATACATCCGCAGGTTAGCGGAATTCCAGCTCCTTGGAATTTCTCGACCATCTAGGGCCTCCAACTGGTAGGAGCCAGATCGGTTTACCCAGCGAACCCTATACGGGCCTTCCCAATTTGGCGCTAGCTTCCCACCTTCCGCAGGTTGAGATGCTTTAGCTCGCCTTAGCACCGGATCTCCGATTCTGAAAAGCTTCGGTCGGACCTTGGAGTTGTAATATCGGGCCACCCTCCGCTGATACATCGCCATCCGAACCTGCGCCATTTCCCTCGCTTCTTCCAAGAGATCCAGGTTCCCTCGGAGTTGCTCCGAATTGGCCTCGGGTCGGTGCGCGGCCACCCGAGGTGAGGGGAGTCCGAGCTCCACGGGGACAACGGCTTCCGTGCCATAGGTTAGGCTGAAAGGCGTCTCCCCGGTAGGGGTCCGATGCGTGGTCCGATACGCCCAAAGGACATTCTCGAGTTCTTCGACCCAAGCTTGCCCCGTCCCGACCGATTCGCGCTTTGATTCCTTGGAGGATTGTCCGATTTGTGACCTCGGCCTCGCCGTTGGTTTGGGGATGCGACACAGATGTGAACCGATGCTCGATCCCGAACTCCTCGCAGAAGTCACGGAAATGCTTGTTGTCGAACTGTCGACCATTATCCGAGATGAGGATCCGAGGTACCCCAAATCGGACAATGATGTTCTTCTTCACGAACTTCCGGACTTGCGCCTCCGTGATAGTGGCCAGCGGCTCTGCCTCCACCCACTTGGTGAAGTAGTCGATTGCAACAATCAAAAATTTCCGCTGAGCTGAAGCGACGGGGAATGGTCCGAGGATATCCATTCTCCACTGGGCGAAGGGCCAGGGTGCAGTGATTGGTGCCAAGGGGACAGAAGGGACTCTCTGGACGTTGGCGTGGCGCTGGCAGGCGTCGCATTTCCGTACATGATCCTTTGAGTCCTCCAACAAGGTAGGCCAATAATAGCCTTGCCTCATGATCTTGTGCGCCAAGGTCCTAGCCCCCAATTGTGATCCGCAAACGCCTTCGTGGACTTCGCCGAGGACGTAGGCCGCTTCCGAGGGGCGGAGGCACTTTAAGAGGGGGGCGGTGAACGAGGTCCGATACAGCCTCCCTTCATAGAGTACGTAGTGGGCGGACTTCATAACAAGTCGCCGAGCTTGATCTTCATCTTCAGGGAGGATCCCTTCGGCGAGGTAGGCGACAAGCGGGTCCATCCAAGACGGCTCCGGATCAATCGCCATCACCGCTCCAGCCTCGCCGATGCTCGGGGCATCCAGGGTCTCCAGGTAGATCGCCCTCGACAAGTTGTGCGCGTCTGTGCCCACTAAGCGGGACAACCTGTCGGCCCTGGCATTTTCACTTCTTGGGACCTGCTGGATGTCGACACTGCCGAGGTCGGGAATGAGTGCTTGCACCTTCCGGACGTAATTCTGCATGGTCGGGTTCCGGGCCACGAACTCCCCACGGACCTGCCCGACCACCAGCTGGGAGTCGGTGAAGACCTTCAGGCGCCGGATGCCGAGCTCCTTGGTGAGTTTGAGTCCCGTGACTAGGGCCTCGTACTCCGCCTCGTTGTTGGTCACTGGAAATCCGAACCTCAAGGCATACTCGGCTATCACTCCATCAGGACTGGTAAGGACCAGCCCGGCCCCTCCACCTTCGGGGTTCGACGACCCATCGATGTGAAGCGTCCAAATCGGGAGGTCGAGGCTGGGTGTTTCCGGCGACCTAGGTTCCGCCTCCTGCACCGTGCACTCAGCGAGGAAATCCGCGAGCACCTGGGCCTTGATGGCGGGTCGGGGCCGGTAGCGGATGTCGAACTCACCAAGTTCTACTGCCCACTTCACCAGCCGTCCCGCATTCTCAGGATTGCTGAGGATCTGCCGCAGCGGTTGATCGGTCAAGAGGGTGACAGAATGGGCCTGGAAATAGGGGCGAAGCTTTCTGGTCGCGGTCAGCAGCGCGAAGGCGATCTTTTCAGCCTTCGTATACCGCGTCTCGGCATCCCGTAGGACCCGGCTGATGTAGTACACAGGCTTCTGGAGCTTTGCCTCTTTCCGAACCAGTACCGCACTGACTGCGGTTGGGGAGACCGCCAGATAGAGGTAGAGCATCTCCCCTTCTTGCGGCTTGGACAGCAGGGGAGGAGACGCCAAGTATTCCTTGAGCTGGTCGAATGCTGCTTGACATTCGGCCGTCCAGAGGAAGTCTTTCGGGCGTTTCAACACCTTGAAGAAAGGTTGGCAGCGTTCGGCCGATTTTGCCACAAATCGTCCGAGCGCGGCGACCCTCCCAGCGAGCTCCTGAACCTCCTTCACTTTGGTCGGAGGGGACATATCTTGGATGGCCTTGATTTTGTCCGGGTTGGCTTCGATCCCCCGCTGGTTGACAATGAAACCGAGGAACCTCCCGGCCGAAGCGCCAAAGGCGCACTTCGCTGGGTTCAGCTTCATGCGAAACTTCCGCAAGGTGGCGAAAGTCTCCTCCAGATCCGCGATGTGCTGGTCTGCATGGCGGCTCTTCACCAGCATATCGTCCACGTACACCTCCATGTTCCGGCCGATTTGCTCTTTGAAGATTTTGTTGACGAGGCGCTGGTAAGTGGCGCCAGCATTCTTCAGACCGAAGGGCATTACCTTGTAACAGTACAGCCCCCGGTCTGTTATAAAGACAGTTTTCTCCTCGTCCTGTGGAGCCATCATTATCTGGTTGTAGCCGGAGAAGGCGTCCATGAAAGACAGCAGCTGATATCCGGAAGTCGCGTCGACCAGTTGGTCTATCCGCGGAAGCGGAAAGCTATCCTTGGGGCATGCCTTGTTCAGGTCGGTGTAGTCGACGCACATCCTCCACTTTCCGCTCGCCTTCCGGACAAGTACGACATTTGCCAGCCATTCGGGGTAGCTGACCTCCCTTATGAATCCTGCCTCCAAGAGCTTGTCTACCTCCTGGTCGACCACTCGGATCCGATCCGGGGCACAGTGTCTCTTCTTCTGTTTTACCGGTCGGTGGGTCGGGTCGACGTTGAGGGCGTGAGAAATGACCTCCGGGTCGATCCCAGGTACATCGGCCGCCGACCAGGCAAACACATCGACATTGGCTCGGAGGAATTCCACCAACCGGGCCCGAGCTCCCAGGTCGAGATTGGCGCCGACCCGGATCGTCCTGTCCGGGCGACCTTCCTCGAGGGGAACTTCGATCACACCCTCGGCCGGCTCCCCGTGCCGCAAGGCCACCTCGCTCTGGCGTCGAGGGACTCGACGCTTAAGGCTTCTACAGGCTTCTTCCCTTTGAGAGTTGCTAGGAAACATTGCCTTGCGGTCGGTTGGTCACCTCGGACCTCTCCAATCCCGGCCGCCGTGGGGAACCGCATGAGCAAGTGGTACGTAGAGACCACCGCGCGAAGGGCGTTCAGTCCGGGTCGTCCGAGGATAGCGTTGTAGGCCGAGGGAACACGGACGACCAAGAACCCGAGCCGCACCGTGGCTTCTGCAGGTGCAACGCCCGCAGTCACAGGCAGCTCAACGACACCTTCGGCCGAGATAGCGTCACCAGTGAATCCTATGAGGGGGGTGGATGTTTTGTGCAACAATTGTCTGGACAAGCTCATCTTTTGGAAGGCCTCGTAAAACAAAATATCAGCTGAGCTTCCACTATCCACAAGAACACGCTTTACATCATAATTTGCCATAGTGAGGGAGATCACCATGGCGTCATCGTGGGGGGTCTGAACCCCCTTTACATCTTCATCACAAAAAGTGATTACATTGCCGACCCTCTGCCTCTTCGCGACGGCCACCCCTGATGCTTCCACCGAGCCCCCTGCGTTCCTCACGGGCCGAGAGCAGCCCCCAGTGATAGTATGGATCACGCCCGCGACGGGTCGATTCTGCTCCCGAGGCTCCGGAGGGGCCGGGTCGGCCGGACGCGAGTCTGCGGGGGGACGTCGGTCGTTCACATATCGACCGAGACGCCCCCGGCGGATGAGAGCCTCGATCTCGTCCCGAAGCTGGAAGCAGTCTTCGGTGTCGTGGCCGTGGTCTCGGTGGTACTCACAGTACGCCCGAGAGGGCCTCCTCCCATGAATCTTCTTCATCTGTCTCGGGACCGGGAGGTCCTCCCGCCCCTTGATTTCCATGAGGATCTGGGCCCGGGGAGTCAGGAGAGGAGTGTACCGGTTGAAACATCGGGGCGGAGAACGAGGGCGTAGGGCGCCGTGGTTCCTCGCCGGCGACAGGCTTCTGCGCCGACGTTGAGGCGTCGGGCTCCTCCTCTGGCGTGCCTCTTTTCGCCTTTTCTTCCCGAGCTTTGGAGGGATTTCGGCGGCCTCCTTGCTCCGGTGGGCGGCCGCCTCCTCGGCGTCCGCATACTGGTTCGCCCGGGACAACAGCTCCGGGAAGCTCCGCGGCAGGCGTTTGTCCAGGGAGAAGGTGAGTCTGCCCTTTCGGAAGCCACGCTTCAGGGCTGAAAGAGCCACCTCCTGGCTCAGGTTCCGGACTTCCAGCGTAGCCTTGTTGAAGCGGGTAAGATAATCCCGCAAGCTTTCTCCCTCATTTTGCCGGACATCAAAGAGGGAGTCGGAGACCAGTCGCCGCCGGCTACTGACGGCGAAATGGGTGATGAAGAGGCGAGTAAACTGGTCGAAGGACTGGATTGAGTTAGCCTCCAAGCCGGCGAACCACGCCCTTGCCGGGCCACGGAGGGTCGCCGGGAAGGCCTTGCAGAGGAGAGGATCTGATGCTCCGTGGAGGAGCATAAGGGTCCTGAAACTCTCGACGTGATCCCGCGGGTCCTCCGCCCCGTCATAGGGCTCGATCGCCGGCATTTTAAACCCCGGCGGATTCGGGGTCCGCAGGATCCTCGAGGCAAGCGCCGGCTGGGAGGAGATCTCCAAGTCGGCGAAGGGATCTTTGGAGTGGCCCTTCAGGACCTGGAGTTGTCGGTGGAGATCGTCCACCCGCCGGTCCAGGGAGCGCGACCGATGGGTGGGAGACAAGGAGCACCGAGAGGGGGACCGACTGGAGCGCGGGTTCCTTGAGGACTGGGGGGTCTGGGAACGCGCCCGGGCCCGCCTCTCGTACCCCGCGCAGCTCCGATGGGAAGGTCCCGGCAGAATGGACCGTGCTCGAGAATCTTCCTCGCGCCGGCGCTCCTCCCCATGGGAGAGGAAGGAGCGCGGGTTGAGGAGGACAGGTGAGCGCTCAGGGAGCAGCGGCTCCTGGGCCCGCTGCGGCGCCCGAGACATCACACCCTGCAGGTTCTGCACTGCCTCCGCGAGGGTGCGAACCTGCTGGGCTAACTGGTCGAACTGAGCGGCTTCGACCATCTGAATGGGAGGTGGAGCGGTGGAGTGTTGCTGAGAATGTGTTGGAGACGCAGCGGCCTCCCGGCTGGAGGCGCGAGAGGCCCCGCGACCGGAGGCATTGGAAGCTCCACGACCACCTCGCCGTGCCATTACGATCGCTCTGAGATTCGGCCCTCCTTCTAGCGCTAACTGTTGCTGGTGGTCCAAACCGAGAACGATTGGCACAGCGGTGTGAACGGAGTTCCGTTTGAGTTGCCTTGGTTGGTGTTGATTGCGCTCCACCTTCCACCGGGAAACCTGCAAGCAAGCCTCGCACCACCACTGGGGTAGTGGGGGCCCTCCGACGATCAAGTCAGAGGAGATTGGAGGAGAAGGAGAGATAATAGTAGCAAGTAAGAGAATGCACTGGAAGTTCTTGCTTACCCCCCCTTCTCCCCCCAGCCGCATATATACCAGGCTGGGGGGTCTTTCAGGGGGGTTCGTCATCGTGGGGCACGATGGAGCTGCCACTGACACGGCCGTTACAGGGCGTCGTGGGGCAGCGCTGGGTACGGCCATGACAGGGCGTAGTGGAGCTCCGCCTTGTACGGCTGTTACAGGGGATCGTGGAGCAGCGCCAGATACAACCGTTGCAGGGAGTAGTGGAGCAGGAGGCTGCGGCGTGCCTCTGGGGAATAGCCTGTCGTTGTCGAGAGATGTCCGACTCGGGGTCGGGCTGCGGAGACGAAGATGTCCGACTCAGGGTCGGATTGCTGGATCAAGGGGCAGCCGACTCGGAGTCGGGCTGCAGAGCCGAAGATGTCCGACTCGGGGTCGGATTGCTGGATCAAGGGGCTGCCGTAGTCTTTCTGGGCGCGCGTGCCGGTCACGTGGGGCATGGTGGCTAAGTTTCCCCCGTAACAGGTTCCATTAGCCCTAAGCTGGTGGATCAGGATTTCAAAATCATGAATTTGGTCATTCATAGGCTTTGAGTCCACCATCCTAAAGTTATTGAAGTCAGAGACCTTGAAGCTATTTACCCCAGCATCATCAAGACCATATTTACTTTCTAGGGTGTCCCAAAGTTCTTTGGCACTTTTGGTTATGTAATAAATGTCATACAGCATCTCTAAAAAGGCAACTAGGATCTATGGATGCAATGATAGTCGATCTCATCAGGTGTCCTAGAGAGTGTGCTGGTGGAGGCAGAAGGTTCAATCTGGGAGGAAGAAGAACTCGGGTTTAGGTTGCGGCAAGTAGCAGATCGTGAAGCAGTTGGATTAGACCCGTTATCAACTTTAGTAGTGCTCTCACCTATGGCTGAGATCAAGCCTAATGTGGTGAGCTAGAACCGCATTTGGTTCTGCCACCAAATAAAATTATGGCCATCAAAATTTTCAGGTTTGGCACTAAGGTGCTCACAATTGTTAGAGTTCATAGGTTCAAAGTTATAGAATATAGAAAAGGGGCCGAAACCTGTATGAAGGAAAAAAAATTCATGTCAAGGGATTGCACTAATATTTATATTGAACTTTGGATGTCTAGTTGATATATCCAAAAGATAATAGCCAGATCAGCTACAGATCGGTGGTGGAGCACTAGGCTCACTTAAGTATCAGCTTCTTTTAGATACGTATGCCTTTTTGACAAGCTTTTTTTAGATACTATTAGTTAGTGGATATAATCACTAGATATCACACAAATTCAACTTTTAGAAAAGCCTAACTGCAAACTTAAATTAGTTATTATGGATTAACCAATTTCTGAATTTTCGTTTGAATGGGATCTGAAAATTACTCCTTGAGGAGTCCAAATGAAGATATAATAAACCTCTTGGAGGTTAAGCAAATTATTACCTTATTAGAATAATTGATTATCTTATTAAAATAAGTGATTACTAAGTTTGTGCTGACAAATCAACTATTGTAATTAAGATCTAATATGTTACTGTTGCTGGTGGTCCAAACCGAGAACGATTGGCACAGCGGTGTGAACGGGGTTCCGTTTGAGTTGCCTTGGTTGGTGTTGATTGCGCTCCACCTTCCACCGGGAAACCTGCAAGCAAGCCTCGCACCACCACTGGGGTAGTGGGGGCCCTCCGATGATCAAGTCAGAGGAGATTGGAGGAGAAGGAGAGATAATAGTAGCAAGTAAGAGAATGCTCTGGAAGTTCTTGCTTACCCCCCCCCTCCTCCCCCCAGCCGCATATATACCAGGCTGGGGGGTCTTTCAGGGGGGTTCGTCATCGTGGGGCACGATGGAGCTGCCACTGACACGGCCGTTACAGGGCGTCGTGGGGCAGCGCTGGGTACGGCCATGACAGGGCGTAGTGGAGCTCCGCCTTGTACGGCTGTTACAGGGGATCGTGGAGCAGCGCCAGATACAACCATTGCAGGGAGTAGTGGCGCAGGAGGCTGCGGCGTGCCTCTGGGGAATAGCCTGTCGTTGTCGAGAGATGTCCGACTCGGGGTCGGGCTGCGGAGACGAAGATGTCCGACTCGGGGTCGGATTGCTGGATCAAGGGGCAGCCGACTCGGGGTCGGGCTGCGGAGCCGAAGATGTCCGACTCGGGGTCGGATTGCTGGATCAAGGGGCTGCCGACTCGGGGTCGGGCTGCGGAGCCGAAGATGTCCGACTCGGGGTCGGATTGCTGGATCAAGGGGCTGCCGTAGTCTTTCTGGGTGCGCGTGCCGGTCACGTGGGGCATGGTGGCTAAGTTCCCCCGTAACAGTAGCCCCCCACTTCCGAGCCCGGAACCAAAAGGGGAACGGGTGAAGGGAGTGATGCTTCGAGATTGCCGCCATCCCTCGGAGAGGCGCGCGCGCTTCGAGCTCCCCGCCTTCTTTATGGCGTATGGCGGTTGTTGCTGACCTGGCAGTCTGAGGATTTCGGCGGACATCCTTCCTTAATGGCGTCGATTCGCCTTTGGGGCGCGAGCAACCCTTCGGCAGCCAGGCGTCCTCTGGCGTCACCGAGGCGTCACCCACCTTTCCGCCTATTTAACCGGGGGCCCTCCTCCGTCCGCCTTTCTCTTGACAGACATCTTCGAGTTTCTCCTTTGCGCTGCCGTCATTGCCGTCGGACTGTTCGCTTGCTCCTCCTTTGACGCTCTCGGAGCCGTTCTTCCTTCTCTTCCGGTGAGTTGTCCCATTCTTCAATTTAAGGCTCTCCATACTTTCTCCTTTTGTATTAGTGTACTCCAGTCGTTCCGGTCCTTTCCCCCTTCTTGACCCCGTCCTGACCGTAGATTCACTGGCCATTAGGGATGGGCGAAGTGAGAGCAGACCGCATTAAGTCGGAGCTGGTCGCCGAAGACCTAGATAGGTTCGTAGCTCGATACCACCTTCCCGAGGCCTGCAATGTTACGCTCCCGGGGCCTGAGGAGAGGATGTCCCATCCTCCTCCAGGGAAGGTTGCCATCAATGAGGGCATTCTTCAGGTCGGGTTCCGCTTTCCCCCCTCGGACTTAGTCGTTCAGGTGCTTCGGGGTTTAAGAGTGGCGCCGACGCAACTGGTGCCGAACTCATGGCGCGCCCTGACGGCCTTTCAGGTTCTCTGCCGCATGCACGAGGTTCCCGCCACCCTGAATGTCTTTTGGGAATGCTACGGCCTGAGCGGCCACCCCCAGGACAAAGGGTGGTGGTGCTTTGCGGCGCGGCGAGGGTGCGGCTTCGTCAAGGAGGCTCCTACCTCCATTCACGGCTGGAAGGGGCGCTTCTTTTTCGTTGACGCAGATCCCTCTTGGGGAATCAGGGCAACCTGGGAGACGCCGATGAAGTCCCCGATTGGCCTATCGAGGTTGTCGAGGGAGGAATCCGATGGCGTCGCCGTCTTGAAGGGGTTGGTTGCCGAGGGCCGGCTCCCCCCGGTGGCTCGCCTTATTTCCCAGGATACCTTGGTGAACGTCGGTCTGAGCTCAGTCCCCGCTGACCGTGAGCCCGCCACCATTTCTTTTTTAGCTCTTTTCTCCTCTTTCGTCTCGTTCTTTCCTTCAGTTTCTCAACCTCCGACCACCTCGTCCTTTTTGCAGAGATCGACGACGTCATGCGGTCGGACAAGGCAACGGCTGTTGGTAGGACGTCCCTACTGGAAGCAGTCCGGAGGAAGAAACGAGCTCCTCCGAGCGGGGCCCCACCGGCGAAGAAGTCCCGCCGGCAGGTGACTCCGACGCCGACAGACGGGTCCGGACCCACCGATCAGGGGGACGCCGCGGGCGCGGACCGGCAGTTGACGCTGTATCAGCCCTCCGATGCCGAGACTACCGTTTCTCCGGAGGCATCACCCGGGCGCGCCCGAGATGGACGGGTCGGACGTGATCGGTCACCAGCCCAGCCTTCGACTCAGTCGGCTCCGGATGATACGAGGAGGGACGCGCCGAGGCCCCGGCCGAGCGGGACCCTGTCAATTCCAGGGGCGGTCCCCGCCCCGAGCATGGTCAGCATGACTCTTCCCCAAGCGATGGGTAAGGGTAAGGCTGCAGAACCACCGTCCGACTCCGGGGAGAAGTCGGGGTCGGCCTTCACTTTCGCCGGCGCCCGAAACCTCATCGAGACGGTGCTGCTGGAGAAGGACCGCAGGTAGGTCCGGGAGATGAGGGTCCCTGATGTTGGGGCTGCCAGCTGCGTCTGTCTCATGTCGGTGAGTGTTCTTTTGGTCGCTTTCATCATTTATAGGCTCTGTTGATCCCCGCCTGACGCCCTCGTTTTTCCTATCTCTTAGCTCGCCCAGTACATGATCCGCCTGGAGGAGTGCTACGAGGAACAGGCGAGGCTTCTGGCGAGGGCCGAGAGCCAACTGAAGGCAGTAGAGGAGGGAGGTCAGGCTGCGGCGGGGAGGACGACCAGGGACCTCGAGATGAGGCTCCAGGTGGCCGAAGAGCGGGCACTCGGCTTCGTCACCCTCGAGAAACAACTGTTGGAGGCTCAGGAGCAACTCAAGGTCGCCTCGGGTCTCGAGGGCGAGATCAAGAAGGCGGAGGAGCGGGCCGAGAAGCAGTCCCGGAAGAGGTGGGAGAAGGCCGGTCTCTTGAAGGCCCAGCGGGAGAGGTGGGAGAAGGCCCAGCGGTCAGCCGACAACGCCCGCAACCGAACCCGGTCTCTTGAAGCCAAGC
Source organism: Phoenix dactylifera (assembly GCF_009389715.1). Taxonomy (NCBI): domain Eukaryota; kingdom Viridiplantae; phylum Streptophyta; class Magnoliopsida; order Arecales; family Arecaceae; genus Phoenix; species Phoenix dactylifera. The sequence continues at coordinate 198,114 of NW_024067956.1, read as the reverse complement.
TGGGCGAATTGGAGTCAGCCTTGGAGAAGTCCCGCGCGAGCGACCAGGAGCTTCATTCGCGCCTGGAGGAGGCTGAGGCTACTCGCATTGCTGCCGAGGCGAAGCACAAGGAGGCTCAGGCTGATCTGCTGAGGGTCTCCTCCGAGGCGGACGACCGGATTGTGGCGAAGGTTTTGGAGGCGAAAGCTCAGATTATGGAGCGGGCAGAGGCGGCGCTGGCCGAGAAGAGTGCGGAAATCGGGCGTCAGGCGGTACAGGCTTATCGTCAGTCCGCCGAGTTCACCCATGATATGTCGGAGGCGGTACAGGCCTATCGTCAGTCTGACGAGTTCGTCCGTGACATGTCGGACGCGGGGTCCGACTTCTTTATCTTAGGCTTCGAGGAAGGCCTGACAAGGGTGTCGGCTAAGTACCCCGAAATTGACCTGAGTGGGATCTCTCTTCTAGACTCCTCTCCGGCGCCATTGCCTGCTGATTCTCCAACCGCCTCCCTACCCCCTGCGGACGTGCCCGGCGTTCCCGACCCGGGGGTTCCTCCAAGCTGACCTTCTGTATTTTTGTTCTTTTCTTTGTGTGTTGGCATTTTGCCAAGTTGTATGGGTCTCGGCTCTGAAACAATGAAAGTTAATGCAAATAGAGTTTCTTCATTTCACTTTCGTCCTTCTTCTTTTTAACTCTTGGTAGCGTTTCGCTGACTCCCGACTCTTGAAATTCTTCTGGCGCTAGGCCAGGTATCTGAGGGTTAGGCCTCAGGGACTTCTTCCGGCGCTAAGCCAGGCATCCGAGGGTTAGGCCTCAGGAAATTCTTCTGGCGCTAGGCCAGGCATCCGAGGGTTAGGCCTCAGGAACTTCTTCCGGCGCCAAGCCAGGCATCCGAGGGTTAGGCCTCAGGAAATTCTTCCGGCGCTAGGCCAGGCATCCGAGGGTTAGGCCTTAGGAACTTCTTCCGGCGCTAAGCCAGGCATCCGAGGGTTAGGCCTCAGGAACTTCTTCCGGCGCTAAGCCAGGCATCCGAGGGTTAGGCCTTAGGAACTTCTTCCGGCGCTAAGCCAGGCATCCGAGGGTTAGGCCTCAGGAACTTCTTCCGGCGCTAGGCCAGGCATCCGAGGGTTAGGCCTCAGGAATTCCTTCCGGCGCTAAGCCAGGCATCCAAGGGTTAGGCCTCAGGAACTTCTTCCGGCGCTAGGCCAGGCATCCGAGGGTTAGGCCTCAGGAACTTCTTCCGGCGCTAAGCCAGGCATCCGAGGGTTAGGCCTCAGGAACTTCTTCCGGCGCTAGGCCAGGCATCCGAGGGTTAGGCCTCAGGAACTTCTTCCAGCACTAGGCCAGGCATCCGAGGGTTAGACCTCAGGAACTTCTTCCGGCGCTAGGCCAGGCATCCGAGGGTTAGGCCTCAGGAACTTCTTCCGGCGCTAAGCCAGGCATCCGAGGGTTAGGCCTCAGGAACTTCTTCCGGCGCTAGGCCAGGCATCCGAGGGTTAGGCCTCAGGAACTTCTTCCGGCGCTAAGCCAGGCATCCGAGGGTTAGGCCTCAGGAAATTCCTTCCGGCGCTAAGCCAGGCATCCGAGGGTTAGGCCTCAGGAACTTCTTCCGGCGCTAGGCCAGGCATCCAAGGGTTAGGCCTCAGAAACTTCTTCCGGCGCTAAGCCAGGCATCCGAGGGTTAGGCCTCAGGAACTTCTTCCGGCGCTAGGCCAGGCATCCGAGGGATAGGCCTCAGGAACTTCTTCCGGCGCTAAGCCAGGCATCCGAGGGTTAGGCCTCAGGAACTTCTTCCGGCGCTAAGCCAGGCATCCGAGGGTTAGGCCTCAGGAAATTCCGCTCGTTGGTCGGCCAAGGCTGGCGCAAGCCGAGGCGACCGGTCGGGGCTTCAGGCTAGTCTGCTCCCGGGATGATCATCGGGTTAGCCTGGCATCCGAGGGCCGAGCCTCGGGAGATTCCGCTCGTTGGTCGGCCAAGGCTGGCGCAAGCCGAGGCGACCGGTCGGGGCTTCAGGCTAGTCTGCTCCCGGGATGATCATCGGGTTAGCCTGGCATCCGAGGGCCGAGCCTCGGGAAATTCCGCTCGTTGGTCGGCCAAGACTGGCGCAAGCCGAGGCGACCGGTCGGGGCTTCAGGCTAGTCTTCTCCCGGGATGATCATCGGGTTAGCCTGGCATCCGAGGGCCGAGCCTCGGGAAATTCCGCTCGTTGGTCGGCCAAGGCTGGCGCAAGCCGAGGCGACCGGTCGGGGCTTCAGGCTAGTCTGCTCTCGGGATGATCATCGGGTTAGCCTGGCATCCGAGGGCCGAGCCTCGGGAGATTCCGCTCGTTGGTCGGCCAAGGCTGGCGCAAGCCGAGGCGACCGGTCGGGGCTTCAGGCTAGTCTGCTCCCGGGATGATCATCGGGTTAGCCTGGCATCCGAGGGCCGAGCCTCGAAAAATTCCACTCGTTGGTCGGCCAAGGCTGGCGCAAGCCGAGGCGACCGATCGGGGCTTCAGGCTAGTCTACTCCCGAGATGATCATCAGGTTAGCCTGGCATCCGAGGGCCGAGCCTCGGAAGATTCCGCTCGTTGGTCGGCCAAGGCTGGCGCAAGCCGAGGCGACCGGTCGGGGCTTCAGGCTAGTCTGCTCCCGGGATGATCATCGGGTTAGCCTGGCATCCGAGGGCCGAGCCTCGGAAAATTTCGCTCGTTGGTCGGCCAAGGCTAGCGCAAGCCGAGGCGACCGGTCGGGGGCTTCAGGCTAGTCTGCTCCCGGGATGATCATCGGGTTAGCCTGGCATCCGAGGGCCGAGCCTCGGGAGATTCCGCTCGTTGGTCGGCCAAGGCTGGCGCAAGCCGAGGCGACCGGTCGGGGCTTCAGGCTAGTCTGCTCCCGGGATGATCATCGGGTTAGCCTGGCATCCGAGGGCCGAGCCTCAGGAAATTCCGCTCGTTGGTCGGCCAAGGCTGGCGCAAGCCGAGGCGACCGGTCGGGGCTTCAGGCTAGTCTGCTCCCGGGATGATCATCGGGTTAGCCTGGCATCCGAGGGCCGAGCCTCGGAAAATTCCGCTCGCTGGTCGTGCGCCTGTCGCTTGCCGCCCGACGGAATTTCTCCGTGGCCAGCTGCGATCGTGTTTCTCCTCCTCTCCAAGCGTCGCCTGGGGAACACCAGATGGGCATTAAATGCTAATTGAGGGGTTACCTGGGAAATCGGATCGCCAGTTGCTGCTTGCGAGGAGTGTCAGTTAAGCGGCCGCGATACGCGCGTTCTTCGAGGCGGATGCGGCCTGGGCGCAAGCGGAGATACGTGGACCTAGGGGTACAGGCCACCCGGAGTGTCCTGCACAAAGAATGCGATTAAGGAGAATAACGCTTAGGAAATCGCGGGAAGATACGCCTCGAGAGCCGGATCGGCTCCGGATTCAATGCGCCCGCATTTATTGGAGCCACCCGCATCGGAACGACCGGGGGGCCGCAGTTTGGCTATAAATATAGGTGCAGGTGCGATGGAGCCTGCCAAGCCGGAGCTGTTCAGGTTGCCATGGATCGTGGGCCTCCTCTCCGGCGCATGGTTGAGAGACCCCTACCGAAGGAACGGGAGGCGCGCCCTTCGCGACTTCCGCCAACTAGCCGTTTCATCTGGGATCAACAAGGAGGTTCTCCCCGGCGGAACTCCGCTCTAGGCGTTTCATCCGGGATCACGTCTCCCCTCCTTGAAGTTCAGCCTCCCGATTGAGCTCCGCGCCAGACGCTTGATCCAGGACCGCGCCTCCATATGCTCTTCTCCCTTGTATTCCTTCTCTCCCCTAACACTGGGGAGGACCGGAATATCCCTTGGAGGTGGCGTTCCCCTGGAGGCAGCGGGAGCTTCTTCTGCGGCGGCTCCTCGTCTTTTTCGTGAGGCGTGGATGGCGCCTCTGCGTAGGAGCAGTGTGGACTTCTCCTTCGTCCACTTCTTCTTCATCCGCGCCGGCTCTTCGTCTTTTTCATGAGACGTCGATGGCGCCTCCGGTTGGAAGCACCCACTTCCGGTGGGATTGCAGCCGCTTCGGATGGAGGTTTCGGGATCCCAGATCTTCAGCTCCTCGGAGTCTCCACCTCTTCTTTACTTTCTTTACACCCTAATTCCCCTCTGGGAATTCCTTGTAATCACACGAGCACGCCATTGTAACCAGAAATTATTGAAATGAAAAGTGTTATACATTTTTGAACTGTCTTTCTGGCATTGTCGTTCTACTGGTAATACATCCGCAGGTTAGCGGAATTCCAGCTCCTTGAAATTTCTCGACCATCTAGGGCCTCCAACTGGCAGGAGCCAGGTCGGTTTACCCAGCGAACCCTATACGGGCCTTCCCAATTTGGCGCTAGCTTCCCACCTTTAGCTCGCCTTAGCACCAGATCTCCGATTCTGAAAAGCTTCGGTCGGACCTTGGAGTTGTAATATCGGGCCACCCTCCGCTGATACATCGCCATCCGAACCTGCGCCATTTCCTTCGCTTCTTCCAAGAGATCCAGGTTCCCTCGGAGTTGCTCTGAATTGGCCTCGGGTCGGTGCGCGGCCACCCGAGGTGAGGGGAGTCCGAGCTCCACGGGGACAACGGCTTCCGTGCCATAGGTTAGGCTGAAAGGCGTCTCCCCGGTAGGGGTCCGATGCGTGGTCCGATACGCCCAAAGGACATTCTCGAGTTCTTCGACCCAAGCTTGCCCCGTCCGACCGATTCGCGCTTTGATTCCTTGGAGGATTGTCCGATTTGTGACCTCGGCCTCGCCGTTGGTTTGGGGATGCGACACAGATGTGAACCGATGCTCGATCCCGAACTCCTCGCAGAAGTCACGGAAATGCTTGTTGTCGAACTGTCGACCATTATCCGAGATGAGGACCCGAGGTACCCCAAATCGGACAATGATGTTCTTCTTCACGAACTTTCGGACTTGCGCCTCCGTGATAGTGGCCAGCGGCTCTGCCTCCACCCACTTGGTGGAGTAGTCGATTGCAACAATCAAAAATTTCCGCTGAGCTGAAGCGACGGGGAATGGTCCGAGGATATCCATTCCCCACTGGGCGAAGGGCCAGGGTGCAGTGATTGGTGCCAAGGGGACAGAAGGGACTCTCTGGACGTTGGCGTGGCGCTGGCAGGCGTCGCATTTCCGTACATGATCCTTTGAGTCCTCCAACAAGGTAGGCCAATAATAGCCTTGCCTCATGATCTTGTGCGCCAAGGACCTAGCCCCCAAGTGTGATCCGCAAACGCCTTCGTGGACTTCGCCGAGGACGTAGGCCGCTTCCGAGGGGCGGAGGCACTTTAAGAGGGGGGCGGTGAATGAGGTCCGATACAGCCTCCCTTCATAGAGTACGTAGTGGGCGGACTTCATAACAAGTCGCCGAGCTTGATCTTCGTCTTCAGGGAGGATCCCTCCGGCGAGGTAGGCGACAAGCGGGTCCATCCAAGACGGCTCCGGATCAATCGCCATCACCACTCCAGCCTCGCCGATGCTCGAGGCATCCAGGGTCTCCAGGTAGATCGCCCTCGACAAGTTGTGCGCGTCTGCGCCCACTAAGCGGGACAACCTGTCGGCCCTGGCATTTTCACTTCTTGGGACCTGCTGGATGTCGACACTGCCGAGGTCGGGAATGAGTGCTTGCACCTTCCGGACGTAATTCTGCATGGTCGGGTTCCGGGCCTCGAACTCCCCACGGACCTGCCTGACCACCAGCTGGGAGTCGGTGAAGACCTTCAGGCGCCGGATGCCGAGCTCCTTGGTGAGTTTGAGTCCCGTGACTAGGGCCTCGTACTCCGCCTCATTGTTGGTCACTGGAAATCCGAACCTCAAGGCATACTCGGCTATCACTCCATCAGGACTGGTAAGGACCAGCCCGGCCCCTCCACCTTCGGGGTTCGACGACCCATCGATGTGAAGCGTCCAAATCGGGAGGTCGAGGCTGGGTGTTTCCGGCGACCTAGGTTCCGCCTCCTGCACCGTGCACTCAGCGAGGAAATCTGCGAGCGCCAGGGTCTTGATGGCGGGTCGGGGCTGGTAGCGGATGTCGAACTCACCAAGTTCTACTGCCCACTTCACCAGCCGTCCCGCATTCTCAGGATTGCTGAGGATCTGCCGCAGCGGTTGATCGGTCAAGAGGGTGACAGAATGGGCCTGGAAATAGGGACGAAGCCTCCTGGTCGCGGTCAGCAGCGCGAAGGCGATCTTTTCAGCCTTCGTATACCGCGTCTCGGCATCCCGTAGGACCCGGCTGATGTAGTACACAGGCTTCTGGAGCTTTGCCTCTTCCCGAACCAGTACCGCACTGACTGCGGTTGGGGAGACCGCCAGATAGAGGTAGAGCATCTCCCCTTCTTGCGGCTTGGACAGCAGGGGAGGAGACGCCAAGTATTCCTTGAGCTGGTCGAATGCTGCTTGACATTCGGCCGTCCAGAGGAAGTCTTTCGGGCGTTTCAACACCTTGAAGAAAGGTTGGCAGCGTTCGGCCGATTTTGCCACAAATCGTCCGAGCGCGGCGACCCTCCCAGCGAGCTCCTGAACCTCCTTCACTTTGGTCGGAGGGGACATATCTTGGATGGCCTTGATTTTGTCCGGGTTGGCTTCGATCCCCCGCTGGTTGACAATGAAACCGAGGAACCTCCCGGCCGAAGCGCCAAAGGCGCACTTCGCTGGGTTCAGCTTCATGCGAAACTTCCGCAAGGTGGCGAAAGTCTCCTCCAGATCCGCGATGTGTTGGTCTGCATGGCGGCTCTTCACCAGCATATCGTCCACGTACACCTCCATGTTCCGGCCGATTTGCTCTTTGAAGATTTTGTTGACGAGGCGCTGGTAAGTGGCGCCAGCATTCTTCAGACCGAAGGGCATTACCTTGTAACAGTACAGCCCCCGGTCTGTTATAAAGGCAGTTTTATCCTCGTCCTGTGGAGCCATCATTATCTGGTTGTAGCCGGAGAAGGCGTCCATGAAAGACAGCAGCTGATATCCGGAAGTCGCGTCGACCAGTTGGTCTATCCGCGGAAGCGGAAAGCTATCCTTGGGACACGCCTTGTTCAGGTCGGTGTAGTCGACGCACATCCTCCACTTTCCGCTCGCCTTCCGGACAAGTACGACATTTGCCAGCCACTCGGGGTAGCTCACCTCCCTTATGAATCCTGCCTCCAAGAGTTTGTCTACCTCCTGGTCGACCACCCGGATCCGATCCGGGGCACAGTGTCTCTTCTTCTGCTTTACTGGTCGGTGGGTCGGGTCGACGTTGAGGGCGTGAGAAATGACCTCCGGGTCGATCCCAGGTACATCGGCCGCCGACCAGGCGAATACATCGGCGTTGGCTCGGAGGAATTCCACCAACCGAGCCCGAGCTCCCGGGTCGAGATTGGTGCCGACCCGGACCGTCCGGTCCGGGCGACCTTCCTCGAGGGGAACTTCGATCACACCCTCGGCCGGCTCCCCGTGCTGCAAGGTCACCTCGTCTCTGGCGTCAAGGGACTCGACGCTTAGGGCTTCCACGGGCTTCTTCCCTTTGAGAGTTGCTAGGAAACATTGCCGTGCGGTCGGTTGGTCACCTCGGACCTCTCCAATCCCGGCCGTCGTGGGGAATCGCATGAGCAAGTGGTACGTAGAGACCACCGCGCGAAGGGCGTTCAGCCTGGGTCGTCCGAGGATAGCGTTGTAGGCCGAGGGAACACGGACGACCAAGAATCCGAGTTGCAAGGTGGCTTCTGCGGGTGCGACGCCCGCAGTCACAGGCAGCTCGATGACGCCTTCCGCTGGGACAGCGTCACCGGTGAATCCTATGAGGGGGGTGGATACTTTGTGCAACAACTGTCTGGACAAGCTCATCTTTTGGAAGGCCTCGTAAAACAAAATATCAGCTGAGCTTCCACTATCCACAAGAACACGCCTTACATCATAGTTTGCCATAGTGAGGGAGATCACCATGGCGTCATCGTGGGGGGTCTGAACCCCCTTTACATCTTCATCACAAAAAGTGATTACATTACCGACCCTTTGCCTCTTTGCGACGGCCACCCCTGATGCTTCCACCGAGCCCCCTGCGTTCCTCACGGGCCGAGAGCAGCCCCCAGTGATAGTATGGATCACGCCCGCGACGGGTCGATTCTGCTCCCGAGGCTCCGGAGGGGCCGGGTCGGCCGGACGCGAGTCTGCGGGGGGACGTCGGTCGTTCACATATCGACCGAGACGCCCCCGGCGGATGAGAGCCTCGATCTCGTCCCGAAGCTGGAAGCAGTCTTCGGTGTCGTGGCCGTGGTCTCGGTGGTACTCACAGTACGCCCGAGAGGGCCTCCTCCCAGGAATCTTCTTCATCTGTCTCTGGACCGGGAGGTCCTCCCGCCCCTTGATTTCCATGAGGATCTGGGCCCGGGGAGTCAGGAGAGGAGTGTACCGGTTGAAACGTCGGGGCGGAGAACGAGGGCGTAGGGCGCCGTGGTTCCTCGCCGGCGACAGGCTTCTGCGCCGACGTTGAGGCGTCGGGCTCCTCCTCTGGCGTGCCTCTTTTCGCCTTTTCTTTCCGAGCTTTGGAGGGATTTCGGCGGCCTCCTTGCTCCGGTGGGCGGCCGCCTCCTCGGCGTCCGCATACTGGTTCGCCCGGGACAACAGCTCCGGGAAGCTCCGCGGCAGGCGTTTGTCCAGGGAGAAGGTGAGTCTGCCCTTTCAGAAGCCACGCTTCAGGGCTGAAAGAGCCACCTCCTGGCTCAGGTTCCGGACTTCCAGCGTAGCCTTGTTGAAGCGGGTAAGATAATCCCGCAAGCTTTCTCCCTCGTTTTGCCGGACATCAAAGAGGGAGTCAGAGACCAGTCGCCGCCGGCTACTGACGGCGAAATGGGTGATGAAGAGGCGAGTAAACTGGTCGAAGGACTGGATTGAGTTAGCCTCCAAGCCGGCGAACCACGCCCTTGCCGGGCCACGGAGGGTCGCCGGGAAGGCCTTGCAGAGGAGAGGATCTGATGCTCCGTGGAGGAGCATAAGGGTCCTGAAACTCTCGACGTGATCCCGCGGGTCCGCCGCCCCGTCATAGGGCTCGATCGCCGGCATTTTAAACCCCGGCGGGTTCGGGGTCCGCAGGATCCTCGAGGCAAGCGCCGGCTGGGAGGAGATCTCCAAGTCGGCGAAGGGATCTTTGGAGTGGCCCTTCAGGACCTGGAGTTGTCGGTGGAGATCGTCCACCCGCCGGTCCAGGGAGCGCGACCGATGGGTGGGAGACAAGGAGCACCGAGAGGGGGACCGACTGGAGCGCGGGTTCCTTGAGGACTGGGGGGTCTGGGAACGCGCCCGGGCCCGCCTCTCGTCCCCCGCGCAGCTCCGATGGGAAGGTCCCGGCAGAATGGACCGTGCTCGAGAATCTTCCTCGCGCCGGCGCTCCTCCCCATGGGAGAGGAAGGAGCGCGGGTTGAGGAGGACAGGTGAGCGCTCAGGGAGCAGCGGCTCCTGGGCCCGCTGCGGCGCCCGAGACATCACACCCTGCAGGTTCTGCACTGCCTCCGCGAGGGTGCGAACCTGCTGGGCTAACTGGTCGAACTGAGCGGCTTCGACCATCTGAATGGGAGGTGGAGCGGTGGAGTGTTGCTGAGAATGTGTTGGAGACGCAGCGGCCTCCCGGCCGGAGGCGCGAGAGGCCCCGCGACCGGAGGCATTGGAAGCTCCACGACCACCTCGCCGTGCCATTACGATCGCTCTGAGATTCGTCCCTTTCTCTAGCGCCAACTGTTGCTGGTGGTCCAAACCGAGAACGATTGGCACAGCGGTGTGAACGGGGTTCCGTTTGAGTTGCCTTGGTTGGTGTTGATTGCGCTCCACCTTCCACCGGGAAACCTGCAAGCAAGCCTCGCACCACCACTGGGGTAGTGGGGGCCCTCCGACGATCAAGTCAGAGGAGATTGGAGGAGAAGGAGAGATAATAGTAGCAAGTAAGAGAATGCTCTGGAAGTTCTTGCTTACCCCCCCTCCTCCCCCCAGCCGCATATATACCAGGCTGGGGGGTCTTTCAGGGGGGTTCGTCATCGTGGGGCACGATGGAGCTGCCACTGACACGGCCGTTACAGGGCGTCGTGGGGCAGCGCTGGGTACGGCCATGACAGGGCGTAGTGGAGCTCCGCCTTGTACGGCTGTTACAGGGGATCGTGGAGCAGCGCCAGATACAACCGTTGCAGGGAGTAGTGGAGCAGGAGGCTGCGGCGTGCCTCTGGGGAATAGCCTGTCGTTGTCGAGAGATGTCCGACTCGGGGTCGGGCTGCGGAGACGAAGATGTCCGACTCGGGGTCGGATTGCTGGATCAAGGGGCAGCCGACTCGGGGTCGGGCTGCGGAGCCGAAGATGTCCGACTCGGGGTCGGATTGCTGGATCAAGGGGCTGCCGACTCGGGGTCGGGCTGCGGAGTCGAAGATGTCCGACTCGGGGTCGGATTGCTGGATCAAGGGGCTGCCGTAGTCTTCCTGAGCGCGCGTGCCGGTCACGTGGGGCATGGTGGCTAAGTTCCCCCGTAACAGTTACTAATGTAATAAAGAATTCAATGAATTATATATATTACTAACAAAAGAAAATACTTCTTATTTGAATAATTGATTATCTTATTAAAATAATTGATTACTAAGTTTGTGCTAGCAAAACAACTATTGTAATTGTAACACCCTGAAACAGGGTTAGGATAGCTTAAGTAATTTTTTACTAGTTATTAAGCATTTTCATGATTTTAACCTAGTTTATTATGAGAATCCAAATGCACATGAAAGGTGAGGGAATATCAAAAATTTTGTGATGCAAATTGGATGGAAATTTCCCAGGAAGTTTGATTCAAAATCAATTCAAAAAGGTCGGAATTTCAGCTGTTACAGAAAATTTTACAGTTCCACGGATTGAGAGTGTAATAACTTTGGATATAGTCCATGAATCTAAGTGAAATTTTAAACACATAATCTACATTGAGTGAGGGATTTACTGTTGAAATTTCAGCTCAAACGGATTAGCCTACAGCCTGGAACAAAACAAGTTAGGTGAGTCCCTCGGAAGCCTGTCATTACAGAAAACTGCAGACCTAGATTTGTCCAAAATTTCAGTAAAAAATAGGAAGAATGACGTGGCCTGAAACCTAGTTTTTAAAACCCCTGGGAACCACTCTTTTGACACGTTAGGTATCTATAAAGCTAACGTGTCAAGAGGGGGGGGGGGTGTCTAGCATGTTTTCAGCAGGCAGCAACTTGTGCTGCTGCTGTTCAACTGTTAGGAGAAATTTAGTTGTTGGTTGTAGGTGCCAGCCCAAATCAGGCCAGGAAAAGCTCCAGGGAGGGAGAGAGGAAGCTAGGGAAGAGAGAGAGCTACTTGGGGAATCCAAAGAATTTGTGGAAGAAGGTTTAAAGTAAAGAGGAAGAGCAACTTGCTGTTGGGCTGCAGAACAGAAATATAGAAATTCTGGTGCACCCAGGCTTCCCAGCGAATTTCATGTGAGTTTTCCAAACTTTTTAGTGATTCTAATTGTAGTCCCACGTAGGAGGGTGATAAAGGAAGATTTTAGTTATTTTAGATGAATTTTTAGGTATGAAAAAGGATTTGAACTATGCTTCCGAAGTTGTTTAAAGCAGACTGAAATTCTGCAGAATGAAGCGATGGGATTTCTTTGTGTTTTAGGTGATTAAATTGTTATTTAAAGCTGAAAGTTTGTAGGTTGTGTTAGGGTTTCCTAGTCCTAACATACTAATAGGTGGAATTGATTGTTTAAGAACCTCCGGAAGTTAAGAGGTTTAATTGGCTCGAAAATAAAACAAACAAGCTGAAAACAGGAAAATTGAATTCTGATTTATTTTTGATGTTAAGTAGTTTTTTGGCAGCTGAAAATTTATAGATGATATAGACGGTTTTCTAGTCCTAACCCAGGGTATCAAAGAGGGGGATAAAAGCTTGGAAACCTTTGAGAATTGTGAGGTTTTATTTATCCTAAAACAAGACAAGCAAGGTAAAAATCAGAAAGTTGAGATGAGGGTGTTGGATTTCTTTTTGGAACATGCATAATCATGTTGCATCATATAGGTTATAATTTTGATCGACTCTTTTAATTGTTTAGGAGGAGAAGAGAGTCCCGGAAGTGTGCCGGGAGTATCAAGCACTAGGGTGGTGCATTAGCCATCACAAGGTGAGTGGTTTTCTTCTTAACTATGGTAGTTTATTTTGTAATTCCAGAGAAATGAATGATGTCTCCAAATTCAAAATGAATATGCTACAGAATGAAAATAAGAAGTATTAATTCTCATGATTAAATTGCTTTCTATCAGTGGATAAATGATCTAATTTGGAAAATATATGCTATGCTTGAAAATACTTTAAATTCATGTTTGTTGATTCGTAAGTTTATGAACTTGTTTGGGAATGGATTAACCCAAAGTGACTGAACCACTTAAAACCTCTTATCACGGCCAAGAGAGTCATTTTACTTTGACTCCAAGCTATTCTGGAGTCGACCCCTGTACTCTAGAGTCGACTCCAACCTTGTTACAGTAACTAATATTTGCACTTTTACCTTGGATACATCACATCAGAGTTTATGATATGTGCCCAGTAGAGCAGAGATGGGATGCCGGGAGGGCGTAGCTATGATATGTGCCCAGTAGGGCAGAAATGGGACGCCGGGAGGGCGTAGTAATGATATGTGCCAGTGGGGCAGAGTTGGGACGCCGGGAGGGCGTAGTAGTAACACCATGCATAGGACTGTCGGGCTACTCATGAGAATGGTGCCTCATGCGAGTGGCCGGCAGTAGGGCTTGCGGGAGCCATGATTTTCAATATTTAAGCTATGTATATATATGACTGAGCAACAAATGTATTATTTTTAAGCATAATGATTTTAGAACCTATGTAAATGTTCTATGTATCAAATTTCTCAGGGAAGAAAAGTGGACTCTACGGTCCAGAAAAATGACTTGAGCAAGGCGATTTTATTAATGCTTTATTTTAAAGCAACAGCTTTATTTCCTGCTAGTTGTAGTACTATTGGCAAATAGCAGATTTCTTATGGGGTTGAAATTTAAGTGCTTTAAAACCAAATGCAAATGTTTCATATGTGGCATAAACACGTTATATTTAATGTATGTAAATAAGTATCACAGCTGAAACCTCTTATTTCCTCATGGTTAACAGATTATCCACTCACTGGGACTTAGGTCTCATCCCTCTCTTTTTCTGTAAATTTTTGCAGATCGGCAGAGTCATAACATTATAAAGGTACCGCATCAACATCATCCTAGAAGTTTGTCATAGAAGGTTGGCCATGCCCCTATGAGTGAAAGGAAAAACCTTTGTATTATGCATATAGGTGGGGTGTGAATGTAAAGTAACTTGAGATAGATGTAAAGTTTGTTATATTTTGAGCTATGTATAGTAGACTTTAAGTTATAAATGAAAGCTTGGGTTGCTTTTAGTTATGATTAAAGTGAGTTAAATGAAATAAACTGACAGGTTTAGGATGTGTTAATTTTTATTGGTTGGTTGGTTGGATATAGTAATTGACAAGTTTTTAATAGTAACTTGTGAACCGCGGCACAAGCTGCTAATAGAAACTCTGCTCGGTACTGTACCCAACTAACCTACTGTGGGAAGGGATCCCACAGTAATTAAGATCTAATATGTCACAAATATAATAGAGAATTTAATGAATTATATATTACTAACAAAAGCAAATACTTCTTTGGATTTTTAGCAATATATCACCTAAATAAGTAAATGAAACTATAATGACAATTAATAGAACAATCTTAAAAGAAATAATATATATATATATATATATTCATTGGCATCAAAAGAAATCTATTTTAGGGCAAAAGAAATCTATTCTATAGAATATGTAATAAATTTAAATCATAAATTGTAAATGTTACAAATCTACTAATATTAAATTTGAAATAAAGATAAATGAAGATAGCCTGAATGAAGGCAGATCGAAGCACGCAGACGCTGTCCCAAAGAAGTATTTGCCCCCACGTATGGGTCTCCCGCCAATCCTCCTCAGAGATACGACAATCCAAAGTTTCTTCTTCAGTACATCTCGAAAGAAGCTAAACGAACCCGATCGGACTTACAGATCCAGCAAAGAAAGAAATAAAAAAAATAGAACTTCGCTGAATGAAGGCGTAAAAAAAATAAAAATTAGAAAATGGCCAAGAAGAGGAAGAGCAATATTTTTTTTTCAAAATTTTTTCAGAATTTTGCTCTTTTTCTTTTCGTCACCAAATAGGAGGAAAAGAGGGGGTTTTATAGCCCTCTTAAGCCAACGTCTCGTTGGCCCAAAAAAGGCAGCAAGGGCGCCTTCTGCGAACGCAGTCAGCCCGCCGAGGGCGCCCGCGAGCGCGTGCAGGCGCGCACCTGAGACGCGCTTCTTCGGCCGTGCACCATTAAAGATTAATTGTTTTTTTTAATAACAAATACATTGGAAAGCCACACTATACATGGGGGCTCGACCTAATGGAAGCAATCTTGCAACAATAAGAACCTAACTTTCTTCATCATCTTGCTGAAAACTAGCTCTCGAATGCATTTATGTTATACTATTCAAACTCACCGAAACATGGAGAAAACACATAGTAGAAACAACATCAAGCTTCATAAATTTATAAACTTGTTCTACACGATAGCTTTCGCTTCCTTTTTTAATGATGGAAAAGGAAAAAAAAAATTCCTTATATACTCCAAGACAAGTGCCAAAGTTATTATTTTAAGTAACAAATAAAATATACCCTCCAAAAAAATGTTAAGAATTATCCAACCAAGATTTCACATAAAATAGCCCCAAATTAGAATAGGACATCTAGGTCAAACCAAGTTAGTAGTACATCTGCGGCAGCGTATGCAAAGGTAAAAATTTGGGAACAGAACCCGACAACAACAGAGAAGACTATAGATCTAAATCATTAAAACATTCAATTCTCAAAGCGGAATCAACGATTCCATGAGGGCAAATAAAAAAAAAAGAAATCATCAAATCTCTCAGCCTTTTCTTTCGAGGGAAAAAAAAGCATCTGGAAACCCTAAAGATTTACCTCAAAGAAAAAAAGAAGTCATCAAATCTTTGAGCCTTTTCTTATTTAGAAAGAAAAAAGTACATCTGGGAATTCTAAAGATTTATCTCGGAGGGAAGTTCGGACGATCAGCCTTCGTTGCCCTAGAGAGTCGTCGTGATGAGAAGAGGAGGAGGGGGGATGTTTTCGGAGGGAGTCCACCCAAACCCATTACCCGCTATTTTTTCTCACTCCCCCGCGGCAGTCGAGTTTAAGCCAATGTGGAAAATAATGACGTTTAAGTATATAACAATAGAAAATAATAAATAAAGTACTTTTGTTAAAAATTTATTCTAAATATCCAAGAAATATCCAAAGCCGAGAGAAAACCTAATCCTTTCATTAAAGAAGTAAAATTGATGTATTTTTTTTTAAAAAAAATATAATTAATTAAATTAAGAGGCTAAAATTTAACTTGGATAGTTTGGGAGTAGTAGCTAGCACCGTAAGCAAAACCACCAAGTAGGATCGGCAGAACCGGTACCGAACACCGTATCGGTTGTCTGACGGGACGAGTTAGTACAAGCCAATGTTGTGCCGTGTCGGACCCGTACCGACACACTAGAAGAGGCGAGGGAGAGAAAGAATGAGAAAGGAAAAGAAAAAGAAGGGGGAGGTCAGCAGAGGATCGGAGAACTGCCGTGCAGAGAAGACGAAGGCCGGAGAGCTGCCACGCGGAGGAGGCGGAGGCAAGAGAGTCGCCAGGAAATTGTGGAAGAAGGTCTCCTCCCTCTGGTCCCCTGCTTCATTCGAAATAGAGGCCGGACAAGACCCTTTTATTTTTAAGGTTTTTAAGTACAAGTCGGCAAACCAATTGCCGACTTTACTTATTTTTTTTTATTTTAAAAAAAAGTGAAATCGATAATTGGTTTGCCGACGTTCGCTTAACCTTAAAAATAAAGGGAGGTCCTCCAGCCCCTGTTTCGAACAAAACAGAAAATAGGAGCGAGCCCCTCTTTCGCGGCTCCCTCCTTCAATATTGCTCTGGTATCTTTCACCTCTATTTTTTTTTATTTGACGTGCGGCGGCTCCCCGGCCTCCGCCGGACGGCCACGAAGGCCAGCCTCGACCTTCCTCTCTCTTCCCCTCCCTCCCCCACTCTCTCTCTTCTTCTTTTTTCCTTTGTCTTTTTCTCTTCCGACGCGGGTCTCGTTTTCGTCGCCAGAACCATCCCGATCTGCAGCCGGTACGGCTCGGGACATTCCGAACTGGGCAATTCGGGACGGTTTTGCTGACCTTAACACCAACCTATGAAGTCTGGACACCAACCAAAGCCCAACCTATCTATTAACTACATGGGGTTCAAATCAAGCAAGATTTTGACGAGTCAGCTACAGACCAAAATCCAGTTTTCTTGCAAGCAAGTTTGAGGAGGTCCAAGTCAAGTTTTGTCGTATTTAATGGGACCTTGGTTACATTGGATAGAAAATTTCCCAGCATCTGTACCTATTGCATCCTTAGCCGATGAACATGGGTGTTTTTTGTTTGCTGTAATGTGGGGCTTCCTCCCCCTTATCTGACCCAAATAGGAAGGGGGGAAAAGGCATCCTATTCTTTTAGTTTTCTATGACAAATCCCCATATTAATGCTAACGAAACCCCATCTATCTTATTAAGCCAGTTAAATTTCGTAATGCATCTGATGCAAACCAAGGGCAGTAGCATAAGATCGACCATACAAGTGCAAGTAGCTCACCTCTTTTCTAAGTAGACAGGAGAGGGCATAGAAGGTGGGGACATGAGCTATTTGATGGTATTCCCTTGAAGAAGGAGCCAAGAATAACTCGCAAATTGATTGGACTAGCATTAGAACATACAACTTTAATGCATTAAAATCCAGTGACCAATGAGAACAAATTAGCTTTGACTGATACGTTCAACATGATTCCATGGAGGCTGGGAACCTGTTTGCCATACTTGCCATCAATGGTGAGGCAAGTATGGCAACTAACTGTTAGGTGTATGTTCTAAGAAAAAGGCCGTTATGGTGTTCATTATAATAGATTCATCAATTAAAATGAAAACAAAAAGAAAAAACCAAGACTGGAGGAGAGCAGCCAAGAAAAAACAAGAAGGAATTTCATACGATCTTGAAAGAAAGGCAAATTGTCCAAATGAGTGTTTAGAATAGATTCACAGTCGAATTCCATCTCCTTCTTTGTTCCAAATTGGGGCTCTGCCTCGTTTCGTCGAGAAACAGATCTTCAGGCCTCCATCCTCGAACCAGGCCTTCAGGCCTCCTTCCTAGAACCAGGCCGTGCCATTGGGCCATGACTTACTACAATTGTGGAGCTCTTGTAGTTTACAGTAGAGTTGTTTGCAACATTCGGGCAAACATGTGCGAGTGTTCTCACAGTTCTTACACAAAAATACTGAACTTCTTACTAGTTTATAACAGAGTAGGTCGCGAGATTCATGCAAGCTTGTAAGAAAGTTCTCACAATTTTCGTGTAATAAAATAATAGAGTTCATGTTGTTTGTAACATGGTTGTTTTCAACAAATAGGCAAAGGTGTTCGAGTGTTCTTACAATGTTCGTATATGAAAAAGAATTTGACTTCTTGCTGGTTTGTGTCAGATTGGCTTGCAACATTCTTTCAAGATTGTGGGAGTATTCCTAGAAGATTCATGAATTGCAATTGTAGATTTCATGCTATCACTAGTTCGTACAAGAGTTCCTGCTGGTTCTCACAACATTCGTAAACTGAAAGAGTTGAGTTCTCGCTGATTTATATCAGAGTCGCTTGCAACATCTTTCAAGGTTGTGAGAGAATTCCTACAAGATTCATACATTGCCATAGTTGATTCCCTGCGATTTGTAATGGAGTTACTTGCAATACTCTAGCAATGGTGTACAAGAGTTCTCAAACAGTTCGTACATGGAAACAGTTGAGTTCTTACTGGTTTGTCACCGAACAACTTTGCATCATTCTTATAATGCTGTAAGAGAGTCCTCACAAAATTCGTGCATTGTTGTACTGGAGTTCATGCAGCTTATAACAGAGTTTATAAGAAACATTCTAGCAAATCTATATGAGTATTAAAAAATATTCATACAAAGAAATAGCTGAGTACTTGCTAGTTTGCAATAGAGTCGCTTGCAACTTTGGTGTTGCAACATTGTGAGAAGAGTTCTCATAAGTTTCACACCATATAACCATTAAGCTTAATTGCATGAGTTTGCAACTTTGTCAACTTAAGAAAAACTAAAACATAGATTTCATTAAAACACAAAGTCTACCCAAACATCTGGTGTGCTTGGAGAAATCATTTTAGCAGATGAAGCATCATCAATTGAAGATGAATCTGCTAAAGTTTGCTTTTCGGATACTACCGGTAATTTTCTCGGCTTTCTAGTACATCAGAGAGGAATAGAAGTGGACAAAACCAAGGAGAGGGTGATCTCAGGCCCAATCATAACATAATTAGAAGCAACTACAAAGTTTACTCAAGCAAATCAATTTCCTGCGGAGGTTTTTATCCAATTCCATTAGAAAGACTCGATCCTTTCTACCTTTATTAAAGCTACGGGTTGAAGACGGGCTCAAATGAACCGATGGACGTTAGCATGCATTCGAGTGTTGGATTGTGTAGAAACCCAAGGTGTTTCAGATTACATATGGATGTATTCCGGATCGAAATCTTAGATGTAGAAAGCTTCTCCAGGTTTTCAGCAGTTCAGGAGTCGACTCGCACCGTGCCAGAGTTGACTCGCACTGTACTGGAGTCGACTCACATTTTGTCCAGATTTTGGATGTTTCTATCTCGCCTGAGAGAGTCGACTCGCGCAATCTGGAGTCGACTCGCACTGTGCGGGAATCGACTCGCGCTTTGCCAGAGACGACTCAAGCTTTGTCCAGATTTCGGATGTTTCTGTCTCGCCTGAGAGAGTCGACTCGCGCAATCTTGAGTCGACTCACACTGTGCGGGAGTCGACTTGTGCTTTGCCAGAGTCGACTCCAGCTCGGACGGAATTGCTGAAACGAGCGTAAAGAGTGTTTTTTGAAAAAATCTCAAGGATATAAATTCGTGGCCAAAGACTCTGGGGATAACAACATAAGGAGGAGGTTGTGACGGCTAGGGTTACAACGAGATAGAGAGAAAGACCTAAGAACGTGAGAGATTGAGGGGAAGAGTTTTTCTCTTGTAAAAGGAAGAAAGTTGTTTCTCCTTTGTTTGAGCAATTAGTTTGTGATTGACTCGGGATTGTATTCTCCGTTGTAATTACTCTACTACAATAGAATCGAGCGGTCTTGAGAACGTAGGCAAGTTTTGCCGAATCTCGGTAAATTCTGGTGTGTCGTGTTAACTGTCTTCCATAGCGATTTGTTTTTGTATTGTTTTTCGTCTCGTGCAAGGTGTAAGATCATGCAGTTTCGCGTTAGGATTGTCCTCCCCAACAGGTTATCGAACTTGCTGGAGATTTCGGGCTCTCCTTGATTTTGGGCATATTCCCATCTTTCTCCCAACAATTGGTATCAGAGCGCAAGGTTTGTTACATATGGTGAGCGAAGGCAAGATGTAGATCGAGAAGTTCAATGGTGCGAACTTTGGGTTCTGCAAGATGCAAATAGAGGATTACCTTTACCAGAAGGATCTCTATTTACCTCTTGGAGAAAAGGCACAAAAAGCAGAAAGGATGTCCGACGCGAATTGGGAAGTCCTCGATGGGAAGGCGCTTGGCACAATCAGATTAACTCTCTCTCCACAGGTTGCGTTCAACATAAAGAACAAAAAGTCGATGATGGATTTGATGGCAACATTGTCGAAGATGTACGAGAAACCATTGGCATCAAACAAAGTCTTTCTCATTAAGAGGCTGTTCAATCTGCGCATGAAGAACGGTGGTAGCGTGGCAGAGTATCTCAACGACTTCAACGGACTCACGGCTCAGTTGGAATCAGTAGAAATCAGTTTTGATGATGAGATTCGGGCGTTGCTGATTCTGTCTGGATTACCGGATAGCTGGGAAAGCCTGGTGATGGTAGTGAGCAACTCGTCGCCGACGGGCAAGCTGAAGTTCGATGACGTAATCGGAGTGCTTCTAGGTAAAGAAGCAAGAAGAAAGTCCACAGGTGCTGCAGAGTCTTCAGGAAGTGCATTGAACACATATGAGCGTGGTAGATCGCAAAAGAAGGACGGTTGACATCGAAGCGGCTCGAAGTCGAGAAAAGGCATATCTAGCCACCTCAGAACAAGGAGGCAGCGTGCTGGAACTACGAGAAGAAAGGGCACTTTAGGAGGGACTGCAAAACTCCTAAAGGGAAACAAGGTGAACACACTGAAGGAATCAGCGAAGATTCGGCCAATCTCGCTGAAGGCAGTGATTCTGATGCCCTAGTCCTATCTTTGTCTACCAGTGATGATTCTTGAGTAATAGACTCAGGCAGGACTGCGTTCTTGGGAAGCAGAAAAAGGTGTCTTTCAGCAAAGACGGTTAGCCTCGAAAGCTGAAAAGCTTGATCTCGTGCACATTGACGTGTGGGGACCCGCTCAGGTATCTTCAATTGGTGGAGCTCAGTATTTTTTGACCTTTATTGATGATGCTACCAGAAAGTTATGGGTATTCTTCTTGAGACACAAATCTGAGGTATTTGGTGTGTTCAAGAGATGGCGAGTAGCGGTTGAACTCGAGATAGGAAATAGGTTGAAATGCCTAAGATCCGACAATGGTGGTGAATACTGCATCAAAAAATTTAAAAATTACTGTGCAGAGGCTGGAATAATTATACAGAAAACTATTCCAGAAACACCACAGCAAAATGAAGTTGCTGAAAGGATGAATAGGACAATCAACGAGCATGCCAGGAGCATGAGGATACATGCTGGATTGCCACAGCAATTCTAGGCAGAGACAGTTAGTACTACTGCCTATTTGATCAATAGAGGGCCATCTAAGAAGCTACAACTTGAGATTCCTGAAGAAGCATGGATAGGGAAGAAGATTAGCTTGGCGCATCTACGGGTTTTTGGCTGTACCACATACGTCCATATGGATTCCACCGAAAAAGGTAAACTAGACGCCAAATCAAAAAGATGCATCTTCGTTGGATATGGTGGTCATTAGTTTGGATACAGGTTTTGGGATCCAGAAAATAGAAAAATCATCAGAAGCAAAAAATATGATCTTCAACGAGAACGAGATGCAGAAGGACCAAGTTTTAGAAGAAAAACCTAAGGAGCCAAATTTTGTAGATCAAGAAGAGGAGTCTACAAATTCTGATCAGAAGGTTCAGTTCGGGCAAGAGACGGAAACTACAATTATGGCACCCCTCCACAGCGAAGAAGATCCACCCGTACCACACACGGAAAGCCTCCTCAGCGATATGATGGGACTCTTAGCTATTTGCTACTCACAGATATTGGTGAACCTAAATGCTATCAGGAAGCATTGCAGGTTGACGCCAAGAAGGAGTGGGAGTTTGCCATGGATGACGAGATGAAGTCATTGGAGCAGAATCAGACATGAGATCTGATGGATCTACCCAAAGGTAAAAAAACACTGTCAAACAAGTGAGTTTCCAGGCTAAAGGAAGAGCATGATGGTAAGAAAAGACACAAGGCCAAATTGGTTGTCAAAGGTTTTCAGCAGAGAGCCGATGTTGACTTCACAGAAATATTTTCTCCTGTAGTGAAGATGAGCACTATTCGAACAGTGCTGAGCATGGTAGTTGCAAAAGATCTACACTTGGAGCAGCTTGATGTGAAGACAACCTTTCTTCACGGTGATCTCAAGGAAGAGATCTACATGCAGCAGCCTGAGGGATACGTTAAAGGTGACTTAGTATGTAAGCTCAAGAAGAGCTTGTATGGATTGAAACAAGCACCCAGACAGTGGTATCTCAAGTTCGATAGTTTCATGCTTCAGATTGGTTACAAGAGATGCAGTGAATATCATTGTTGCTACTTCCAGGACTTCGGGTCATCTTATATTATCTTGCTATTATATGTTAATGATATGCTAGTTGCAGGTTCTAGCATACGTGAGCTTGCAAATTGAAAACGGAGCTATCCAGAAAGTTTGCAATGAAGGATCTAGGAGCAGCAAAGCAGATCCTTGGCATGCGGATCACCAGAGATAGGTCCAAGCACATTCTCAGACTATCTCAGGCAGAGTACATTCGTCGAGTACTCAGAAGGTTCAGCATGGAGGGTGCTAAACCAGTTAGCACACCGATTGGTGCCCATTTCAAGCTTTCAAAGGGGGAAAGTCTGAAGATACAGAAGAAAGCAGAGGACATGTCTAGAATCTCGTATGCATCGGCGGTAGGAAGCTTGATGTACGCAATGGTGTGTACACGACCAGACATTGCTCAAGCAGTGGGAGTAGTGAGTCGCTTCATGAGCTGCCCAGGTTTGGAGCATTGGAGAACAGTCAAGTGGATACTCAAGTATCTGAAGGGCACAGAAAGCATGGCACTATGCTATGGAGGGTCTAAGTTTCAGCTACAATAATTTGTAGACTCAGACATGGCAGGAGACTTGAACAGCAGGAGAAGCACGACAGGGTACTTGTTCACCCTGGGCGGCGGGGCTGTCAGTTGAATCTCCAGGTTACAACCGGTTGTTGCACTATCGACGACGGAAGCTGAATATGTGGCAGCCACAAAGACATGCAAGGAATTGATATGGCTTCAAAACTTGATGAAAAAAATTGGAAAGGAGCAGAAGGATTGCAAGTTGTACTCCGACAATCAAAGCGCAATTTATCTAGCAAAAAATTCAGCCTTTCATGTGAGGACGAAGCATATTGATATACGGTATCACTTTGTGAGGTCGATGCTCGAACAGAAGCTTGTCAGGCTGGAAAAGATCCACACCGGTAAGAATCCTGCGGATATGTTGACGAAGGTTGTCACGGTGGAGAAGCTGAAAGCGAATTCAACTTCTGTTGGTCTTCTTTGAAGACATTGAGGAGGTACTGTTTCGATTTAGTTGCAGTAGGAGTAAAAGAACCAGAGTTTATGAGAAGGCACACCTAAGGTCTCCAAGTGGAAGATTGTTAGAGTGTGTGGAGACCCAAGGTATTTCAGATTACACATGGATGTATTCCGGATCGAAATCTTGGATGTAGAAAGCTTCTATAGGTTTTCAGCAGTTCAGGAGTCGACTCGCACCATGCCGGAGTCAATTCGCATTGTGCCGGAGTCGACTCGCATTTTGTCCAGATTTCGGATGTTTCTGTCTCATCTGAGAGAGTCGACTCGCGCAATTTGGAGTCGACTCACACTGTGCGGGAGTCGACTCGCGCTTTGCCAGAGACGACTCAAGCTTTGTCCAGATTTCGGATGTTTCTGTCTCGCCTGAGGGAGTCGACTCGCACTGTGCGGAAGTCGACTCATGCTTTACCAGAGTCGACTCCAGCTCGGACGCGAGTCGACTCATGCTTTGCCGGAGTCGACTCCCGCTCGGATGGAATTGCTGAAACGAGCGTAAGGAGTATTTTTTGGAAAAATTTCAAGGATACAAATTTGTGGCCAAAGACTCTGGGGATAACAATATAAGGAGAAGGTTGTGACGGCTAAGGTTACAACGAGATAGAGAGAAAGACCTAAGAACGTGAGAGATTGAGGGGAAGAGTTTTTCTCTTGTAAAAGGAAGAAGGCTGTTTCTCCTTTGTTTGAGCAATCAGTTTGTGATTGATTCGGGATTGTGTTCTCCGTTGTAATTATTCTACTGCAATAGAATCGAGCGGTCTTGAGGAAGTAGGCAAGTTTTGCCGAACCTCGGTAAATTCTGGTGTATCTCGTGCAAGGTGTAAGATCCTATGGTTTCGCATTAGGATTGTCCTCCCTAACAGGTTATCGAACTTGCTGGGGATTACGGGCTCTCCTTGATTTTGGGCATATTCCCCTCATCTTTCTCCCAACATCAAGAAGATAAAGAAATTTCTTACCAATACTCCTATCCTAGTGCCTTTTAGATTGGGAGTTCTACTGAAGTTATACATCTTCGCATTTGAAGATTCTATTAGGAGTTTACTAGCTCAGGATATTGAAGCTAGGTATAAACGCGTATATACCTGACCTAGGATATTAGCTAACATCAAACAATGATATACACTAGTCCAAAAGCCTTGTATACAAAGTTAAGATATTACATGCTCCAACTTTATGTTCAAGTAGTTTGCACCACTGAAGTGATCAAGTATATGCTGACTAGGCCGATTATGCATGGAAGAATAGACAAGTGGATGATTTCCTCATTTGAGTTTTGCTGCAGTATGTCCCTTAGAGGATGGTGAAAGGCCAAGCTTTGGCTGATTTTCTAGGAATAGGCCTACAATCTTGAAATGTTAGGTGTACCACAATCTCATGGAACCTATTTGCAGATATATTGAATGGCTGGCAAATCATTTTTGCAAATTAGGACCTGTTTAAATCTAAATATGTCTTTACCAAACCAGAACAGAGGTTGCTTGCACATTGTATAGAAGAGCTAGGGGTCTTGCCCATTAGACAAACTTTCAAAGTAATGGTAATGGTCTAAACATACGTCAATGGAATCGAGGGTGCTGTTGGTTAGGTGCACCCTCCCACTTTAGATTTCTTTTTTTTCTGAGGTAATTTGCCCTCCCATTTTTTTGTGTATTTAGAAAGCAGATATGGGCAAAATAGTAATTACAAGACTACTATGGTAATTGGCAGAGTAAGTTTTCACCTAATTCTATGAAATAAGCCTATCCAGGCATAGGGCTGAAATAGGTTTATGATATAAGTGGGAGGGGTACCTCCTAAGACGGCATGGGGACAGTGTAAGGCTATTCTGCTGGCCTCAAATACTATTTGGCAGAATAAGTGGGGGAAGTGAGGGATATCCCCTGCTTTTTCCGCAACCAAACTGAACAATGTCTAAAGGAATTAGAGAACCATGGCACATGAGCCTCTTGTGGCTTAGTTTCTTTGAATACTATGGTCCTATGATAATTGTGAGCAAGGATGAAAATAGATCTTGCAAATAAAACCTTCAAAGATGCTCAATATAGAACATCATTATTGCATATTAATGTTTCCAATTAAGATCAAAGTCATCAAAACCTCAAACCATTTAGAAGAAGTTAGAAAAAGTAGGAAAAAGTGTTGATTTGTACCAAATAAAGAGGAACTTGCTTGAAATGGAACCCAACAAGTTTATAAGTGGAAACCAAAGTGCTCGGTTGTATTATTGTGTCAACATGGATCAACACAAAAAAGACCACTACAGGCCAGTCTGTAGCAATGCAGACCTCTGACAATATGGTGGTAACTGGTAAGTGTTACGCTCTTCAACACAACATCACTACCTTCTTTTCCCAACATACTTGATTGGAAGTAACTAAGCATTGCTAAGTGCCTGCTATCAACTACAACTACATTTTTGACAATATACCAAAAAGAACTGAACGATAGAAAGAAATGATGTTTACATCTACGGATCCAAAGCTTCTGAAATTTTGATGGAGTACTAAAGCTTAAAATAACAAAAGTGATATCTTTATCTTCTTTGTAAGGGCAATTTTCATTTCAAGATTTTTTGGAAAGGAAATAACTTAATGCTCAAACCTGATACATTAAAATTAGACTTAGCCCAACAACCTAGAAAGAAAGGAGAAGAGCATCATCTTTACAAGAAAAGAAACTTCTTTGATATCTTTAAAATCAAAAGAATTTTTTTTCAGAAGTTTTCATTGGTTAAGATAGCAATTTTCTGACTTCATCCAGGAAAATCCTCAACGAACCTGATGTTCTTTCTGTGTTATTCGATATTTCCATATAACTTCAATTTACGCATTCATAATGTGGTACTAGTCATTGCAGCAACATTGCTCAATAACTGTTAAATGCAACTGTAGGTTTCCAACATGCGCATGATGGATGGATCAAGTTCCTGTGACATCAAATCACTACAGACCTAGGATGATATTTCAAGTTCAGCAATGTAAATCCGATCTGGTTATATCTAATAAAGAAAATCATAGCAAGAAGGTGATGCAGCAACAAATCAAATAACTAGCGCTCTCAAAGATGAGTTTAGAAGGATGATGAGGAGTACATGTCAATGAAAAAAGCACATGTTGATCACCATCCAAATGGGGGATAACCTTTTTATGTTTCTCACTTGTTAAGATTAATTCTGCTGTATTTGCATTCACACCATATAACCATAAAGCTTAATTGCATGAGTTTGCAACTGTCAACTTAAGACAAAATAGAACACAGATTTCGTTAAAACTCCTTTACTGATTTCAGAATCTCTAGTAAGCCAGACTCCAGTGCTAATTAAATACAGGACTTTCCCAAATATGCTATGTAATCATGAACCTTAAGAAAATTGTTACAGCTCCAATAAACTTCACAAAATCTTCCCAAGCATGAATCCAAAAACGTAGGGTGTAATATTTTTGAGAACATGGCTTTCCACTCTGTCTGTGATGCACCGAGGACAACATAAGACTAATAAAGGTGCTAAAACATGGTAGTTGCAGGGAAGCTATCTGTTTGGAGTGGAGATTCCTAATGTCATCTCAGAAGACAACTTCTAATTGAAGGGAAAATTTAACGCCATCAGATGAGCTATATGTTTGGAGTGAAGCTTTTTATGTCTTCTTGATGTTTGTTGTCCAAGAGTTTGTTCAATGCAGTAAAAGCATGAACAATTTTGTATTTGCAATATGCTCCAATCAAGTTGTTAGATTTTCCAATTCCAAGAAAAAGAAATGGTAAATTTTTCCATTGGTAAACTCTTCAGCTTCTTCCATCTGAAAGCACACCTTTGAATGCCATTCATGTAACTGGCTCAATCATTCCATCCTTTTCTGTTAGTCCAAAAGCTTTGGTAATGGTAACGCCACTATAAATTCCCAAACTAAAATTAATCAGCAGGGTCCCATCTCCAACCACATTCAAGAAAACAATAGATCATGATTAGGCCTTGTCGTAATTGCCATATTTGCACCATTATATGATTTAGTTATTATATTCTAGATCCAATTTAAGCTAAAACTGTGAGACAGCCGGCTTCAGCCCGACACCCCTTTTGGAAGGGGCAGAACAGGGGATCGCAGACACGATCCCCTCCGACTTCTCCGAGCATAAGGACGCTGCAGACACTCCGCGGCTACACCGCGGTGGTTTCGCGTCCACCCCGCGACCGCACGAGCGGCCGCTGATCTCGCCCCACCCCGCGAAAATCGCGGCAGAGAGCCGTTGAAATGGGGCGATAAAACCCCCGTTCTTCCTCTTCCTAAGAACACCTCCGAGCCCTCCTCCCTTTCATCCGTCTCCTCCTCTTCCTCTCCCTTCTTCTTCTCCTCCCTCTCCTCTTGCTTCTCAAGTGGCCGGCGTGCCGCCCGATCTTTCGCCATCACCCATACGCCTTCCCCTGTTTTAAAGATTCACATCACCTCGGTTCCGAGCGCCGCCGCCGCCGCCGCTTGACCGTCGGATCGAGCCTCTCGCGGCCGAAATCTTCTTCCCACCGCCTGTGCCACCGCTGGTAAGCTTCTTCCGCTCTTCGATCTCAACCTTAACCATGCTATTTTCCTCCCTTTGCTTTGGCCCCAACCGAGATCACTCGATTTCCCACTGATGTCGAGCACTGCAGCGGCCGGCTGGCCGTCAACCGGGCAACAGCCCCTGGCCACCTAGGCCAGCCACCCTGCCGCCCTCCTCCTCTTCTGCTCTCCCTCTCGGTTTCCTGTCCATGGGGGGGGGGGGGGGGGGGGGGGGGGGGGGGGGGTTGGGGAAGGAGGAGGCCCATCACGGGCCAAACGGGGCCCGTTGGGCCCTGTCCATTACAGGCGCAACTTGAGCCCAGTCTAGCCCGGTTAGGTCCAGTTGGGCCATACCCTATATGGGCCCAACTTGGGCCTATTTGAAACCCAAATCTGAAACCCGAATCCAAAATCCGAATCCGAAATTTGAAACCCGAAACTCAGTTTAGACCCCAAACCCAGTTCAGACCCGAAACCCGAACCCTTTTTTTGGGATAAAGGTAAGTGTGTATATCTCCAATTGAAGAAATGACGTACAAATGCACAGGGGCATACCCCAGACATCAAAGGCTAGGAGGGCATACTCCTCTAGCCACAACAACTAACTACAAAGCTTGTAAGAACAAAATGATGAGAGTATCCAAAGATATCATCAGAGAATCCCCACGAACTGTGAAGCCATTTATTAGTAAGAGATGGAATCACACCCCGTGTGAGATTAATCCAAGTATAATACAAAAAGTAATCTCTCTCAGAAGAACACACTCATGTGTAGGGCCATTGCTATGCAAACGAGCATTACGTTCCCTCCAAATGTAGTAGATCGCAGTTGCTGATAGTCAACTTTAAAGACTACGCAATAGCACGTATCTGGTAGAATAGTGATTACGGGTATCGATCCACAGAGATTGGGGTATAGTTGTTTTCTTAAAAATAAAAATATTTAAAAGGATGAATTTGTGAAGACTATTAAACTAAGCAATTTAATAAAAGAAAATACAATTAAAATGATATCAGTTTAGGAGAACCTAGGGCAAGGAATCCACCACTAACATCGGAACAAGGATTAATTATATTTTAATTTATTCTTGGACAAACATGCAAATTGGCTACAAGCCTAATAAGCATTTAAATAGAAATTCACAAAAGTAATTTAGGCATAATCCATCTTTAGTTAGCATGAAATGTCTACCCTAATCTAAGGTAGCAGCACATCGCATCTTCCTTAAGCATGGACTATCTTATATTTACCTAGTGATCATGAAGAACAATTGTATAAACGTTATATTTAAAATCACAGAAATTAAATATGAGATGAAATAAAATATTCATTAGAAGCAAAATAAGGTTTATACAACTCCAAGAATAGAAAATAAAATATAAAACCCGTCTCCCTTTGTTAGGGCTGCATCCAGCCCTAGTGAAGAGATCAGGTTTCCATGCAGTGGTGGACGGCAGCAGCAGCACAGCAGCAGGCTCCAATCTGTATCACGATCGGCTTCCTTTCTTCCTCCCTCAGCACTTCATTCTTATTTTTTATATATATGGGAAGTTATTCCCAAAATATCCAAACCTCTCTCCCTCCTCTGTTTTTTTATTTCTATGGGACTCGGCCTGTGAAGAGAGTTGGGAGAAGCCTCCCCCCCCCGGTGGGGGAAGAGGGAATACCTCCTCTCTCTGAAGAGATCCTCCCCAAGAATGAATGCCTCCTCCTTTTATAGCTTCACCAACTCCTCTATTCCCCCCTGGATAAGATCTTCCGAGTGGGAAGATAAGGCAGAGAAAACAGCTCTGTTTTGTGGACGCGGGTGCGACGCCGAAGGAAGGTTGGACGGCTGAAGATGTTGATCCACATGAGGTTGATCCACGGCTGCTGTGGCCTGTGAAGCACGGACGGTTGAAGCAGAGCTGGGAAGAAGTAATCCAAACGACTTTGAATCCACGGATGGGCAGAAGGTGATGCGGCTTCAACGCAGAGGAGACATGGCAGTTTGAGAGGATTTCGGATGGCTGAATGCGAGATGGAAGCAGGGGATAAGCTTGGGATGTTGGGATCAATCCGGAAGAAACTCGGATTTGAGTCTATCCCGTGAATCATGCGGGGGAGAAAGGTCTTGGCTCTATTCCAAAACAGAGCCCTATTTATTGGACGCGGAAGATAGATGGATGATCCGTGGGATAACGATGATCTCGGAACAAGATGAGAGCTAGGAGATGATCTTATCCGAAAGAAGGAATCTCATGCGGATGGTGTTGATAGGATCACTGTGAACTTGTCCGTGGATAAGAGCAGGAAGGCTGGGAGATAGCGGAGGAAGATGCGTACGGTTGGCGTTGGATTTCTTTATTCCGAAGCAGGGGATGAAGGTGCAAGCTAAGAAGAGATGAAAACTGGATCCAAGGTGACACTGCTGCAATCGCAGAGGGCTCTGTCCATGGATAGGGAGATCACTTGCGGTTGCTGGATAAGGATGGATCATGTAAAACCAAATTGAACTCTGTTCGGAAACAAGGGAATCCGAAAGAAGATTTGATGGCCGGGGGGAAATTCGTGGAGGGGAAT
The DNA here is from genome assembly GCF_009389715.1 of Phoenix dactylifera. Classification (NCBI taxonomy): domain Eukaryota; kingdom Viridiplantae; phylum Streptophyta; class Magnoliopsida; order Arecales; family Arecaceae; genus Phoenix; species Phoenix dactylifera. The sequence goes on along the minus strand of NW_024067956.1, from coordinate 168,062 downwards.
GTGGTTGCTTTGATTCGTGATGAAGAGGAGATGATTTAGAAGCAGGGGATGTGAATGAATCAGTTGTTTCGTTGCAACTTGCTGGGCATTTTGTTCTCACGGCTGAAACAGAGGATTCGGTTTGGATGAAGAAGAGGAGCTGGGAGGAATTCACAGAAAAGGAAATCCGGATGTGGGATGTGCGGAAGAAGTGGACGTACTCAGAAGATCCTTTGCTTGGCATGCATCGCGGGAGGAAGCTGGGATTTGATGGGATTTGATTGAGATGCAGTCTGTGGAGATGAAGAGAAGATTATGAACGGGATAAAGAGCTGGGAGCTGATCGCGGATGAGATGAAGGCTGGCTTGGGCTTATCCGTGGGTGATGGAAAGCTAGATTCGGTTGAGAGGGAGTGATCCGGGAGAAGCTTTGAGTTTCGAACGGAATGAATGTGAGAACGATCGGAAGAAGGGGAAGTTTGGATATGAGAGCTTATCCTGTACATATGGCTCTGTTCCTAAAGAAATGACGTGGAGGGAAGCGGAATGGCTGGGAGGAGATCTGGGATTATTCGTGGGAAGTTGAAATGGATTGAAGGGGTGAGGCTTTGCAATCTGTGCAACTAAGATAGTATGCTTTGAGATCTGAGAAATAAATAATTGAAAAGTGTGGAAAGAGAATTAGGTGAAGATGGGAATTAATGAGAATTGCTGGGTTTTGGAAGAAAGTTCTTGGAGTCGACTTCGGAGGATGTGAAATTATGAAATGATGCAGTGTAGGTTTAGGCTTTATCTTATTGAGCTTGACTCGACCTGCATACATTAGGCTCAATTAATAAATAATTAAATCAAACTCGAATTAATTTATTAAAATGCAATGATGAGGGTAACACATCTTTTATGGTTAACTTTACAAAATATGTGCATTAAAATAATGATAAGTGCTATGAATAAGATATTAATTTATGCATTATTTAGCACTTATCAGCTGCCACCATAAGCTTTGCAGTTCGACCCAAGAGTGAACGACCATCCATGTGAGAAAGCTAAGAGATCGTATCCATCCATCTACGCGAGGCCCATGGAATATTACACTTGGCACAAAGAACGAACCAGATGCGCTGAGAGAATGGGCACTCAAAAAAATAAATGATCCACATCCTCATGCCCACCCCTACACAAAACACATTGGGCGACCGAAACCCAAACCCGTTTGGCCAATAAATGAAATTTTGCAGTTAAGCCCTTGGCAGTATATTATTTCACAAAAGGGTTTTCTGTAATTTGTATTTGATCCCTATAGAGAAGATTTATTACATAAAGGTCCCCCAACTATATTTGTTTGGTCCCTTTACTCAAGCTTTATTATGAAATAGTACTATATAATTAGGTATTGGCCCTTGAAATGAATTTTTATTGTATAAATGAACCAATTAGAGACCAACCTTGGGGGCCCTATTGGGCCGGATCTATGTGGGCCCATTAGGCCGTGTCCGATGTAGGCCCTATCGGGCCATATTCATTATGGACTAACTCTGGGCCCTGTTGGGCCGTGCCCAGTAGTATTATTTCTGGATTTTGCTTAGCTCTGAAATTAATAAAGAATTAATTAAATTTAAATAGGTGAACCTGATCCGCCTATCTGAAGTAGGGGTTAAGCGAGAAGAAGTATGTAACTTAATACTTCAAGTGTGATTTTCAAATTATTTGATAAACTAATTAAGTTTTGACATATGTTTTATATTCAGTAAAATAGGTCAGGCATGTTAAATTTTATTTGAAAATCATGTTATATGCTCTGAAATCCGTGAAATATAACTGGATAGTTTATGGAATTTATTTTTATATATATGCATTTACAGCATGGCTATGACCTGTTCTGTTCTGGCCTCGCCAATGGAGATTATACGTTGGACCTGTCAACTTGTAATATGTGAGGAACCAGTTTCAACACCGCGCCACCGGTGATTAGAATAGTGGTTTCTGGACACTGTTGCCACCGGTGACTAACAATAGTGGTTTCTGGCACTCTGTGCAACCCATGCCACTGGGTTACGTGGCCGTAGCCTTATATTGAGATTCTGGTTTCAGACTTTTTGGAAAAATAATAATAAGTTTTGAAAACAGTAAAACGATGTTATTTATGATTTATTCCAGACATTATCAAGTATTTTGATCTCACTTTGGGGTATTTTGTTGCTTACTAGGCTAGTGTAGCTCATTATTTTATTTTCTCTATTTTTCAGATCCAGAGGCTTGATCGCACGGGATTAAAGAGATCCTCTGTAATAGCTGCCTCGCTAGCGAAGAGTCTTCCAAGCCCTGAGCGCGCTGAGTGCTTAGCACTGAATTAATAGCATCACTTCTACCACTTGCATAGCATATCGGTAGTAGCTACAAGACAAAAAACTAACTCAAGAACGCAAGAGAAGTGCTTTTTAAATGGTAGAGCTACAAGAAAGCATCTACTAAGCTAACCATCTAATCTAAGCAGTAGTATCTCAACTCAAGGAATAGCTTTCCCGCAAGAGGAAAGAGCATCTATCTACACAGTTAGCTGCCCCTACTTTGGGATATTGCCTTAGCTAGGTTGGCTCCTAGGCTAAAGCAACTGTACAACAGGCGATGTTATCAGCGATGCCTCGCAGCATGGAATGTTATTTCTTCTTCCTCTGGGCTCTGGAATGGAAGAATTGGTTCAGCATCAACCCCGGGATTCTTTCCCCGACTACAAGAAAAGAAAGCCTTGCTTGCTTCTAATTTGGTTTGGTCTCGTAGATAGCAAGGTCAGTCGATTCTTGCTCATTACAAGGCAAAGAAATTCCTCCCAGCCTGTGCCAACATGCCTAAACTTTTGTTTTAGATTTTTCGATGATTTTTTCGGTTATTGGCATTTTAGTTAGATTAGTTTGGAGATTTGAATCATGAGGCTTAAATAAGATAATTATTACTTAATCTATAGTTATCTGTAACCAATGCGCCTGCGGTTGTTCTTATCCCACGTTTTTCTTTTCTGATGGGCGGGTTTCTAAATTCTCTCCCGCTCTTGTTTTTTTATCGAGGAAAACAAACGGAGAGGGGACTGCAAGAGGTTATTAATTAATTAAAAAAAAGAAATATTAAAAAGCAAGTGAAATGACCGAACACGGTGCCCGTCTTCCTCAGCCTCCAAGAGGTTCTTAATTAATAAAAGAAAAGAAGAGAAATATTAAGAACTCGTTTGGTTCGCGGAAGAAGAAGAAGGAAGAAAAGTACGATCAATGAAAAAGTAATGAGATGCCTCTTATTTGGTTGAAGTTTTAAAAAAAAAAGAGACGAAAAAATTGTATTCCCAAGAAAATATGATTTCCATGTCTCATAAAAAAGTCTTTTCAATGAAAAAGATGGAAAAGTTACTTTTTCATTAGGCCGGAATCATTCCATTTTTATTTTTTTCCAAAAAATTTCTTCAGCATTAAAGATGCATTAAAGACCTAATTTTTATTTAAAAAATAATAAAAATTATACATAACTTTCTTAGAAAGGTGGATGATTAACCAAACATAAACACTTTGAAATTAATTACTTTCTTATGATGAATTAAATATATCAAAAATATTTTTTTAAGCATTTTTTTTTCTAAAAATTTATTTTCAAAAAAAAAAAACTTCCTGCAAATCAAACAAGCCATTAAAAAAAAAAAAGACCGAACACTGTGCTCCTCTTTCAGCCAGCCCAGCACCATGCTCCTCTTCCCCCTTCACTCCCATGTGCTCCCCGTTCTTCCTCGCTGCCTTCCCCTACTTTAATTAATATATTTAATTAAGATAGATAAGAGGCATATATCGTCATTCGTGGAGCTGAAAGCCCACCGGGAAAAAAAAAGAAGAAAAAAACACCCAACTCTTGTCTTCATCCAGATCTCGTCGCCTTTGTTATCTCAGCACGGAGTGGACTAGAAAACCGGATACTGAGCCGAGATCTGAGACCCGGAGCCGGCGGCGATTCGACAATAGGGGGAGCGGCGATGGACGTTTCGGAGGGAGTTCTGTCACGTCTCGGTCATCTGCTAGCATTTGTTCTCGTCTTCGTGCTCCTCTTCATCCTTGGGATCCTTAAAGGTAATTGATTCCCCCTCCCTCTCCCTCCTTCCCCCCCTCCCCCAAGATCCTTCCGGCCATTACCCCCATCTTTTTTTTTTTTTCCCGAGCGAGTAACGTTTCATTCTGTATCCTCCTTTCAGCGGCTGTCATCGCGCCGATTGTATTCATCACCGTGGTGGTCGGGAACGCTGCCTTAATCATCGGGCTGTACCCTTGTCACGTCGTCTGGACCTGTTACTGTATCCTGAGGTTTGTCTCCTCTGCTTGAAATCCCTCCCCACCTTCGGGTTTTTTTTTTTTTTGGGGGTCCCTTTTTCTGCGCATCAAAATCGCTTTGATTACTTCAATATATATCGGATGTGTGCTTGCGGGGTGAGTGATTTGAGACCTTGGACTCTGGGATGGCAGAACGAAGAAATTCGGATCGGTGCTGAAGGCTCTTATACTGCTGTTAATGCCGATTCCCATCGTGCTGTGGCCCATCTCCTCGGCGATTGGGACTCTCCTGACGGGAATAGGATTTGGCGTGGGCTTGCCGCTGATGGCAACTTTTGAGGCCGTCAGAGAAGGAGTCGACAATAAGTTGGTTAGCTGTTTGACGGTGCGAACTCATGAATCCTTTATCACAAAATTCTCTTTCTTCTCTTTGATACTCTTTCCAAATGAAAAGAAAAGAAAAGAAAACGATTTTTTTTTTTTTTGAAAAAAGAACTCCCGGAGAATCTGTTAGGTTTGCATGAGATGAGGGTTATAGTTGGATGGATGGCTTGCTCTTATAGGACGGTACCTGGGACTCGATCAAAGGAGGGTGTACCATTGTGCGTGATTTCAAGGACATTTGCTTCCACTCTTACTTCTCTGTCATGGATGGGTTACTCGAGGCGAGGGGCGAGACGATCATGAACATGAGGTACTTTTCCTCTTTCGCCTAGACCGATGCAGGTATTGCTTTGCATTTGCTAAACAAGCCGACGTAAATGCTCCACGCGATTCGTCTGATTCCCAGAAGCATGTAAGGAATGCGGTGTGGAATGCTCAATCTTTCAAAATGTTCTCTCTTTTCACCATACAAGTTATCTCCTGCCTTTTCTGTTAGCGCTTTACATATGACTCAAATTGCATGCATCTTTACATTTTAATTTAGCTGCAGAGGGTTTTCTGGATTAATCCAGAAAATGGCTTATGGTTAGAGGAGGTATTGTAGACAAGACAGTTCTGATGAAGATCGATAGGCGCAGCATGTCCTGATGTTTTAATATTTCTGTTGTGATCTAGCATCAGTCATTTGTGGAAAATACTTTAAGTTTTCCTAAAATTTAGTATATGTACTTTCTTTAATCAAATTTTTAGGAATCTTAATGAACCTAAGCCATACAAGGGTGCTTATACAGACAGCAGCAAAGAATAACCTCTGGTGCTTATATGTATATATGTAACATATCTGCGCATGTTCTCCGAAGGTTATTTCTTTGCTGCTTTATGAATCTTGTCCTCGAATTTGTCCTTTAAACACATACATGCAGGACACCCATTAATGGTCTTTGAATGAATATTTGTAGTTCACATACTAGTTGGTCATTTGCATAATAGATTACAATTTTTTGTTGACATGTAGGTTATCACTGGTACCAGGATGCCTATTGGCAGGGATCGTGGGTCTTCTTATTGATGTGCCCATGCTTAGCCTCATAGTGCTTTACAAAGTTCCTGTCATGCTGTACAAAGGATGGAGGCAGTTGATCCGAGATCTTATTGGACGCTCAGGTCCATTTCTGGAAAGTGTTTGTGTTCCCTTTGCCGGACTTTTAATTTTGTTATGGCCTATAGCAGTTGAATTGACTGCTTTAGCAGGGATTCTTTCAAGCTTTAGTCTTGGATGCTATGCTGCTGCTGTCGCATACCAGGTATAAGTTAAATCAACAAAGTTGTGCAGCTTTCTTATCTGAAATATCATATCAAGTACACATAAATGGGCATCATCCTTTACTTATTTATTATTTTTCTGGAGCTAATTGTAATCATTGTTAACATTCTTTCCCTTAGGAAGATTCTACAATGAGTGGCCTACTGTATACCATATCTGTGATATCAACATTTGATGAATTCACTAATGATTTTCTCTCCATGAGAGAAGGAACTTGCTTTCCAAGGTATATTCGATCCCTTGTGATTTTCCGGTAAATACTTCCGTATTATGCTTTTGCAGTGGCTATATTTACATCAGCATCTCTTTCTGAAAACAAAACTGACATTGTGCCTGCAATTTCTTTTATATAGTGCTTGCAAGACACTTTCATCCACAAATATTCCTTCTCAAAATATATAAATATCTTGTCGTATGCTGCCATTTTATCACCAGATTTGCTTGTTATGTTGCAATAATATTGGATTGGTTGTTGGTATGAACACAATATACATGGACCTCTAGGATCTAGCAACTGGATGAAGCAGCACATCCCCATTAGGAGGGACATATCTGGGGTGCTCCTAGATATAACTTTTAGGACATCGATTGCAGCAGTAGTTCTTAGCGAAACTAGCAATATATGATTTTTGTGTTCAAATGATATTTTTACTTACTGTACAGCTTTTAAAGCATTTGTGTATGTGGACAGCCAGACCCAAGTATCGGAAGACAGTTCTTTCCCAGTCGCCATCACTTCCAATAAAGCATGTTCCTGAGCAGTCTGATTTTACTCCTTTAAAACACCCACTGATAAAGACAGCTTCAATGAAAATGCAGGAGCTAAAAGCAGTAGTGGTGAGAAGCTCAAAATTGCCCCTTCATCTCACTGCTTGCATATCATTGCTAACTTGTGGTTCACATACTCAGGTATGGGACAACTTTTTCAAGGCATGTGATGATCTGGGGAAGGAGCTCGTTGGAGCAGGTGCCATCTGGGTATCAGATCTGGAGGCCTGGCAAAATTCAAAGAACAAGATAGTTAACATAGGGCTTCCTTCCTATGTATTTCTGCAGTGTTTTCTCCGTTCCATTAAGAGTGGTTCTGCTGGTTTTGTCATGCGTATGAACCTTATTTGTTATGCATTACATGAAGCATACTGCAAAGAGGATCAGATGCTCAATTTGAAATAACTTTCTTATACTTGTTGCTATCAGGTGACAATGTTGAACTGACAAATATTAATAGGCCAGAGGGAAGAATTTTCGACTGGCTTTTTGAGCCCATGCTTCTTCTGAAAGAGCAGATTAAAGCTGCAGATCTACAACCAACAGAAGAGGCACACCTTTGCAAGTTGGCTCTTTATTGTGGTGATGCTCGGAGGTTAGCTGCATGGCAAAATGGTGGGGTTCCACCAGCTGACGAGGTTAAACGAGCTCAGCTGGAGGGTCTAAGTAGAAGGTACCACAATGTCGTCTTTTTACCTGAATTTACATTTCCATTAATATTGAACTGATCCCAAATGAAAAATATAACATTTGAACTATGGGGCTGCAGTGTCATGCTTTGCACCAGAAAGAACTCAATGCTCACTCAAAATGGTTGCTGAAATTGTGAAATCAGCACTGTTGAAATAACACAGTCTCCACTAAAAAGACTTCTTAATTACACTTTCAGAGAAAAACATAAATTAGATTGTAGGGATATTTAGTTTGAGGAATCTCATCTCAGGGAGCAGAAATCTGCTGCTCACTATGTTTCTAACCAAGGTACAAAGGTATCACACTTCAGATCACCAAAGGAGTACCTGAGTACCCAAATTATTTCTTGGTGGTCTACGAATCACTGATTCATGATTGTCATCATGATCCTTGGATTATATATTGTTCATTTGGATTTGAGATGCATCTCCTTGTCCTACACCTCACCTTATGAAGCCCATGTTTTTCTCCCAATAATTTAATGCCTACTCTCCTATCTCTAGTTGCTTTCCAAGTTCAGGGAATTCCTAGAGAATTGCTTCTTGATTGCATGCGGCCCCAGTAGTACTACAAATGATTTATTCATGGCCTAGTAAATTAGGAAATATGGACTTAGATAAGAATTTATCATTAGTATTTCATCATGAACAATAGCAATGCACTTGGTCATCATATATATTTAAATTCTGTAAAGCTTTTATTGTTGCTTTGTTAGTTTAGGAGTCTTAGATTCTCTCAATGGATTTTAGAGTTCATGCATGTATTTTTTATTATCACAAACTGCTCACACTAATAGCAGTGTATTATCATTAGATAGGTTTTGCCATGAAGCAAAACTCTAAATTGAGAAGGTTCTTGTTTGCCATGAAGCCTGCAAGGGCTAATTGGCAGGTTGAGAGACCTATCTTGTTAGTCAAACGTATGAAACCGAAAGCAACACGTATAGCTTTGCCAAGAACTGGAAAAAAGACAGATGAAGGGAGTGGATGACAAGGTTTGATACAAAGACTTATGGCTATCTCCGAACAAAAACTATAAAATTAACTGGGCCTGTGCTTATGCGTGCTAATAGCACATAAGCATATCGTAGATTTTCTTCCAGCATTGATGTTGGATAAGGTCTGCAACTAGGTAATGATCTTAAACAGAAACCAATAGAGAAGCACTTTGTTAATTGAATATAACTAAGCAGAAGAGAGGTGATGCACTTCTGATTGCCTGATTGGACTCTCTCTCTCTCTCTCTCTCTCTCTCTCTCTCTCTCACTCGCCCACCCTTGTATATGAAAACCTGCTTCAGTATCTAACAAGTCTGTCTGCAACAGATTGCAAGGCTTCAGCCTGACCCTTTCAAGGATGCCAACCTTCCGGCGACGGTTTGAGCAAGTTGTGAAGGCACTATTGCAAGAAGCCAGGCAGAGATCAAAGTAAAATGGTAATGGCATAGGGCAAGCTTTATAACTATCACCTATTGACAGAATAGTTGAGGTAGCTTGCTTGTATCCCATTGTAGATTTACTGTTCATCTAGTTCTTGATAATTTACATTCTTATGAAATTTCCACGTCCCATTTTCTTTTGTTCTTCCTTCATCAACATAACGACACCTTGAAGTATATGCCCATTTGGTTCATGAATGTAATTTGTCAGTTTGATTAATAGTGCTATCGTCATCCTTTTATTTTGTAGTGTTGTTCTTATCTTTATTTCTGTGGATTGAACAGTGAAAAGTAGGGAATTTTGGGTATTCATGCCAAACAGAATGCATGACTCAAGGTTTGAGAGCTGAGATATTGGTCATTTCGGTGATTGATCGTGGCTGATGAACCAAGATCTCAGTTTATCTCAGCTGAGATGGAAGGTTGGAAGTATGTTGAAAAAACCTGTTTTTTTAAGAGATTTTGGCTGATATTTTAGAACCAAGACACTGAAATCTTTGTCAATAAGGCAAATCCAAGATTAGCAACTATCTTTAGGCATCAATTTGAAATATATTAATTAAAAAAAATATATTCAAGGAGGTAAAAAAGTGATTGGAAAATCAGTCGATATATGTAATATTGTATTGGCTGATATCTCTCGATTTATTGGTTTATATGAGCCAAGTTGATAGGGGCTGATTTTTTCTATATATCATATTGGGGAGTGCCTAATGCCACAATTGCAGTTACATTATGTGGTTCCAATTCATGTTACTAGAGATTTATCCTCCCTTTTATTTGTTTTATTCACTGTTCTTTTCTAGGCATCTCATGTTAGTTTGGAGATGTAATATGGATTCAGCATTGAAATGATGAACTGTGAAAAACCTATGTATCTTGCAGGTGAAGATGTATGGTGAGAATTGCAACTGGGGCATGCTGATGTTACCTGGATGGTTGTTCTAGTAGTTCTTGTAATTCATGAATGTTTTCATTGTAAGAATTCTCCAGTTTGTAAGGATTATCGAAGATGTCCTCCAGTCTAATTATTTCCAGTTCCAGCTGTTTTTCTGTAGAACCTCGATGTCTTTCAGAACTTGTATGTATGTCGGATTGTGAAATTCCATATTCTTGATGTTATGAATCTTGAGATGAAAGTGGTTTGATAGGGATGCTTTTAGCCATTTTGAGGGTTACTCGAGCTCAACGCTCCCATAAATTTTCACCTCTTAGAGATTGTACTGATATGGTACGTAGAAGTTGATTCCTAGAAATAGATGTAAGCAGGAGATGGGAGAAAAGTGCTTCTTGTTTTAATTTTTCTTCGGATACGCGATAATCATCTGTTGCGCTCAACATTTATCTTCTCTTGCAAAGAGTTTTAACATTCAAAGTTCATCTGGGAAAAATTAGCTGTGCATGTAACTCACGGGCCAAATATGAAAATTAGATGAGAATATAACCGTCCGCCGGATACAATGGCATTCTATACTTTTCTTTTCAATTGCTTTCACAAAATTACCGGTTCGGTTCAGCCAATTTCGCCCTTCTACACACAATGTTTCTTATCTCTCCCCTAGTTTTGTTGTGACGATCGCCCTGCTCCCTTAAGATTTGGCTTTGGGGGGCTGCTGAATGGTTCAGCTTTTAAGGAACACAAAAATGTAACGGTTGGTGTTGCTTAATCTTTTTTGTCATCCTTACGTCATCTGCATTTACATTCAGAGAAGACAAATTCGGTGACAGGCAATCTGAAGGATACGTTGTTGTAACCTCTAAGGGCACTTTGGTACTCCGATAGCATCTGCAGAGAAAAATCCTTGTGGTGATATACAAAGCTTTGATTTGATAGGATTGGAGTTCACTCATCTAGTTCATATTTTTTTCATACAAAAAGAGTTTCTCAGGTTGACGGCCAGCTCGAGCTGAACCCAAATAAAAAAAATCTGCATCTCAGACCTGATCCAGATAGAGGATGATTCCAACCATTAAAACCCCCAAGCTAAAATTCTGATACTGAACAAATCTTGGATTGGATTTGGATGGGGTTAAGGCACCAATCAGTCAGATCAGTTCAAGCAAAAATTAATATGAGCCGGGAGGAGCTTAACAATAGACATATGATCGCTTAAGCTGGATATTTTATGACATAATTATAGGATATTTCAGATACTCATATTCGATCTTTCCTATTTACATACAAATTCCATTTTTATATTTATAATATTATCTGTCCTTCCATTGGGGTGACTTGAACAAACCCCGGTTGTAAGATTCACCAGAGTTTGAAAAGAATTAAAGAATGGCTTTATGAGAAACGACTCATGGGAGCCGTGTCCCTCGAACTCTCCATCGAGAGCCTCTGTGGCTTTGCTCGTGGCCTCAGCCTTTGACGGTTGACTTTGTCTGGCGAACCCCTTTTTTTTTTTTTTTTTTTTTTTTTTTTTTGGTAGAAACGGCATTTCATATAACTCTAACTTGAGTACATCCAGCCAAATCAAAAGAAAGCAAAGGGTAAAGGGTGGGAGGAATATCTCCTACAGATGTCCATATGACCTCCCCAGAGTGCCGGGCAACAAAAGAGGCAACCCAGTCTGCCACACTGTTCGCCTCCCGAAAGACATGTGATGCCTGGAAATCGCTCATCTCCTGAGTCAATCGCCGAGTCTCACGAATGAGGGGATGACCATCACCATATCTATCCACTCCTCGTATCCAGTCGATCACCACAGAGGAATCCCCCTCAAGACATATATGCTCAGCATGAAGTACCCGCCTCGCATATGCTATGCCCTCCCAGGCTGCCCGCAACTCTGCCCCAACTACGGTGAATCCCGGCGTACGGCACCCACCAGCAGCAATGAGCCTACCCAGATAGTCTCTAATGACAAAGCCAGCTCCTCCCGACACCCCGTCCACCGACATACTACCATCAAAATTCACTTTTAGATAACCAAGGGGTGGGGGTACCCAAGAAACTAGGGCAAACCTGGGCGCTGTGACAGCTGAAAAAGTACCCCAGATGTCCCTGGCTATCTCAGAAGTGAAGCTAATGGCAGCTGTAGTAATCTCCCTGGCATAAAGCATGGCTCTGTCCACCACCCTCCGTGGGGGTAATCGCCTACCCTCAAAGATGCCAGCATTCCTGTCCAACCAAATAGAATAAACCAGATATACCCAGCAGATGCCGGCCTCAACAGTGCTAGGCCTCCTCATGGAAACCCTCAGCCAATGAATCAGGTCCTGTGTCGACTCGACTGAGTGGGGTAAAACGGATGGTGATAGACGCCAAATCTCCCTAGCTCTGGGACACTGCAAAAGAGCGTGATCAATCGTCTCCTCGGTCTCCGTGCACTCCTCACAACACTGAGTAATCCTCATGCCCCGCCTCATTAGCAAGCTCCTGGTCGGTAGGCAGCCCCATGCCACCTTCCAGATGAAGAGCGCCACCCGCGGATGAACCCGCATCCTCCAGATCCATCCTCCCTCTATCTGCCGGGCTGGCTCTCGGCTCAAAAAAGAGTGAATATCCCTGGCCCTCACCTGAGATCGCCCAGACGGCATCCATACTAGTCTGTCCAACTCCTCTCGGGCAGGGATATGTAGGGCCAGGATCATCTCTGCCAACTGCTCCCCAAAAGTCTCTCTGATCAACTCCATCCTCCAGCAATCACCCCCTGGCTCCATCAGATCTCTGACCCTGAGACCGGCTAACCTCGACGTATCCACCATAACTGGTAATCTGCTAATAGGCTGCTCCGTCACCCAGCAATCCTCCAACACATCAATGGACCGTCCATCTCCAATGGCCCATCTAATCGCGGGAAGCACCAACCCTGCCCTAGCACAAATCTCTCTCCAAACCGGTGAATGGCGACGCCCAGCATGGGTCCCAGGCGCTAGGACGCCATACTTGGCCCTCATCAGTGAAGACCACATGCCACTAGGCTCCAGCACAAATCTAGCAGCATGCCGTGCCGCTAGGACCTCCCGTCTCGCCACTAAGGACTGCACCCCCAAACCACCATATCTCGTTGGCTGACATACAACCTCCCATGCCATAAGAGGGATACCCCCCCTTCCACTGTTCCTCCCCCAAATAAAGTTCCTATAGATCTGCTCAATTTTCCTCACTGTCGCTACTGGAATAAGAGAGTTAGATAGCAGGTAGACCGGGATAGAGGAAAGAACTGACCGTACCAGAGTAATCCTGCCCATCATGGATAGTGAGTGTATCTGCCAGCCCTCCAATCTGTGTCTGATACTGAGCTCGAGGGAAGTGCACTCGCCGCTGCGTAGGCGCTGACCGGAGATCGGTACTCCCAAATACCTCATCGTGCCCACCTGCTCACCCACTCCCAGAATCTCCACAATGGAGGTCTTCACACTCAGTTTGGTCTTCGGGCTGAAGATGATTGCTGACTTAGATAAATTAACCCGTTGACCAGACATAGAACAGTAATCTCGGAAAATCCTCCAAATAATCAGTGCAGCCTGCCTAGTCGCCCGAGCTAACAAGAGGCAATCATCGGCAAAGAGCAGGTGCGAAATCGGTGTGGCCTCCGCCACCGGCCTATAAACCTCCATCTCCTGGGTACTCACTGCATGCCGAAGGGCCCGGGAAAGTGCATCTGCGCATATAATAAACAACAATGGAGAGAGGGGGCACCCCTGACGCAATCCCCCAGAAGACTCAAAATACCGTGAAGGCGAACCATTTACCAAGATAGCAAAAGAGGGGGCTCTGATGCACCCCATAACCCATCTGATCCATGCCTCAGGAAAACCAAATCCCTGCAAGGACTGCTGCACAAAATCCCATCTCATCATATCATATGCTCTCTCCATATCAAGCTTGATCCCCATCAAACTCCTCCTACTTGAGGCCCTACCAAGATCAAACATAAATTCCTGAGCAATAAGGACATTGTCTGTAATACTCCGCCCTCCCACAAAAGCCCCCTGCTCCGGGCTAATCAGTCTCCTTTTATCCTTTCACCGATCTTCAAAATCATCCAGGATTTGGCATGTGTCCACCGTCTTCCTAGCCACTTGTCATACGACAAGATGAGCGAAAATTTTCCGGTGCTCCACCCAAAGAAATCATCCGGGACCGCCCTTCCCTTCTGCCACGTCAATCCTGTCACACGAATTCGAAAGATTGTTTAAGGAGGGTCGAGTCTTGCCGATAAGAGTCCCTGCCAGATCAAATCTGTAGTGGAAAATCGCTCCATAGTTCCTCACTGGCTCCTCTCGTCTCTCCGAAGCATCGCCCTGTATTTCCTTCAAACTCCCGATGAAGCCATGGGACGTGTCAAAAATCGTTGCCTCCGTTGGAGAATAAAGCCTAAAAATGGCTATATTGTTATTATAGGATAGTGCTATAAAAAATAATTTACTAAAATAAATTTAGAAGATTGAAAAAATGTTGTCAGAATCGAGGTGTGTGATCTGTTAGGACCGTAGGCGTTGCCATCTCACTAAAACCTGCAGGTGCCGCTGGCTTTGATACCACTGTTAGGATCGTAGGCGCTGCCATCTCACTAAAACCCGCAAGTGATAGTGAAGGCTTAACCATAGTCTTTAAACCGATTATTCCAAGTGCCCCTCGGCGTTCGATTGCGACTCGGCCCACACTAGCCTCCACCGTGGGCGAGACTTACTGACTTGGCCCACACCGGCCTCCGCCAACATGATCAACACTGCTCTAAGAACGTGATTCACCTACTATGTACGGATTTGCGGCGGTCTTGTCCTTAAGATACAATAACCTAGCTTAACTCGATGATTCTCTAACGAGCACAATCGCTGGGAGGCTTGACCCAATTTAAGTGATAAATTGAAGAAATCAAAGAAGAATACTTTTAGCCACTCTTAAAAGAAGATCAACCATCTAAAGCTCTACATCAAGAAGCTAAAGTCCAAAAGTCTATGAAAATATTTCTTGAAGCTCATATACAAGCACAAAAAATTTTATCCTGGGCTACCTCAAGAGTTGACTCCAAGCTTGTAACGAGTTGTCCCAGTACACTGTCACTGAATGATGCACCTTCACAAGCTGACTCCAACAAATCTTAAGTCGATCCTAAAATAGTCTCAAAGGACATATAGAAAGCCAACAAATTCACGACATTGATGAGTCAACTTATGAAGTATTCAAGCCAACTCCAGCTTGGCATGAGTCGACCCCAGGAAAAAATGAGTCGACCCAATAATAGCTATAAAGAAAAAATAGAGAGCTGAGAAAATCACTACATTGGTGAGTTGACCCATAAAATTCACGAGCCGATTCATTAAAACTAGAGTCGACCCTAAAATGACTATAGTGAAAAGACAGAAAGCGACAAAAAATAGTCTGTTAAAAAGTCAACCCATGAAAACAACGAGATCACTTCTGAAAATCAGATGTCGACCCTAGAAATCAGCAAGTCAATCTCTCTACATCTGATAACTATAATGGTTAGTTTTTCTATGAGTTTAAATGACTGCTTTTATCTCTCAACGACCCTATTAACTATCTAACGGCTAGAAAAGTGTTCCACCCTTCTCCAAGAGTATAAATGGATGAAAACACCAAAAAAATAGAGATCTCAAGCACCACAAAGGAAAATACACTAAGAGCAAGCGAGAAAGAGAGAGAGAGCTTCAACAAGCAAATTATTTAAGAGCTTTTATTGAAAGCTGAAAGATCATATCTTCAACTTTTGAGAGTTGGTAAAGCGCCTTTGAGGAAAATCAAGTCAACCAACTGAGTGCCGTTCCATTTATTGTTTTGCATTTACTATCTGGGAGTTGTATTTATTGTAACAGCATTTACTTCTTTCTATTCTTTGTTGTAACAAGTTTTAGCGATTGAAACTTGGAGAAAGATTCATCCAAATTTGTAATTGGATTATGTTAAGCCTAGGATAGGCTGAGGGTACGTTTTAATTGATTGCTTGAAAAATCAACTAGGTTGATTAGAAACTTAAAAAACAATCGGTAAAAATTTTAATTGATTGACTTAGAAAAATCAACTGAGTTTGGTTGTGAATCCGTAAAATAACTAGGTTGTAATCTTGGTCATAGATTATAATGAATTTCTCAAGAAGTATTTGAGGGAGGATGCAGTGTAGAATTGACACTAAACCATTATAAATTTCTTGTATTTGCCTTGCCTATTTTTCTTGCTTTAATTTCTTAAATATTTGTTTAGTGCTCATTTGCTAAGTTCAATATTCGTAATTTAATTCCATTGCATTATTAATTAAAGTTTTTTAAAAACTAAATTTACCCTCCCTCTTGGGCTGCATAGCTAGGAAACACAAGGACAAAAGGGATGAACCACTGTACGGAGACGCAAAAGAAATAGTCACATGAACCCCATGCATGCTTTCTCTTTTTATCTCTCTGAGTCTTAGAGTAGGAAGGGATGAGGTGAAAGGGCCGAGGAGCACCCTTTCTATTTATAAAAGATGGGGGTGACCCATGCCATATGACATCTCACCAACTTCAGCCACATGTTGCTTAAACGTTCTCTCTCAAGCGACCTCCTAGATCATTGTCAAACTCCAAACATCCATTTAGCCTGCAGACATTACTTCCATGATTACGATGCTTCAGAGACAACAAAAATGGCCACACCTCTCATAAATGCAGGATCTAAAAAATCTCCGCTCTACTATTGAATAATGACTACGGAAGAGTGACCGAGATAATCACTTAGCTTCGCGGGCAATCTCCACTAGGCAGCCCTATCATGGAGCTAGTTTTGAAACCTAAGCCAGCAAATTCAGCTTGACTATGGAGGTGGGGAGAAAGTGATATGCCTTGGAACCGTCCATGACTCATATGAAGGGATGACCAACCAAAGCTCGCCACGAAGCCTATGAACCACCAATTAGAGCCCGCCACATGGCATGCCCAGAAGTGAGTTATTAAATTCAAATTTCTAAGACCTTGTAAAGTTGGTGACACATTGACAAAATTCTCAAACGACCTTTAAGATCACGCTAGTCAAATAGGCAGGATGCAATCCACATGTGAAACACTCACACCTGATTCTCATAACGTATAGAGATCTTCCAATCCTAGTTGACCCATGTGCCCAAATTTTGGGGCAACAGACTCTCGTCTTTGCCTATACAATCTACCCTCCAGAAAACCTTTAGGTAAGTGCTCAGTTGTCCTGACAGATCATTGAGAACCTCCTATGTTTTCTGAGTATCATCCTAGCTTAGGCATCGGAGGGTCCCCCGCTGGGCACCTTCGGCAAAATAACTTCTTCATCTTTGTTGTTTTAGGTGGGGGTGTGACCACAGACTGGGACATCAGTTACAACCGTCCACCCTAAGTTGCACCCTGCATGACTCAAGCATCCGATCGCCATGTCCACCATCATCCAGCATCCAACATCTCTCCCACTCGACGCTTAGTAGGCCAGCCCTAAGTGGGAACAAAAGCACTAGTAGACTGCATCATAATTCCATACACCCTCTTTTGGGATCAAGTTGCTTACCTTAGGATAGCTAAGCAACTCGGAAGTTCCATATTGTAACATAGGGGCAGACAAGAGAGTGGCATAGTGGAATCAGGGATCTAAAGGTGGGATGTAATACACAAAGATCAGATAATTTTTGGATTAGTACCTAAGGATCTATCAACTATAGAATCCTATAATGCTCTAACTTCTCTTGCCTCCTATTGGTGAGAGTGTGGAGCAAGGTAGGTTCTTGGCTCATCTTGTGATTGAAGTTGATAAGCTTGAAGAAGATGAAGGGAAAAAGAATCATTGAAAGCAGTGATGAAAAGTGAACTTCTTGAAATCCATAAAAAGGTTCCAGTGCTGTAGAATCTTGGGTCCTAAAAGCACTCTAATCAATTACAGTTTCCTAGGTAGTGGTTGGTTCTAAAGGAAAAGCAATCTGGTTACACCATGTAACCCATCTTTAAAAGAGAGGAGAGGGATCGACATAAGTTAAGATGGATGCACGGGAATTCCAAAAGGCATTAAAGATTTGAATTTCTAAATACTCATGATAGTTGATATGGTGACTAGTACATCATGTTACCTTCCTAATCGAAGGCCAACAAGATATGGGAGTGTTGCCCTAGGTGACAAGCCAAGAGGGGGGAGGGGGGGGGGGGGGTGAATTGGGTTTTCTAAGATTTTAATCCCTTAATCAAATTGATAGATGAATGGGTAGTTTAATAAATATTAATTAAGTGCGTGTAGCGAAATTAGAAAGACACACAATGCAAACACACAAAAAATATAGTGGTTCAGTGCTTTCCTAAGTACCTACATCTACTCTGCAAGTGTCCCCTTGTAAATTCACTATAATTCCGCGGATTATAGTTAGATTGTTTTCCGGGCTCACAATCAAAAAACCTTTACACTTTGAATTTCCGGGATCACCAATAACCTACGTTGGTTTTGCGGGCTCATCAACAACCTACATCGTTGGTTTTACGGGTTCACCAACAAACTTACAAGGAATTTAAAAGGAAGAAGTATGTAGCTCCTAAATGAGCAAATATAACAAATATGCACTAAAAGAAGAGATGAGAAATAGTTATCGCTTTGAGGATGCTCTTCTCTTCTTTGCTCAGGTTACTTCACTTCACAAGAGGTTGGTGGAGCTGTTGAATGCACTTTCAGATTGCTCAACCACCTTCATTTTGGGACTTGAAATGAAGCAACTTGATGAAGAACACTTGGGCTTGCTTTCTCTTGAATACTTTATTAATTTTTTGCAAAAGATGCTTTCCTCTGATGAATAGTATCTTTTAAATACTTCCCAACCTCTATTGGTCACTCCCAACTGTTTGATTTGAAAAACTAGCCGTTTCTATCCGTTGGAAGCTCAAAAAGTACTTCTGCAGAATTAGCCATTATGCTATCAGCCGTGCTGGGGTCGATCCAAGCTTTTTTGAGGTCGGCTCAAGTTACTGTTCATCAGCCTTGGGGTCGATTCAAACTTCTCCGGGGTCGACCTCTGCTACAGTGAGGTCGGCCCCTGCTACAATGGGGTCGACCTTCTCAAGAACCACAGAACCCTTATTTTTCTGACTTTTTCACTAGGGTCGACTCATGCTTTCTTGAGGTCGACCCGTGCTACAGTGGGGTCAACCCAAGCTCCATTGGGGTCGGCCCTCTCAGGGATTCCAGAGACATGGTTTTTGGACACTCATCCTGGGGTCGGCTCCACTGGGGTCGACTCAAGTCTTCCTGGGGTCGGCTCCACCTAGGGTCAGCTCAAGGAAACTTGGGGTCGGCCCTCTCAGTAAATTTCAGAGAGTTGTTTTCTTTGAGGTTGCACGTTGGGGTCAGCTCCTCTCCTTGGGTTGGCTCAAGGATACTTGGGGTCGGCCCCAGTTCCTGTTCATCTGTGTCATTTTTACAAGTAGGTGCCGGATCATTCCAAAACGTGCTAGGGTCGACTCCACCTCTTCTGGGGTCAACTCCTACTCTGTGCCAGGTGTGTCACTCCATGCCAGTGCGTGCCATATGAATCAAGGTTGACTCTAAACCTCTTTGGGGTCGACTCAACCCACAATTTCCTGCATCTTAAGGTTAGACTAGTTCATAGAGTCAATGGAACATATTTCAAATAATTTTGAGTGTATAGCACGATAGAGCTTCATACCCTTAACAATTAAAATTACGGTTTTGTCCTTAAGAGTATACTTGACTTGAAACTTTGCCGAATTAGATTTAAAAGCTCTCTATCATTTTCTACTACATATTTTATCTCGTTGTTAATCATTGTGAGTCATCTTGATCTCATTTTCTTAATGTATCATAAATGTATCGAGGGTGTAATATTCATTAGTGATGTATCAAATTAAACTGCATTATTAATTTCATATTCTCTCAATTGTTGTATTAATCATCAAAATAATACTATCATCCTTAATCTTTCCATTTTTAATGATTACAAAACATTGAGTATCCTTAAGTTGGCATTTATATATGAATTGAGGTTTAAATTTTAGAAAATGGTTTCAAGGCTGAAAATTCAGAATTTTTATAGTTATAGGATGTGCCAACTATAAGCTCCCCCTTCTAATCCAAATCTATGCCAAATGAAGTTTAGTTTTGCTCCCCCTTACTCTTGTGTTTTATTGAAGATAAGATTTCAAGAATTTATACCAATGCAAAAGTTTCAAGTTATGTATCGAAGCAAATGTCGTATGTGCCATTAATTTAGAGTCTTTGATTAAACTTCAAATTTTCTTATTGATTAAACTTCAAATTTTCTTATTTAGAGATTCTATATATCTCTCCCCCTTAAGTAAATATTTTCTTCCAATTTAACTTTGGTTAAGAATGCATATATTCCAACTTCTCTTGCTTCTCCCCTATATTGCAACTTCTCTCTTCTCTTACTTCTCCCCCTTTTTGTCATCATCAAAAGAATATGTAATACATGAGTGAAAAGTATTTCAATGACAAAGATCATAAAACATAATAAAACATTGCATTTCATAAGAGTCAAAATTACAATGTTCTAATGGGCCAAATAGGATAACATGATTTTCAAACAATAGAAAGCAAGATATATAGATAACTAGAGTGTCTCTAGGCACTAATCTAGATGAGTCCCTGCAGTGCTATCAGTAGGCCTAGAGGCATCCA
This sequence comes from Phoenix dactylifera, assembly GCF_009389715.1. Classification (NCBI taxonomy): domain Eukaryota; kingdom Viridiplantae; phylum Streptophyta; class Magnoliopsida; order Arecales; family Arecaceae; genus Phoenix; species Phoenix dactylifera. Next base: position 147,577 of record NW_024067956.1, on the reverse strand, counting down.
AGGGTTGAGATCTAGCTCTAGATCTCCTAGTATAGGTGGCGAGAGGAGGTCTGGGCTGATATGACTGTGAGGGTCTATGAGCCCTATGAGCTAGCTGGCTTTGTGCCGAGACCTCTGACTCAGCTGCTCGAGCTTCCGGAGGACCATGAAACTCTCTCTCTCTAAGGCTGTCATCCGATCTATGAGGCTCATCATCTGAGCAGATAATTCCCTCATCTCAGTGGTCATACTGTCCATCCGACTCATCATGCCCTTGGAAAGGCTCGTCATCTTATCAGAGAGGCCCATCACCTGAGCTAATACGAGCTCAGTCATCCTGCTCCAAAACTTCTCTGTGTATCCAGTAGGGGTGGATGATGAAGGTCTTGCCTCTGCATGTGCCGAGGGGTGATCAACAGGCACCTCATCCTCAGGAATGGGATCTCCAAGCTCTGGTGCATCAGCATCTGGTGCATGTGCCCCTGCACCTCCATGCACCCATTGACCGTTCACCTTCTCATAACCCATGTGCACAAGGGATCGTGCAGTATAGGTGTCGGTAAAATAACAGATCCTTGAATATCTCTCCCTCTACATATATGTCATGATGACTGAAAATCAAGGTGAGTGTCATACCGTATGGCAAGGAGACTCTCGATCTGGATATGGCCTCACGCATCTGCTTGATCATTATGGCTGGAAGATTCAGGGGAATACCCTGGATAACATGCTCCATAATGGCCAGATCATGCTCAGACACATGGTCGAATCTTCCGCTCTTCGGAAACAGTATCCGACCTATGAAGTTATGCAACAACCTCATTTCAGCTGATAAGGAGCTAGCTATCAAATTGTCTGAGTAATCAATGCCATCTCTTTCTAAAATCAGCTATAGAGCCCTAATCTTGTCCTCTGGTTTGTCTGGTGTGGCACCCTCACATGGAAGATCAAGCAACTCACTTAGACTTTTCTCAGAAACACGAACTCGTACTCTTGGGACCTCAAACGCAAGCCCTTCCGGACCGACCCATAGAAAAGCATAGAACTCACGAACTAAACTCGGGTAGGTCTTTAAATTTAGGGAGCAAAGATACTCCCATCTTTACCTTCGGATCCAACCACTCAACCGGAACCCTTCTTGATCCAAAAATTTGGAATGAATCCTTCTACCCGTGGTAACCGGTCTCTCCACATACCGCAAGTTGGACGGAAGGGGAAGGAGGTGGAGGAGGCTCTGCACGTGTCTCACCTTATGGAGGCACTATAGAAGACTCTCTAGGATGCCCCTCTATAATAGTTGGACGAGATACTCTTCTGGCTCTCTTGGCCACGACTTGCTTGGGTCCCATTTTCACCAAATCCTTTTTTAGATCTTCATCTAACGGCTTGGAGGAGCAATCTTCCACTATTTGGAAGTGATTGGAGGGTATTGGAGAGAAAAAAAATTGGTTTTAGAGAGGGAACAAGGAACAGTGATGCCCTAAAGATACTTTCGACTGCCCTTTAAAAAAGAGGGTCCCGCCGTTGGGTCGACCCCTAGTTTTTCTTGGGTCGACTCAAGGAGGGGTCGACCCCACTCTGGGCTCAGGTCGGCCCCGGTTCAGGCTTTCATTTTTTTTTTAATTCTTTCTTCTTTCTGGTCCTTACCAAATCTTCATGAGACATTGATGTATGTGTAATGAATCTATAAATTAACAATTTTATCAATGTTTCATGGGATTTACACAATGGGAGGAGCGTATCATGAGACAACTTTTTTCTTTTTTTTGTTGTTTTAATCAAAAGGATCACATATGCCTAATTCCCTTCTAAGCATTGATAAGTGCTAAATAATGCATAAATTAATATCTTATTCATAGCACTTATCATTATTTTAATTCGCATATTTTGTAAATTTAACTAAAAAATGTGTTACCTTCATCATTGCATTTTAATAAATTATTAAAGGTAATTCGTGTTTTATTTATTTATTTACTGATTGAGTCTAATGTATGCAGGTCGAGTCAAATTCATTTGGGATGATCTCTGAACCTAATTCGCATACACCCTGCGATTCAAATCCTCTCAGATTGTCGATTCAGCCGTTCATCCCAACTCTATTGTTTCTTTCACATCCAATTGAGCTCGGCTTTTCTTTCATGTTCTAACATTTTGTCCCAAAACCTCCCATGTTGCACTGTTTAAGCCCGTATCACGTTCATTAGACTTTATCCCGGTTGAAACCAGCCATTCCACGTCATCATGCAAATCTCCTTCAAAACCATCTCCCAACCAATTGGAGTCGGCCCACGTCCTTCCGAGACGACCCAATTTCCTTTCTCAGCGCATTAACCAAGTCCCGTTTCTTCCGCATCCCACGAGCCACTTCTTCCGGTTTCCTCCCATTCACGAATGCATCTCAGCCGGATCAACTCCATCCAGCAGCATCCGAGCCTTCTCCGCGTCTACTTCTCTTCCGCGTTGAAGAAGCGTGGGTTTCTTCCTCTCATCCCCAGCATCCATGTAAGCTCTAAATCCCAGCTCGTATCCAGCCTCACATCCATGTTGATCCGATCTTCATCTCAGCCATGAATAGCACCCCAACGTCTTCCGGATCATCATCATCCAAGCATTCCCTTCCGCATTGTTCTCCCAGCAAAACAATATCATCCCAGCTCCCGTATCCCATGAACAAAACCAATCGAACAACCCAAACTTTCCAGCATCAAAGGATCAAGTCTTCTCAGCCATAAGCTTCATCTACATCATTCCCTGCCTCAAAACAGAGCAACCCATCTTCCCTAGAAGCTAGAAGCCGTCCGCGATTTAAGGCCCCTTCTGGATCATCTCCCAGCCGTCCCAGATCCCGTTTAGAATCCAAACTTTCATGTCTTCGTATTCATCCTCATCCTCTCGAATCATCTGATCAAGCTTCATCTCCCAGCTCATCTTATCTTCAGCTTCGGATCAGCGCCATCCTCCTAGCGGAACAGCCTTGCATCCGCTCCCAAGCTTGATCCGAGTTCCTCCCGAGCTTCACGGCATCCAAATGCATCCTCCCCTGTTTCAAACAGAGTTGTCATCCCATTAGCATCCCAAATCTCCCAACCGTTTCCATTCAGCAACATCCCATGCATCCGAGATCTTCTCAGCTTGCACCTTCATCCCCTGCTTTGGAATAAAGAAATCCAACACCAACCATACGCATCTTCCTCCGCTAGTTCCCAGCCTTCCTGTTCTTATCCACGGACAAGTTCATGAAAGTGAATCCTAGGTTCTTCGGTGTTTAGCATGCTAAATTTTTTTTTTTTTGAAAACCATGGCTGAACCTGATCGGGTTGCCTACGTACCCCTTCACAAGGGGGATCAAGCCACACATAGTTCTTTTAAGTTTCAAAAACACAGCGGAAAAAATGAATCAAACAATTTAATTCATGCATGCTTACAAGATCAAATCTAGAAATCAGCACATTAAGAACACATAGGATTATGCCGGAATCGTTTAAACAATTATGCTAAAACTTTTATGCATGATTAACTATCAGATCTGAAACTTAAGAACTCTATTCCAATTAATCTCCGAATATCCATCGAATGGATTCTGGAGATATCTCCGTGAGGAGCCCCAAAAGAGGGTAAAACCTCGGAGAATCGGACCTAGACCTTGACACCATAATAAATGATTAATGCTAGATTAATACCTTTTATGATGGATGAAAGTTGTGAATCTGATTCTTGACTTCGCAGCCATGCACACGAATGGCCTCTACGAGAAGTACACGCGAAGTCCTGAAGGATCTTCTTCCGCAACAGTGCTAGCAGCTGCAGAACATTTGAAAGCTGAAATCTGCCCGCCGGGATTCAATCAACTCTTGATCAATCATCTTGAAGCAAATAGAGATGAGGTTTGTAAGAAAAGTAGAGGACTCAGATCTGATCTTGAATCTTCTAGATATTCAACCTGAAAACCCTATCTAAAATGGAGAAGAAGAGGAGGAGGAGGCGGGTGAGGAAGAAGGCTGCAATGGATGTGTTTTCGGTGCCCATGTTTGACCCCTTTTAATGGCCTCTGAATTTTCATTCAAAATTTGAAATTTATTTTCAGAAAACCTCCTTTAGTTGGCACATGCAAAGAAATAGGAACAACCCAAATCAGATCTCAACTAAATCTGATTTAAATTCAAATGTTAAACACATGTGCAAGAGGGGAGGAATTTGAAATCCATGCAGCAGAATTTTCCTACCTCTTGTCGCATATATTTCATTTGAATTTCGAATTTAAATGATTCAGAGGTTCACACACCAGCTAGGAAAGTTATTTGATGTATGAAATCATTTAATATATTGCTTAATGTTTGAATTCAAATTCAAACAACAAACAATGTCGCCATGTGTCAAGCAATGGGTCCATGCGCCATGCAATAATTTTGGTTTATTTAAAATTCATGAAATCCAATTCCATGTCACCACTAATTGCCACATCATCTGAGCCTAATCCTCTTGGGTTGCACCTAATCAAATTAGGTCAAACCTGGATTAAAACAAAGCAATTTGGTTGAACCCAATCTAATCAGGTCAGACCCTGATTGAGCTCAAATTAAATCCAATTCAATTTTTGGCTCATCCAAACTCAATCAAATTGAATTAATTACTTTGTGTTGGACCTAATCCAATTAGGTCAATCCCCAATTAAGAACAAATTAATTTAAAATTAATTTGATCAGCTTAAGTCCTTTTTGGTTCTAACCTAATCCAATCAGGTCAAAATCCTGATTGAGCCCAAACTTGAATCCGATTCAATTTGGCTCATCCTAAGCACAATTACTCAATCAAATTGAGTTTATTAGTAATTTAATTACTAATTAATCCTTCAATAATTACTTTAATTATTTTATAAGATAATTTGCCAATTAAATTGACCAAATTACCCCTGAATGATTCTTAATCATTCATCAGCTTTCTTGATCAATCAGGAATCTTCTATGCGTGTGACCTCATAGGTTCGAACCTAAGCCGATAGTATAGGAACAATTTTCTACACTAATCGATGTGACCATCTAGCAATGGTACCCGAGTCCGGATAGGCCGAATATATGCGAAGCAAATATTCTGGAACCCTGAACTATGGTTACTGTATAATTCAATCCCTTTGACTCCTAATGCCAGGATGACTTAGAGCTCACTGTCAATCCTATAATTAGTACATCCATTATGTGATTAACTTTAGATATCCCGTGACTCCTCACTGGGATTATCCTGGCCAAGGTTTTGCTAAATTAATTACAAGACATTATCTTCTGTTTTCGGAAGGGGTCAATTCCATCTTGACTCACAACTGACTACGCAAGTACTTGACTGCACCCAGTGACCTTCCGTCACTAAATTAGAAATTCAGGTAGTCCGGTACCAAAGTACAATGAGTTGCTTGCTAGTCACAGGTTGCGGTCTCAGGTCAGAGGGCCAAACTTATATCCATATTCACTCGAAACATCTCTCGACAGTAGAGCGTTTCGGAATTGGTCACGTTCAGTGAAATGTACTCCTACACTTCACCTGTGTGGCATACCAGTGTCTCCACACTCCTTGGTTAAGAGGACAACCAACGTATATGTCACACAACGACCTAATCTCGATAATGCTGTCGTCCTAGTAACAACATATCATTTAGTCGCGAACAAGTTTAAGGACTCAAAGATAAATCCTCCTTTATCATAACATAAGTCCTAAGGACTTCATCATATAAGAATTCAATTGAAGATGAAATGATGAATAATGCCAAATAACACTTTATTAATTTGTCAATTCATTTACAAAATTCAATCATCAATATGCTGATGATTGACATTTAGGATACAAATCCTAACAGTTCACAAGTGATCCTATCAACACCATCCGCATGAGATTCCTTCTTCCGGATAAGATCATCTCCCAGCTCTCATCTTGTTCCGAGATCATCCTTATCCCACGGATCAGCCAAGCAACTCCTTCAGCTGTGAGCATCTCCCCTGAATCCACGTCAACAGTCTCCACGTTGGCCTCTTCTGGATCATCACCCTCTTCCCAATGGCGGATCAGATCAATCTTCGACGATCTTATCCTCCCACTCACATGAAGAAACGGAGGAGGAGGGAGGGTGAGCATGCAACCTATAAAAGGAGGAGGCATTCATTCTTGGGGACCATCTCTTCTGAGAGCGGGGACTCTTCTCTGAGGCCGAATCACAAGAATAAAGAGTGAGAGAATAGTTTGGGATATTGTGGGAAGAAAAGAGATGAAATGCTAAGGAAGTTCCCACCGAATCCAGTGCAGGGAGAAGACAGAGAAAGGAAGGAGATAGCCGTGATGGGAGTCCTCTACATCACTGCTACTACCCCCGTACCATAGAAAGCTGAGCTCTTCACTAGGGCTGGATGCAACCCTAGCAAAAGGATAAGGGTTTTGTATTTTTTTATTTTTATTCTTGGAGTTGTACAAACTTTATTTTGCTCCTAATGAATATTTTATTTCATCTCATATTTAATTTCTATGATTTTAAATATGACGTTTATACAACTGTTCTTCATGATCACTAAGTTAATAGAAAATCACCCATACTTAGGAAAGATGCAGTGTCCTGCCACATTAGTTTAGGACAGACATTTCATGCCGACCGAATATGGATGTTCCTAAATTACTTTAATGAATTTTTTATTTGAATGCTTATAGGGCTTGTAGCCAATTTGCATGTTAATCCAAGAATGAATTAAAATACAAATAATCCTTGTTCCGATGTTAGTGGTGAATTCCTTACCCTAGGTTTTCTCAAACTGATATCATTTTAATTACATTTTTTTATTAAATTCCTTAGTTTAATTTTCTTCACAAACTCTTCTTTTTAAATATTTTTATTTTTAAGAAAACAACTGTACCCCAATCCCTATGGATCGATACCCGTAATCACTATCCTACCAGATACGTGCTATTGCGTGGTCTTTAAAGTTGACTATCAAGCATGCAGAATCTATCTTCACTTAGAGGTTTTGTAAATATATCAGCTAATTGTTTCTCAGTACACACATGCTCAATACATACATTCCTATTTTGCACATGATCTCTAACGAAGTAATACCTAATTTCAATGTGCTTTGCCTTAGAGTGCTGAACCAGATTTTCAGTGAGATTGATGGCACTAGTGTTATCACATTTTATAGGTATTTTGTCAAGTTTGATTCCATAGTCCTCTAGTTGTTGCTTGAGCCATAGTACTTGCGCACCACAACTTCCGGCAGCGATGTATTCGGCCTCAGCCGTTGACAATATTACTGAATTTTGCTTTTTACTAAATCATGATACTAAGTTGTTTCCTAAGAATTGATATGTCCCACTAATGCTCTTCCTATCTAACTTGTATCCAGCAAAATCCGCATCAGAGTATGCAAGCAAATCAAGACAAGAATTCTTAGAGTACCATAATCCTATATTTGTGGTATCTCTTAGGCATCTAAGAATTCTTTTGACAGCACTTAGATGTGATTCTTTAGGGTCTGATCGGTATCTAGCATATATTCCCACACTAAACACTATGTCAAGCCTACTAGCAGTAGGATAAAGCAAAGATCTAATTAAGCCTCTATAAAGTTTCATATCTATACTTTTTTCTTTCTCATCTTTGTCTAGCTTACACGTGCGGTTCATTGGAGTGCCTATTTTCTTGTGATTTTCATTCCCAAACTTCTTTAGTATTTTCTTTGTGTACTTAGTTTGAAGATCTCTTTCTTAGTTTGCTTGATTTGTAATCCGAGAAAAAAAATAAGTTCTCCCATCATACTCATCTCGAACTCTCCTTGCATTAATTCAACAAACTCTTTACAAAGACTATTATTAGTGGCACCGAATATGATGTCATCTACATATATTTGTACCACTAGCAGATTTTTATCTTTTCTCTTAAGAAAAAGTGTTTTATCTACATTTCCTCTACTAAAATCATTACTTAACAGAAATTTGCTTAGTCGTTCATACCAAGTCCTAGGTGCTTGTTTTAATCTATATAGTGCCTTGTGTAATCTAAACACATGATTAGAAAATTCATGACTTTCAAAACTAGGAGGTTGCTCTACATACACTTCCTCTTCTATATAACCATTTAAGAAGGCACTTTTTATATCCATTTGATATAGTTTGAAATCTATAAAGCATGCAAATGCTAGAAGTAGTCTAATAGCTTCTAATCTAGCTACGGAAGCAAATGTTTTCTCAAAATCTATCCCTTCTTCTTGATTGTATCCCTTAGCTACAAGTCTAGCTTTATTTCTTGTAACTACTCCATTTTCATCTAACTTATTTCTAAAGATTCATTTTGTTCCAATTACAGAATTATGCTTTGGTCTTTCAGTTAATGTCCATATATTACTCCTTTTAAATTAATTTAATTCTTCTTGCATAGCATTAATCCAATTTATGTCATGCTTAGCTTTTTCATAAGTTTTAGGTTCTATTTGTGAAACAAAAGCAAGATAATCATTCAAATTTCTAAGAGAGGATCGAGTTCTTACCCTTGTGATGGATCTCCAATAATTAAATCTGGGGTTTTTTGCATGAATACCCTTCTAAATATCAGATTTTGCGTGAATACCCTTCCAAAATTGATATTTGTATGTATACCCTCGTAAAATATTTGTTTTGCTATTATACCCTTTTTTATTTTTATTTTTGCATAGGTACCCATGCCATCTAACGCCGTTAAAAAATTAACGGTTTTAAATTAAAATGACTAAAATATCCTTAATGGATAGGCGTGCAAATAGAAATTTTTATAAGGATATACAAGTAAATAGAAACTTTACCATGCTTTTGGATAAGAATTTGGGCAAATCTAATTAATTATATCATAATTATGGGGTGCTGGGCGACCCATGACTCGAAAGACTTGCAATTTACCTTCAGTCAGAATAGTTGTGTTCCCTCTCTCCCTTCAAAAGTTAAAAGAAACAAAAACCAAAAAACAGAAGGGAAAAAAAAATGCCAGCTACCGAGACACCAGAGGTATCAATAGTGTAATAGATTGAGGGAGAATGCTGACGGGCCGAGGTTCCTTTGGATTCTGTGAACCTATGGTTGTTGCTATCCTTCCACCCTCGAACCCTACTCCACTTAGGGCTTTTCCTCCTCATTGACTGGCATTTCCCATCCCTTTAGAGAATAATAAGGCCATGGGAGCAAGCTAACAAGCTCCTAAGAAACCCATATCTCCTTCCTGTCTGCCTTGAAAACCCGCCATAAATTCACTTAAAAACGACCAATAGTACCACCACCTACACACAAAAAAAGAAGAGACTCTCTTGCTTGTTATCACAAAGCAAACTCATTTCTCTGAGATTTTGCTGAATTTTCGGTGGCTTGTGCGGCCTTTATCCTGATTTTGTTTCTCTTTTTCTATTTCCATTACCACCAACTCAGTGTTGTTAAAGCCACCTACTTAGCATCATTTCTGGTCCTTAGACAAGCCACCTTCTTTCCAACTCAAACCAGCAGTCCTCTCTCTCTCTCTCTCTCTAGGCCCAAGAGATTTTGAAGCAGAGCACAGCTGTGTGGAGTGCTAAAGCCGGGATGGGGAGGGGAGGGGAGGGAAGAGGAAGGCACCGGGGGGGGGGGGGGGGGGGAGGTGGTGGGGTTGGAGGGAGGGGAGGAGAGGAAAGAGTAAGGATAATAACATCATTTTAAATTTTTATTTTATTTTTAATTAATATAAATGTGATTTTTTTAACACCGTTAGAACGACCGTTATATTATGAGTATTTATACAATAACAGAGTTTTACAAGGGTATACATGCAAATATCAATTTTAAAAGGGTATTCACGCAAAATTCGATATTTAGAAGGGTATCCATGCAAAAAAATCCTTAAATCTTTGGGATGTCTATATGCGTACCTCCATTCCTTTGGCAAGTCTTGAGATTGTGGTGGAACATGATCATCTTCCTTTTCCTTTTCATTTTCCTTTTCTTGATTTGGCATGTCATTAAGATTCAGCTTTTCAAACTCAATAATTTCTGCATCATCATTAAGAATACTTTTTCTCCTAGGGGACTCACAATCAGACTCATCAAAAATAACATTTATTGACTCTTCAACTACAAGAGTTCTCTTGTTGAAGACTCTGCATGCCCTACTAGAAGTAGAGTATCCTAAGAAGATACCCTCATCTGACTTGGCATCAAATCTTCTTAGGTCCTTTTTGCCATTGTTTAAAATAAAACATCGACATTCAAATATTCTAAAATATTTAGCAGTTGGTTTCTTATTCTTCCAAAGTTCATAGGAAGTTTTCTTTGTAATCGGACGAATTAAAATGCGATTTAAAATATGGCAAGCAGTATTTATAGCTTCAGCCCAAAAGTACTTTGAGGATTTGACTCGCATAACATAGTGCTAGCCATTTCTGCCAAAGTCCTATTTTTTCTTTCAACAACCCCATTTTGTTGAGGCGTTCTAGGTGCTGAAAATTGACATGAAATACCATTTTCATTGCAGAATTCTTCAAAGTGTTGATTTTTAAATTCGGTTCCATAATCACTTCGAATAGCAATTAAGATGAAATTCTTCTCAATTATAATTTTTTTATAATATTTCAAAAATGTTGAAAATGCTTCATTCTTATGTGCAAAAAATGAAACCCATGTGTTTCTTGAAAAGTTATCCACAATTACTAGTTCATACTTTTTTCCTCCTAGACTTGCAGTTCTAGTAGGTCCAAATAGATCCATGTAGATGAGTTCAAAAGGCCTAGTGGTTGACACTATATTCTTTGACTTGAAAGATGATCTTGTTTGCTTTCCTAATTGACATGGGCCATATATTTTATCTTTTTCAAAAATTATATTTGGCACATCTTTTATCAAATCCTTTCTGACTAGTTTTGATATTAAGTCCATACTAGCATGTTCTAGTCTACAATGCCATAACCAACTTGTTTCATTTTTCTTTTCTTCATTAGTGATTAAACATAATCCCTTTTTTTTGGCTAAGTCATTAAGATCTACCATATAAATGTTTCCAGCCTATGTCCCATAAGTACTATGCTATTTTCTTTAAAATTTGTGATTATGCATACTGAAGCTTCCAATGAGACTTTGAGACCTTTGTCACAAAATTGACTTATGCTAAGTAATTTATGCTTCAAACCATTAACCAATAAAATATTTTCTATAAAAATAGATGGACTAATACGAATTTTATCCTTTCCAATGATATGTCTTTTTCTATTATCTCCATAGGTTATTACTCCACCCTCCTTAGATTTCAAGATGACAAATTGCTTTATGTCACCTGTTATGTGTCTTGAACAGCCGTTATCTAGCTATCAACGTCTATTCTTGTCATTGGCTGTAAGACACACCTGCAATCAAAATCAAGGATGTACTTTAGGTACCCAAACTATGTTGGGTCCTTTAGGGTTAGTGTTTGATGTTCCTTTTGGAATCCAAATTTTCTTGTATTTTAACTTGTTCTTTTCACTCAATTTGTTATAGCTGAATTTTCTAAAATTACATTCATATGATTTGTGTCATACTTTATTGTAGCAATAACAAGTTGTATTTTTATTTTTGGCTTTCACAAATATATTCTTTAAGTATTTTTGTTTCCTATTTGTTTTATATCTTAATCCTGCTTTATCATATACAACTTTTTGACTGTCAAGAATCATATTTAATTTAGTCGAGTTAAGTGTAAACTTATCCACTAAGGATTTATATTTTTCTGCATCCTTTAGTTTAACGTTTTCAGTAATTAGATTTTTAGTTTCATTAGTGAACATTCTGCTTAATGTTTTATAGTCATTAGATAGTTTTAGCTTTTCTTTCATAAGAGATTGATTTTCATCTTTTAGAACTTTATTTTTATTAATTAGCTTCTTGTGCTTTTTCATAAGATCTAAGAATGCATCATGTAATTCTACTACTATAAAATCACACTCAAGTTCAGAATCTACCTCATCTTCATTCGCCATGTAGCAAATTTGAGCCGTCTCTTGCTGATCTTCCTCTTTCGAACTTGACTTCTCACTTTCACTCCATTCAGCCATGAGAATCTTCTTTTTGAGTTTTATTGCCATCCATTTCAATTTAGGGCAATTTATCTTGAAATGCCCGGGCTTGTTGCACTTATAGCAAATTGGCATTTCTTTTTCATTCTTTTTGTCCTTTTCTTTTTCTTTGCTTGAGCTGCTTTTGAGGAAGGGCTTCCTTTTGTAAAATTTTTTCTTCCCTCTCATGAATTTTCTGAATTTTCTTGCGAGCATAGCCATTACTTCTTCGTCATATTCCTCCTCTTCATCAGACTCCTCTGATTCAATGTTTTGTTTCTGAGTCGTGGACTTAAGAGCAATGGTTTTCTTTTTTTTGACCTATTCTTTTGAATTTTGTTTTATGGTCAACTCATGGGTCATGAGTGATCCTATAAGCTCTTCCAATTGTAGTATGTTGAGGTCCTTTGCCTCTTGAATTGCGATTACCTTGGCCTCCCAAACTCTTGATAGAGATCTGAGAATTTTTCGCACCAATTCAGAGTTAGTATAAGATTTGCCTAAGCTCTTTAGTCCATTTAGGATATCCGTGAATTTACTGAATATTTCAGTTATGGACTCAGTGGACTCCATTTTAAACAATTCATATCTATGTACCAACATATTTATTTTTGACTCTTTAACTTGATTAGTTCCTTCATGTGTGACTTGTAGTCAGTCTATTCCAAATTTCTTTGGCGGAGGTATATGTAGATATTCTATTGAATTCACTTACATCTAGAGAGCAATAAAGTATATTAATGGTGTTGCCCAAGCAGACAACCCAAGAGGGGGGGGGGGGGGTGAATTGGATTTTAATTAATTATAACCAATTAGAAACTATGATAAGTAATTAACTAAATCTATTACAAGCAAATTAGTTAATTTACTAGATGAAGTGAGTGTAGAGAGAAAAGGAGACAGCAGCCAATACAAACACAAACAAGTTTATAGTGGTTCGGAGCCAACTCTTGCTCCTACGTCCACTCCCCAAGCGCGCTTGGGTTTTCACTATAATCCTTAGGATTACAGCCGGTTGTTTTACAAGCTCATAACTTAACTTGTTTTTCCGAGATTACAACGAACTCGGTTGGTTTTCACAGGCTCACCGACTAGAACCACCCAATTATTTTTTCGGGTTCACAATCAAACCCAGTTGGTTTTTCCGGTTCACCAACCAAAACCTTACACCGTTGGTATTATATTTGGCTCACCAACAAACCTTACAACCCTTGATTCAATCCTCTGATTGAATCAAGTAAGAAAAAAATAGAGTTTGGGATTTCACAGAGAAAGCTTCTAAACAAGCAGATGTGAAAACAATAGATGTGAAGTAAAGTTAGAAGCTCTCAAACAGATTTTGGATTAGGAAGTAGGGGCTTCTCGATTTCTGGGTCACCTCTGAAAGAGCTGAAGATTTGGGGACAGCAGGAGAGCCTTGAATGCGAAGGAAGTACTGGTCGAATTGCCTTGAATGCACTTCTTCCTTCTTTTGCTTGTATTTTCTCTTGAGAAGTTCTTGGTAGGTGTAAATACCTTTTTACTTGAATGGAATAGCTCACTTCTTGTCTGCTACTGTTCACTGTAGCTATTTAAGGGGTTCCATTTGAAAACTAGTCGTTAGGAACAGATTTGGAGCCATTCTGTCTAGTCTGCACATCCTGACAATGTGTCCGTTGGGATCGGAGTCGACTCGTGCGATCTGGAGTCGATTCGGCTGTTACTGGAGTCGACTCGCCCTTCATAGGAGACGATTCGCCCACTGTTCAGGATTTGAATTAAAGTGCTTGTCCCATTCTGGAGTCGACTCGGACCAAACTGGAGTCGACTCGCCAACATCTGGAGATGACTCGGGCACTTAGGAGTCGACTCGTTCTCAGGGTTCCAGAAACCCATTTATCTGCTTTTCTCTCTCGAGTCGACTCGGGTTCTCTTGGAGTCGACTCGGCTCTCAAAGTCCGAAAAGCCGATCCTCTGTCTGTTGATCTGAACTGCCTCGGAGTCAACTCGGACCTTGTTGGGGTCGACTCGGCTGACTTAGGAGTCGACTCTGGAGCACTTGGAGTCGACTCGTTCATAGGGTCTCCAAAGTTGGTTCTCTGCCTTTCAGACTTGCTTTCCTCTGGGAGTCGACTCGAACACAACTGGAATTCGACTCGCCAAACTTCGGAGTCGACTCGTAACCTTCTAGAGTCGATTCGGTAACAGGATCTAAAAAACATCGTTCTGTCTTTCTTCTGTTACCCTTTGGAGTCGACTCGGAACCGACGGAAGTCAACTCGGCAAGCATTGGAGTCGACTCGAAATCTCCGGAGTCGACTCGGTGATAGGGTCTGAAATTTATCTTTCTGTCCTTCTGTCTGTTCTCAGTCGAAGTCGACTCGTAGTGTATCGGAGTCGACTCGAGCTTGTGCCAGAACCTCTGAAACACTTAGAGTCGACTCGCAATCTTCCGGAGTCGACTCGAGCTTCAGACTATGGTTCAATTGAGTTCAACAGTTAGCCAAATTACTTTGAACCAAGGCTCGACGCACTTAAACATAAATTCACATATATTTGCCTGAAATACTAGATTGAATTCATTAGTACAATATGAAATATACTCAAATGCTTTGAGCTCATCAAAATCAAATAAGGGTGTAATCAATCACTCCACAATCTCCCCCTTTTTGATGATTGTTGCCCAGATAGACAACCCAAGAGGGGGGGGGGGGGTGAATTGGGTTTTAAAATAATTTTGCAATTAAAACGTTGTGGATGACTAATTAATGCTTTACCAAGATGATTAATTAATTGCTATGTGCTGTGAATGAAATGAGAGTAAAAGAAAGAGACAAACAATCACAAACACAAGGTTTTTATAGTGGTTCGGAGCTAACCCTTGCTCCTACGTCCACTCCCCAAGTCTCACTTGGGAATTCACTATAACCCCTTGGATTACAGCCGGTTGTTTTACAAGCTCACAACCAAACTTGTTGTTTTACGAGCTCACAACGAACTCGGTCGGTTTTTCCTGGCTCACCGACTAGAACCACCCCGATTGTTTTTCCGGGATCACAATCGAACCCTTACACGTTGGTTTTACACTCGGATCACCAACCAACCTCTACACCCTTGATTCAATCCCCCGATTGAACCAAGCAAAGATAAGATGGAAATAATGACAACAAACAGAAAAACAGAGCTTCTCAAAAGCAGATAAATAACAATATAAACTAGAGAGAAGTTAAGAGCCCTCAAACACGTTTGAGTTGGAGTAGAGTAGGGCTTCTTGAACTTCGGATCTCCTCTTGAATGTCTGGTCGACTTGAATGCAGGAGGAGATCTCTTTCAATATTTGGGAAGAGGTAGTTGGATGGAGTTATGGCGCTCTTCCCTCTTTTCGTTGAAAAACTACTTGCAGAGAATGAATGCTTGATTTCTTTGAATGGAATGGTAGTTCTCTGCCTTGCTATAGTCCTCTGTGGCTATTTAAGCCATCCCCCACGGAAACTAGCCGTTAGACACCTTTTTCTGCCCGTTCTGCACACTCTGCACAACCTGACAATATGTCCGTTGGGGGTCGGAGTCGACTCGCGCGATCAGGAGTCGACTCGGCTGTAGCGGGAGTCGACTCATGCTTTTCTGGAGTCGACTCGACAACTGTTCCGGATTTGAATTAAAGTAGCCTCTTTGACTGGGAGTCGACTCGTCTTGACCCGGAGTCGACTCGCCAACTTCTGGAGCTGACTTGGCATTTTCGGAGTCGGCTCATCCCATGAAGTCCACGGAGCCAATTTTCAACCTGGCCCACTCGAGTCGACTCGACAATCCTGGGAGTCGACTCGGCGCTCAGAGTCCGAACTCCCGATCTTCTGTCTTTTGGCTCGTCCAGTCTTGGAGTCGACTCGGACTGTTCTGGAGTCGACTCGGCTCTCAGTTTCCGAAATATGGCCTTCTGCCTTTTTGGTGTAGCGCTGCCTTGGGGTCGACTCAAGCTGTTTGGGAGTCGACTCGGCTCTCAGAGACAATAATTCGGTCTTCTGTCTTTTTGGGGTCGCGCTGTCTCGGAGTCGACTCGCGCATTGCGGGAGTCGACTCGAATCTCAGAGTCCGAAAACTGCTCTCTGACTTTTGCCTTGTGAACCACTGAGAGTCGACTCTCGCTTTCTTTGGAGTCGACCTACCAACCATCGGAGTCGACTCGCGTTCCACAAGAGTCGACTCGAATCTCAGGGTCGAAATTCGCTCTCTGATTTTTCTGTCTGTAACTCCTTGGAGTCGACTCATACTACTCCGGAGTCGACTCGGTAAACATCGGAGTCGACTCGCGCACTTCAGGAGTCGACTCGCTGACAGGTTTTGAGTTGATGCTTTCTGCTCGTCTGTCTGTTCTCAGTCGGAGTCGACTCGTAATGATCCGGAGTCGACTTGAGCCCGTGCCAGTGATTCTGATACGCTTGGAGTCGACTCGTAATACTCTGGAGTCGACTCGAGTCTCAGACTTTGGTTCAAACTGACTTCTTAACTTATCCAAAATATTATGAACCAAGTCTAGAAACACTTTAGACAAGATTTTCACTGAAACACTCAATTGAATTCATTAGTAAACAAGAGATATACTCAGATGCTTTGAGCTCATCAAAATCAAATAGGGTTATGATCAATCACTCCACAATCTCCCCCTTTTTGATGATGACAAAACATTGAGTATATGTAAAGTGAATTGCTCAATAAACAAGGAAAATAAAATCCATAAATAAATTCAAGTGTCTGGTTATTTGATTTATCCAATCTTGAAAGGTGTGAAACAATAAATTTTGGAGTTAAAGCTCCCCCTTTCATTTGGAATTATATAAGCCTTCATATCATGCAATCAATTGTTTGGCTTATATATATTTAATGATTTAGCTTTCTTAAAAATTCAGATTCTCCCCCTCAACATATGCATTCAACTTTGTTTTGATTCTCTGAATTTCCTTTTAATGCATTGAAGTTTTTGAACTGAAATTTTTGGTTTTTAGAGGGAAAATCTGACAATTTGTTCTTGAGTTGGATTCAACTAATCTCCGAATATCCCTTGAATAGATTCTGGAGATTACTCCATTAGGAGCCCCAACAGAGAGATAATGAGCCTCGAGGTACCAAATCCACTAAGAACAAATTATGTTTTAATTCTCATTTTGATTCCTTTTATGTTGATTCCATTTACATATCTATTAAGTATTTCTCCCCCTTTTTGTCATCATATCAAAAAGGAGGTAAGCAGAACAAACAATCACTTAGAGATCAAATTGCACACAATTGAAGAGAATATGTCTACTCATTGTATTGATGTGTATGTAAATACATTTGAGAATACAATAAGTAAAGCAAAAAAAAAAGGAATACATGTCAAAATAAAGCAAAAAGCAGCTAAGGTCTCCTCGAGGATGTGGCTCCTCCTCTCGAGGATGTGGCTCCTCCTCTCAATCTATTCTGCTCCATGAGGAGGGTGACCGCATCTGTAATATGCCCGAGCTGAGAGATAATGGACGAAGTGGCCCTGCTATGTGTAGTGGAGAGCTCGGTCACCGACTTCTGAAGTGCGTCCAGCTTGTCGATGAGCACGTTCGACAAGCGCTCGCCCCCCTGAGTAGTGGTGCTCATGTCCTTCCGGATGTCATCGCGCATCTTCCGAGTGATGCCCGTGACCTCACTCATACTGGAGAATTGAGCCTGGATCAGGCTCCGGACGTTGTAAATCTCTTCCCGCACATGGGCCGTCATCTCAGTCACGGCTGTCAAGGAAGGGACCAACGCTGACGAAGGTGCAGGAGTGGGAGCAGGCACTGAACCCCGGAGCTCCCGAAGTAGATCATCTCGCAGATCTCGGACAATCTCCTACCGCAACTCCCGGAGCTGCTCAGGAGCGATCCGGACCTCCATGACCTGAGGAGCTGAGGAGGAGGGTCCGGCTGAGGTGGTAGGAGCAGAAGTGGAGGGAAAGTCAGGATAATCTGAGTCTGGCTCAGGACTAGGGGAATGTCTGGTGGTATGTGTGGAGGTGGAAAACTTCCTAACCCAGGTCCCCTTTACCTTCCGAAACCCCATCCTGTGTAGGGTCCCCGGACGCATGCGATCTGTCCATCGCAATGCGCGAGAGGGTTCCCCCTCAGGAATGGGAATCTCGGCCTCCCTAAACAAAAGGGTGAACATCATGCCATAGGGGAGGGTGAGCCTAGGTCTATCTAGTGGCTCACATAGATATCTATAAATAAGTTTTGGGAAGTTGACTGGGGTGTCCTGGAGAATATAGAACATAAGGGCGAGGTCCCTCTCAGAAACAAAGTCGAAGCGCCCAGTCTTCGGAAAGAGGGACCTAGACAGGATGCTCAGAAGGATCCGCACCTCAACTGAAAGTGAGCTAGCGGATACCTCATCCAAGGGGGACTGGGGTGGATGCCCTAGAATGGCCGTAAGGGCCTCAGTCCTATCCTCAGGGTGTGCGGGTGCCACCCCAACTTGGGGAAGATGGAGGACCTGAGCAATGATATCCTCCGAAATGAATAATGGGACACCGGCTACCGTGCCCTCTATACCCCCATCGCCCCTATGGACGGTACCGTAGAACTCCCTAACTAGTCCAGGGTATGTGGGGAGATCTAAGGTGAGGAAATACTCTAAGCCCTGGGCCCTAAGTCTCTCTCCTATCGTAAAGCCCTCCTGGGAGAGATAGTCGAAATCGACGTATCTCCCGGTGGAGACCGCCTTTCCCGGCGCACGGCCTCGAGGGAACCGCCCTCGGCGGGGAACGAGCCGGAGGTTGTGGCCTCGCGGGATCGTTCCGAGCCTTGGAACGTCGCTCGGTGCCGGTTGCGGGTTGGGGCCTCTTCCGGCTTGGGACAACGGTTTTACGAGGCATGGTCGACCTAGAATGGAGTAAAACGCTAATGGACGGTGAAAGGTCGACGGGAAAAAGCTTAGGGATGGCCGGAGACGATCTAGGAGTCGGCTCTAGGGTTTTGAACAGTGGCGGCGGTGAAAATAAGTGTTTTCTAAACGATGGAGTTAGGGTTAAAAGGTCGGATCCCCACTGCGAGTCGACTCCTCTGAGTCGCGAGTCGACTCGACCTCGAGTCGACTCCAAAATAGGCACGAGTCGACTCTCCTTATGTGCCTGTTAACCTCGAGTCGACTCCCGTCTGTATGCGAGTCGACTCCCCCTCTGCTGCCATCGATCTCGAGTCGACTCCCGCAAATGCGCGAGTCGACTCCCCCTTACGAGCCGACTCTGAAACTTGCTCGAGTCGTCTCGAACTCTGGCACGCACCTAAAAATCATGCTATGTTCGTGCCGAATGAGGAAAATCACTAAATTATGATCTGATTTGATGATCATTGAAACGAAACTCTATATTAATCACAATCTAATCATCAAAATCAAATGAATCTAGTGGAAAATACCACTAGGATGGATCAATCACTCCTAATCCCCTCCTAAGCACACTAAATCTCTCTTCACTTAGGGGTTTTGTAAAAATGTCAGCTAATTGATCATCAGTACAAACAAATTGTAGTGTCATATCACCATTCAGTACATGATCTCTTATGAAGTGATGTCTTATCTCAATATGTTTAGTTCTTGAATGCTGAATTGGATTCTTAGTTAGATTAATGGCACTTGTATTATCACAATTAATGGGTATTTTATCTTGTTTAATGCCATAATCTTCTAATTGTTGTTTGATCCATAAGATTTGAGCACAACAACTCCCGGCTGCAACATATTCAGCTTCAGCAGTAGATAATGCAACCGAGTTTTGTTTCTTGCTAAACCATGAGATTAAGTTTTCTCCTAGAAATTGACAAGACCCGCTGGTACTTTTTCTATCAAGTTTACATCCAGCAAAGTCTGAATCTGTGTATCCTATTAATTTTAGGCTAGATTCTTTAGAATACCATAAACCTATATTCTTAGTTCCTATTAGGTATTTAAAAATTCTCTTAACTGCAATTAGATGTGATTCCTTAGGATTAGACTGATATCTAGCACACATGCAAACACTAAACATGATATCAGGTCTACTTGCAGTAAGATACAATAAAGATCCTATCATACCTCTATATAGTTTCTGATCTACAGATTTACCTGATTCATCTTGGTCTAATTTGCATGATGAGCTCATGGGGGTGCTAATTGACTTGTTCCCCTCCATATCAAACTTTTTAAGCATCTCCTTGATATATTTGGCTTGATTGATGAAGATGCCTCCTTTAGACTGTTTGATTTGAAGCCCGAGGAAGTAGTTCAGCTCTCCCATCATGCTCATCTCAAATTCACTCTGCATCAAATCAGCAAATTCTTCGCAGAGGCGATTGTTAGTAGCACCGAAAATAATATCATCAACGTAAATCTGCACTAATAACATATCTTTGTTTTGCTTTTTCAGAAATAGTGTTGTATCTACATTTCTCCTAGAGAATTCATGATCTAATAGAAATTTGCTAAGTCTTTCATACCATGCTCTAGGTGCTTGTTTCAAACCATAAAGTGCTTTGTTCAATTTATAAACATGATTAGGGTATTGATGATTTTCAAAATCAGGGGGTTGTTCTACATATACCTCCTCATTAATATACCCATTTAGAAATGCACTTTTTACATCCATTTGAAATAACTTGAAATCCTTAGAGCATGCAAATGCTAATAATAATCTAATAGCCTCAAGTCTAGCTACAGGGACAAAGGTTTCATCAAAATCTATGCCTTCTTCTTGATTATAGCCCTTTGCTACTAGTCTAGCCTTATTCCTTATTACAATTCCATTTTCATCAAGTTTATTTTTATAAATCCATTTGGTACCTATAATTGGATATTCTGAAGGTCTTTCGACTAGATTCCATACCTTGTTTCTAGTAAATTGGTTTAATTTTTCTTGCATTGCATTTATCCAATTTACATCTTTTTCAGCTTCTTCTATGTGTTTGGGCTCAAAATGTGAAACGAAAGCTAGATGAGTGTTTAAGTTCCTAAAGGATGCTCTAGTCCTAATAGGTTGAGACGGATCATCTAGAATTAATTCCTTAGGATGCCCGTGAGCATACCTCCAAGCTTTAGTTAGCCCATGATCTACTATAGTCTCTTGGCTTGATGATGCATCTTCAATTAATTTTTGACTGTTATCTTGTAATGTTATCTCGTCAATCTTTTCTTCAAGAATTTCCGTATCATCATCAAAATTAACTCTCTTACTAGAAGAGATATCACTAGAATCATCGAAGACAACATGTATGGATTCTTCTATAACTAGGGTTCTTTTATTAAAGACTCTATATGCTTTACTAGTTGTAGAGTACCCTAAGAATATGCCCTCATCAGATTTAGAATCAAATTTTCCTAGATTATCTTTCCCATTATTATGAACAAAACACCTACATCCAAAGATATGAAAATAGTTTACCTTTGGTTTTCTGTTTTTCCAAAGTTCATAAGGTGTTTTCTTTATAATAGGTCTCAATAAAACTCTATTTAATATATGACAAGAAGTATTAATAGCTTCTCTCCAAAAGTACTTAGGGAGGTTACTTTCACATAACATAGTTCTAGCCATTTCCTCTAGAGTTCTGTTTTTCCTCTCCACAACTCCATTTTGTTGTGGTGTCCTAGGTGCAGAAAAATTGTGTGTTATCCCCTTTTTACTACAAAACTCATCAAATAAATGATTTTCGAATTCGGTACCATGGTCACTTCTAATAGCTATTACTGAAGTATCTCTAGCATTGGTTACTTCTTTATGAAATTTCTTGAAAACTGAAAAAGCTTGATCCTTATGAGCTAAGAACATGACCCAAGTGTATCTAGAATAATCATCTACAATAACTAGATCATATTTATTTCCACCTAGGCTTGTGGTTCTAGTTGGTCCGAATAGGTCCATGTGTAGTAGTTCTAGAGGTCTAGAGGTTGAGACACAATTTATAGATTTAAAGGAGTTCTTTGATTGTTTGCCAAATTGACATGCTTCACATATTTTATTCTTTTCAAACTTTAATTTTGGCAAACCTATCACCGAATCTCTTTTAACTAGTTTAGATATTGTGTCCATGCTTGCATGACCTAACTTACGGTGCCATAACCAACTAGCATCATTGTCCTTAGTTTCATTAACAACTAAACATGGATTGTGTTTGGCAAGATCCTCAAGGTCTACAACATACACATTTCCACATCTTATTCCTTTAAAAACTAAACTATTGTCATTTGGGTTTGTTATGATGCATAGTGATGGTTTAAACATAACATTATAACCTCTATCACATAATTGACTAATGCTTAATAAATTATGCTTAAGACCATCAACATAGCGAACATTATCAATAAAAGTAGAAGGGGTAATTTGAACTTTACCTATACCAATGATGTGACCCTGGTTATTGTCTCCAAAAGTCACAGCACCTCCCTTCTTAGCTTCAAGGGTGAAGAATTGATCCTTGTCACCCGTCATGTGTCTTGAGCAGCCACTATCCAAGTAACAGCAATTTTTGTTGACCTTGGCTGCAAGACACTCCTACACAAGCAGATCATATAATCTTAGGTACCCAAGTTTTCTTGGGTCCTTCATGATTAGTCATATTGGTTCCTTTTGGAACCCATACCCTTTTAATTTTTCTTTTAGTTTTCCCTTTCCTATAGTCACATACATTTGCTTTATGTCCTATAGTTCCACAACAAAAATAGGTTATTTTCTTAATTTTACTTTCTCCTGCTTTAACAAAGAAGTTACTAAGAAGTTTTTGCTTGTTTTTAGGTTTGTATCCTAGACCTGCTCTATTGAATACAGCTCGTTGACTATTAAGTATCATATTTAATTTTTCAGAACTATATGTAAATTTTTCAACCAAGGGTTTGTATTTCTCAAGTTCTTTAGTTAGTGTCTGTTTTTCTGCTTTTAGATCATTTAGTTCTTTTGTGATACTCTCATTTAT
Source organism: Phoenix dactylifera (assembly GCF_009389715.1). NCBI lineage: Eukaryota > Viridiplantae > Streptophyta > Magnoliopsida > Arecales > Arecaceae > Phoenix > Phoenix dactylifera. Next base: position 124,629 of record NW_024067956.1, on the reverse strand, counting down.
ATGTTTATAGTTTTTGGGTTCTAATGTTTCTTTGTTCAGCCTTTCATTTTCTTTAGTTAAGGTATTATTCTTTTGTATCAAGATTTGGTTGCTTGTTTTAAGTTCTGCATTTTCTTTGGTGATATAATCCTTATCCTTAACTAACTTATCGTATTTATGTAGGTAAGATTGATTAGCTATTTTTAGTTCTTTATTCTTAAAATTTATGGCCTTATATTCAATCATTAATTCATTAAATGCATCATACAATTCATCAAAGGTAAAATCGAGATGCGTGTTGGATGTTACCTCATTTTCATTGGCCATGAAACAGAAATTGGCCTTTTCTTCTTGTTCCTCATCCGATGATGAAGATGATGCGTCGGAGTCCGATAAGGTGGTGACAAGGGCTTTCTCCTTCTTGTACTTGCTGCCCTTCTTTAGTAAGGGACACTCAGCTCTGATGTGCCCCGGTGATGAGAGCACAAAAGTGCGACCTACATGTCACCTAAATTAGTATTATTGCTAACCGATAATGATAAATTCACTGGATTAATATTATATTTGGGTTTGGCACAGATTTTCATAAATTAGAGATAAAATGCACATTAAGTACAAATTTGACTAAAAAAAGATCCCTTCCCAGATCTGGCCCGGTTGAAGATCGGGTCGGGTCCGAGTCGGGTTTGGGTCCGAATCGGGTCCATTTCTTTTGTGCTTTTTGAAAATAATTTTGGGCAAATCTAAATTGGCTATATCATAACTATAAGGTGCTGGGTGACCCATGACTTAAAAGACTTGCAATTGACCTCCAGTCAGAACAGATGACCCGTCCGTCTACAAGCCAAGTTTCATATCACACTATTTTTTATCTATATACTAATTGGATGGAACTTGGTGTCTCCGAGCTCCTTCCAATGCAGCCACCTTCCGTTTCAGCTCCATCCCACGGATCACGCCATCACAGCAGCCTCCTCTTCATCAGCCCGCGTCTCCTTTCATCCCGACGATCCCGCGGTGACTTCCGCATGCGTCCCCACCTTCCATCCGCATCGTGCCAGCCACCGTGCCAGGCTCCAGCTCTTCCCCACGATCCCCTCTTTCGAATGCCAGCACCTCAGCCCGCGTATCACCCTTCCGGATCCAGCCATTCGAGATGTAACCCCGTGATCCACGACTCCTCCCAGCAAAGATCTCGGATGAATCCACTCTTCCGTGATGCCATCAACGCCACAGCATCCCCATTTCCTCCTCTTCCGGTGATCCCGAAATCCCAGCACCATTTTCGCTCCTGCCGTCCGCGTTTCTCCCAGCGCGTGCCAGCAGCCCACCTTCCGCTTCAGCTCCCAGCAGCACCCGAAGAAGGAAGCCCCAGCCCCCTCTTCCGCAATCACCGGCGATCCCGCATCCGTGGCCCAAAGAAGCAAGATCGTGCCCACCTTCCGCTTCCATGCCGTCGATCTCGCAGCATCCCTAGCCTCCCGCGCTCGATTTCAGCACCCGTCCACGGATCCGCTTCTCCCAGCCTTCGTCTAAGGGCTATAAGAAGGGAGGAGGGCCAAGGGAGAAGAGTGCTCGGTTGGGGTGGAGGCCAAGAAACAGAGGAAAGGAAAGGGCTCTCTGTCGGCTGGTCCAAGGAGGAAGAAGAAGCTCTGTTTCTGTTCTTGGAACAGAGGAGAAGCCCTGTTTTCCGAGAAGAAGGAAGAAAAAAAAGCTATTTTTTTTTAACTGTTCAACCGAGTTACTTGTTCTTTTTATTTCATTTTTTTTATTTTATGTTCTTGTAATCAATTTCCTTTTCATGAAATCCATCAGTTTCTTTTATGAAATCCGTGTTCTAGGTTCAGTTTAATGTTTGCTTCATATACAATATATTAATTTTCTTTTAGGCAATCCATGCTCTAGGTTTAGTTTAATCTTTGCAGTTTATTTTGAAATTCTTAATTTTAAGATAACTCTGAAATTAATCTTTGCTATTCGACTGGCGATTTTAATTCATATTCTGTCTTTAGAAATCGACCCCTAATCTGCATCCAATTTCAATTGCAAAGTTTTCTGTCTTCCCTTTGTTTATTTTCAATTAGAGAACATTCAACATCCCTGATATAATGTTTTTCTTTAATCATTCAAAAATCGATTTTGAATCCGAGTGAACGTTTTAATTTTTATGCAACTCCAATCGCCTCCCTATGGATCGACCTCTTACAACCACTATTCTTCGAATAGGAAAGGTAAGAGTAGAATTTAAATTAACTTTTGTTCGTCGGTTCTAATAACGATCTGTCTAGCGTATTTTTAGGTAGGCAGGAAAGGACGAACAGAATTTTGGCGCCGTTGCCGGGGAGGCAAATCGAGAAGCAAGAACGATCACGAAGATCAAATCAGATTTTGGATGCCCGGAGTGAACGCACTCCGATAGTAAGTTTTTATTTTTATTAATTTTTCTTATTTTGATTATTTTTAGTTAGTAATTTCGTAGTTATTATTAGTTATTATAAGTTTTTTATTAGTTATTCTGAAATTTGAAATTCGAAATTTAAAGTTTTCTAAAAAAGTAAAAAAAAAATTAAAAAAATTTCCAAAAAAAAATCAAAAAATTTAAATTCAAAATTTGAATTCTGTGATTCGAAATTTGAAATTTAAAAAAAAAATTTATTAAAAAAAAGTTAATTAAATTAAAAAAAAAATTTCAAAAAAAAATATTATTTTTGCTAGTAATTGATAGGGTGCAATCCCCCGAGGTGATCATACCTCTATTGGGACTCCTCACGGAGTAATCTCCAGAGCTTATTCAATGGGCATTCGGAGATTGACTGACGCATAAGGATTAGTTTAGTTTACATTCAAGTTATTCCTATATTAGAAATAAAAAAAAAACATAAAATTAAAAAAAAAATTTAAGAAAAATAAAAAAAAAATTGCTTGCTCATTTAATCAGTACAACCTAATGACATTGCATAAACTTTAAAAAATATATTGATTATTTGCTGTATTTAGTATTTACATAAAGTAATTAAGGGCAAAACCCACTAAAAAGATAAGGTCGGGAAGTCATTACCTGTCCTTAGCCCAAAAATCACCACCTTGCATACTTATCCTAAGCCAAATTAAATTAAAATCAAATTAGACGTTGTCCTTAGGGTTTTCGAGCTCAATTAGGCTCTTGGAAAGAAGCGGCTGAAAGCCACTCCAGTGAGAATTTAGTAATTGGTGATGTCTAGGAAAGTTTTACAATAGTGAGAACTGTTACGGGTATTGTGGTATCGGTGTATCCCTTCTGGCACCACTGCACACCCCGGGACTTTCCTGGTCACTGGTTACTGGATCACTTAACTGGTAAGCTCAAGCTTAATCTGAAAGGGAGATTAGGAGCTGTCTAATCTAGAGAGAATTTCAGAAACTTTTTTTAACCTGATAAGTCTCTATGCAACTAGATTTAAGAAGCTACTAAACCTCACTTAGCTCTAAAATTAATAGGGTCAAATTATTGTGTGGTGTTGATTGTGGTCATCTTGGTCTAGCCCTTCTTCTTATCTTTTAGGATTCGTTTAAAAAAAAATAAATAAATAAATAATTTTGAGTCTAATTAAGTTGTGGAAAATGTATGCATGGTAGAAGGTCATTAAGGGATAAGTTAACCCCATTTGATCCTGAGATTGACAGAACTTTTCATCATAACCTGCGAACTGTAAACCAACCGTCGATCTCTACAATGGGTGAACATATTAGAACCCTGAATGAATTATTCGCTCCTGCATCCGCTAGTCCACCTACATGTATAGTATTGCCAATAAATAATGCAGCCCAATTTGAAATTCGGGCTGCAACAATAAACATGTTACCCAAGTTTCATGGGTTCGAGAGTGAACAACCCTACATTCATTTAAACAAATTTTTGACAATCTGTCAAACGTTTAGAAATCAAAACTTAGATGAAGAGGGTATTAAATTAAGGTTGTTTCCCATGACTTTAGAGGATCGTGCTGCTGCATGGCTGTATTCCCTTGCTTCAAATTCCATCACATCATGGGAACAACTATCTAGGAAGTTCATGGCTAAGTTCTATCCCATGGTAAAAACTGAAAAAATTAAGGATGCCATCAGAACTTTTAGAGGAAAATCTGAGGAGGAATTTTCCCAACTTTGGGAAAGATTCCATGATCTTTTGGTCAAGTGCCCCCACCATGGGCTTGACAAGGCTGACCTAGTACATTTTTTTTACAAAGGACTACCTCCGGCACATAGAAACATGATTGAGTCCATGCACAAAGGTAGGTTCATGAACCAAACCCCGGATCAAGCCTATGAATTTCTTGTTGACTTAGCCGAGAACGCCCAAAATTGGAGTAGCTATGGTGAGGAAGTAAATAGAGATGAGTTCGGGTCTAGAAAACCAGGTAATTATGAAATAAAAACAGACCCAGAACTCAAAAATGTTATGTCCAACCTAGTGAATGGGATGAACAATTTAAGTAAAAAGTTTGATGCTTTTACTGTTTCCACTAGTTCGAGTTCATACAAAGAGTCAAATCCCATCATGAAAGTGGAACACGAGTCATATAGTTTGTGTGTCTTGTGTAACAGTCCGGAGCATCTAGTGGAGTGCTGCCCTAATCTGCCCACCATAAAGGCCGAGCAAGCAAATGCTCTAAATTCATATAGTGCCTTTAAGAAGCCCACTCCCAACTCATTTAGCCCAGTTTACCACCCTGATAATAGGTTCCACCCAAATTTCTCATACAAGCAAAATGAACCTATACAGCATCAAGGTGGTCCACCAGGTTTTCAGAACAACTTTTTCAGGATAGGGCCACCACAAATGAACCAATCTTTCGTTCCATCTGTACCTCCCTATAATGCTCCTATCCCACAGCAATCTTCACCATTAGAAACCATGATGGCTAATATGATGAAACAACAACAAGATTTTATCAAGCAACAACAACAGACCAATACAGCCCAAGCCCAGACTAACCAATTCCATGCGCAAGCAATTGCAAAACTTGAGGTTAGTCTAAGCCAAATAGCAAACTCTCTAGGGGATAGAAAGAAAGGTGAACTACCTAGTCAACCAGTGCCTAACCCTAGTAGACAACAAAATCAAGATCAAAGAGGTCAGTATCAAATCAATGGAAATCCGACCTATGAAGTCCAGGCAATTACCACTTTAAGGTCTGGCAAGCAAGTGGACAATAAAGTCCAACTTCCTGAACATGAAAAAGAAAATAAAAATGAATCCGATAAGAACCCAATTCAGAAGAGAGGTCAAGAACAGGACAAACCAGAAAAAAAGGAAGAACCTATAGAAACATACAAACCCAATGTTCCCTTCCCCAGTAGACTTCAGGACTCAAAGAAACAATCTAACTTTGATGAAATAATGGAAGTCTTTAAAACTGTTCAAATAAATATACCTTTCCTCGATGCCATACGACAAATTCCCTCCTATACAAAATTCTTGAAAGACCTCACCACGGTCAAAAGAAAAACCAGCATTCCTAGGCAAGCTATTATGGCTGCACAGGCCTCATCTCTCATTCAACAACAGATTGCCCCGAAATTCAAAGATCCTGGTTGCCCAACTATTGAAATAAAAATAGGAGAGACGATCATCCAGAGAGCTCTATTAGATTTAGGAGCCAGTGTGAACCTACTTCCCTACTATGTGTACCAAAAGTTAGATTTGGGGGAATTAAAGCCTACAAATATTACCCTTTCCTTAGCAGATAGGACAGTGAAGTACCCCAAGGGGATTGTAGAGAATGTAATAGTGAAAGTAAACGAGTTTTACTATCCTGTGGACTTCGTTATCCTTGAGACTGAACCTGCAATACGTCCAGACAGTCACACACCTATAATTTTAGGTAGACCTTTCTTAGCCACAGCAAATGCTGTGATCAACTGTCGAAATGGGATGCTGAAGTTATCTTTTGGCAACATGAAAGTCGAGCTTAATGTCTTCAACATAAGTAAACAACCACCAGACGACAAAGAAATCAATGAAGTTGACATGATTGAAAGTCTGGTTCAGGAGACTTTCTTACAAACTTATAATAAGGACCCTTTAGAAGCTTACCTTGCCCATTCCGAGGAAGGGGTCAAGCATGCGCCTCTTAGTTCTGTTCCCCTTAGGAGCATAGATCGTTATCAGCCGACTGTTCTTCATCGGACTCTTCCAAAACCATTCTTAGATAATGGTTGAAAAAAAAAGGAGATTTACATTTTGTCTGGCTGAAGACATAAAACTTAGCGCTCTTGGGAGGCAACCCAACATATAAATATCTTCTATAAAAAAAAAAAATACTAACATGCAGGTTTGGGGGATTTTTTTCCCAATTTTCAATTTACCCACCCATATCAGGTAACCTCTCCTCTATCCTCTTACTGCTTTAAATTTTCTTTAACATTGAGGACAATGTTAGATGTAGGTTTGGGGGTATTTTTAAGCATTTGGAATTTTATAAAAATAAAAAAAAAGTTTTTAGTTAAAATAAAAAAAAATATACAACACACAAGGTATATAAAATCTAAGAGCCCAATGACTAGTTGGAAGTAGTGCAAAGTGAGTTCTTTTTATTAAGTTCCTTTTAGTGAGTTGTAAGCTAATTAGTGCTTTGAATTTCACAACACATCTGGCCTGCATTTTCTAAGGTATAGGTTCGACATTGTGTTGAGAATATGGTAGCAACCTCGAATCCTGATGAATCATCTTTTTCTGATCCAAAAAAAAAAAATGGTGGATTTAGTCAGGTACATCGAAAAGGGCTACCTATTGTCAAAGGTCAGCGGGCTTGTGATGAGGAACCCGAGCATAGGTCCGTAGGGGAGTCTTGATGCCCGACACCTCATGCCAACTGGTGTGAGAATTGTCGACTAATTGCTCGCTACATGGAGGAATCATCACAGGAGTAAAAGTGCACAATATATACATTATCATTTCTCTTTCAAAAAAAAAAAAAAAAGAGAGAAGAAAAAAAAAATGAAAAACAAAAAAATGTATATTGACCTTAAAAAAGACAATAGTGTGAAAGCCGTCGTTGTAAAAATTCGAGTAAAACTGGAATATTACATATAAAGCCCATGAGGTATTAAAGTAAACATCCACAGCTCTCGAAATCCTGCAGAAAAGATGATTTTGAATCAGCAAATAGGTCTTGTCCGACCAATTCTTGGAAACTACTAATATTAGCGATATTTTGGAGATCCAAAACCTTAGCTTGTGCATGGTCCAAACTTCACTGAGCACTCAAGTATAAATAAGTTTTACAACTCCCTAACGGAAAACTTAATGACTTCAACTTAAATTGCATACTAACCTAGAATTTGGGCTACTTAGTAATTAAAACCTTGTGTGCTTTTGAAATTCTTATCAGTCATGTACTTGAAATTAGACTTTCATTTCATAAAACAAATTTTATTTTGGGATTGAAGTTTGTGGGTAACTTTACTGCAAACCCTCACGAGACAACACTCGTCCACTAGGGTAACCTAGGGGTTTAAAGGCTTGTTGCACGTGCTAAGTGCAATCGTAATGCTCTACGAAAATTAGTATTTATCTTACTATTTTTTTAATAATAAATTACACTTTTGCACTCTCATTTTATCATTTTCACACTAAATTGCTAGAGACTAGCAATAAGCTAGTTGGGGGGTGTGGCTTCTTGCACTCATAACACCCAATCCCCTCATTTTCCCTTTCCTTACCTTTATTCTTGCGATAGGAATTTGAGGGGCCTCTCCTTTGATGATAGGACTTCTTGTGGTTGATGAATTTTCTGAACTTGTGCACAAGAAGAGCCTCATCATCATCTCCCTCATGATCTTCTTCTTCACTGCTGCTACTGCAAGACAAATCTTTGTTAGATGATGTAGATTTGAGAGCTATTACCTTTTTCTTATGGGAGGACTCTTCTTCGCTGTGCTGCTTCATTGTTAGCTCGTGAGTCATTAGGGATCCAAGGAGCTCTTCAAGTGGAAGCTTGTTCAAGTCCTTAGCTTCTTGGATTGCCGTCACCTTGGCTTCCCATGACCTTGGTAGACAGCGAAGAATTTTTCTGACAAGATCACTGTTAGTATAGTTTTTGCCAAGGCTTTTTAGGCCATTGACAATGTCAGTAAACCTAGTGAACATGCTAGTGATTATCTCATTAGAATCCATCTTAAATAGTTCATACTTATGAACTAATATATTTATTTTGGATTCGTTGACTTGATTCGTGCCCTCATGGGTCACTTCAAGTCTGTCCCAAATCTCTTTTGCAGAATTGCAAGTAGAGACTCTATTGAATTCATTCCTATCTAATGCACAGTAAAGCACATTCATTGCTTTAGAATTGAGTTGTGCCTTTCTCATGTCATGTTCATCCCAATCCTTTTCTAGTTTAGGTACAGTGACACCCTCTACATAGATGGATGGGATGTATGGTCCATTTACTACAATGGTCCACATCTCATAGTCTTGGGCTTGGATGAATATTCTCATCCTAGCCTTCCAATATGAGTAGTCGGATCCATTAAAGAATGGGGGTCTTTGGGTGGACTGACCCTCAATGTGGGAAGATCTAAATGGGGTTGTCATTTTGATCTTTTACTCTTAGGGTAGAAGAGTTTAGGCTCTGATACCACTTGTTGCCGAGATAGACAACCCAAGAGGGGGGGGTGAATTGGGTTTTAAAATAATTTTGCAATTAAAACGTTGTGGATGATTAATTAATGCTTTACCAAGATGATTAATTAATTGCTATGTGCTGTGAATGAAATGAGAGTAAAAGAAAGAGACAAACAATCACAAACACAAGGCTTTTATAGTGGTTCGGAGCTAACCCTTGCTCCTACGTCCACTCCCCAAGTCTCACTTGGGAATTCACTATAACCCCTTGGATTACAGCCGGTTGTTTTACAAGCTCACAACCAAACTTGTTGTTTTACGAGCTCACAACGAACTCGGTCGGTTTTTCCTGGCTCACCGACTAGAACCACCCCGATTGTTTTTCCCGGGATCACAATCGAACCCTTACACGTTGGTTTTACACTCGGCTCACCAACCAACCTCTACACCCTTGATTCAATCCTCCGATTGAACCAAGCAAAGACAAGATGGAAATAATGACAACAAACAGAAAAACAGAGCTTCTCAAAAGCAGATAAATAACAATATAAACTAGAGAGAAGTTAAGAGCTCTCAAACACGTTTGAGTTGGAGTAGAGTAGGGCTTCTTGAACTTCGGGTCTCCTCTTGAATGTCTGGTCGACTTGAATGCAGGAGGAGATCTCTTTCAATGTTTGGGAAGAGGTAGTTGGATGGAGTTATGGCGCTCTTCCCTCTTTTCGTTGAAAAACCACTTGCAGAGAATGAATGCTTGATTTCTTTGAATGGAATGGTAGTTCTCTATCTTGCTACAGTCCTCTGTGGCTATTTAAGCCATCCCCCACGGAAACTAGCCGTTAGACACCTTTTTCTGCCCGTTCTGCACACTCTGCACAACCTGACAATATGTCCGTTGGGGGTCGGAGTCGACTCGCGCGATCTGGAGTCGACTCGGCTGTAGCGGGAGTCGACTCATGCTTTTCTGGAGTCGACTCGGCAACTATTCCGGATTTGAATTAAAGTAGCCTCTTCGACTGGGAGTCGACTCGTCTTGACCCGGAGTTGACTCGCCAACTTCTGGAGCTGACTTGGCATTTTCGGAGTCGGCTCATCCCATGAAGTCCACGGAGCCAATTTTCAACCTGGCCCACTCGAGTCGACTCGACAATCCTGGGAGTCGACTCGGCGCTCAGAGCCCGAACTCCCGATCTTCTGTCTTTTGGCTCGTCCAGTCTTGGAGTCGACTCGGACTGTTCTGGAGTCGACTCGGCTCTCAGTTTTCGAAACATGGCCTTCTGCCTTTTTGGTGTAGCGCTGCCTTGGGGTCGACTCGAGCTGTCTGGGAGTCGACTCGGCTCTCAGAGACAATAATTCGGTCTTCTGTCTTTTTGGGGTCGCGCTGTCTCGGAGTCGACTCGCGCATTGCGGGAGTCGACTCGAATCTCAGAGTCCGAAAACTGCTCTCTGGCTTTTGCCTTGTGAACCACTGAGAGTCGACTCTCGCTTTCTTTGGAGTCGACCTACCAACCATCGGAGTCGACTCGCGTTCCACAAGAGTCGACTCGAATCTCAGGGTCGAAATTCGCTCTCTGACTTTTCTGTCTGTAACTCCTTGGAGTCGACTCATACTACTCCGGAGTCGACTCGGTAAACATCGGAGTCGACTCGCGCACTTCAGGAGTCGACTCGCTGACAGGTTTTGAGTTGATGCTTTCTGCTCGTCTGTCTGTTCTCAGTCAGAGTCGACTCGTAATGATCCGGAGTCGACTCGAGCCCGTGCCAGTGATTCTGATACGCTTGGAGTCGACTCGTAATACTCTGGAGTCGACTCGAGTCTCAGACTTTGGTTCAAACTGACTTCTTAACTTATCCAAAATATTATGAACCAAGTCTAGAAACACTTTAGACAAGATTTTCACTGAAACACTCAATTGAATTCATTAGTAAACAAGAGATATACTCAGATGCTTTGAGCTCATCAAAATCAAATAGGGTTATGATCAATCACTCCACAATGATGACAAAATATTGAGTATTTGTAAAGTGAATTGCTCAACCAAGAGGTGATTCATAGTAAAGTTTTGAAATGAATTCAAATGTCTAGTTATTTAATTTATCCAAAATTGAAAGGTATAAATCAGTAAATTCTGAAATTAAAGCTCCCCCTTTTATTTGGAATATATAAGCCTTCAAGTCATATAATCAATTGTTTGGCTTATATGTATTTAATGAATTTGCTTTCTTAAGATTTCAGATTCTCTCCCTCAACATGTGCATTCAATTTTGTTTAAGTCTAGTTCAAGTTTTCTGAATTTTTTTTTAATGTTTTGAAATTTTGAGCTTAAATTCTTACTTTCAGATGGAAAATCTGACAATTTGTTCTTGAGTATGATTCAACTAATCTCCGAATATCCCTTCAATAGATTCTGGAGATTACTCCTTGAGGAGCCCCAACAGAGGGATAATGAGCCTCGAGGTATCGAATCCACTAAGAACAAATTACATTTTGCTTTAAGGATTTTCTTTTGTTTAGTGATTCCCTTTACATTCAATACATCATATTTTCTCCCTCTTTTTGTCATCATAGCAAAAGACATATAACACAGAAAGAGATAACAAGTCAAATTGCATAGTTTTTTGAAAGAAAATCTCTATTCATTTGTATTAAGTTCAAGATTGAATACATTTTAGAAAATCCACAAAGGACTGTACATCATAAAAATAGAAGTACAACTAGGGTCGTCTAGTAGAGGAGGATGAGGCTCCCAAATTTAGTCGGCTAGATCGGAGGACCAGGCTCATCCCCTCAGATATATTTTCTAGTTGTGTGATGATCTCTGAGGTTGCCTTAGCCTGTGTCTCCGCTAGTTGGGTCACACTTTCCTGGATGGTGTCAAGTTTGAAGATTACGGCATTTGCAAGCCTTTCCGCACCTTTACTCTGCCTTTTCATCTCTTCTCTGATTTTGTCTCGCGTCTGCCTCGTGTCTTCCTTTATGGCTGTAAGGCTCAAGTATTGGCCCTAGACTAGGCTCCTCATGTTTGACATCTCCTCCCTAAGTTCTGCTATCATCATGGATACCGCTGCTGTGGAGGGAATGACGTCAGTGGAGGGTGCACTATATGAACCTCTCAGCTCCCTTACTATCTCATCTCTCAGCTCCCGGAGCTGCTCAGTGCTAATCCTGACTTCTAGAGGCTGCTGAGGTGGTGGTACGGTAGAGGGTCCAGCTGAAGTAGATGGCTCAGCAGGGACTGAAGGGCCAGATGTGGATGGAAAGGTGGAAGGATCTGTGGAGTGGTCCTGGTCATGATCAGAGCTAGTTGAATGATGAGTAGTGGGGTCAGATGGTGTAAATATGGATGTCCTCCTAACCCAGACACCCTCCACCTTGTGGAAACCCATTCGGTGGAGAGTCCCCTCACCCATGTGGTCAGTGTGTCTAAGGGAGCGAGAGGATTCTTCCTCAGGGATAGGGACTTCTAACTCCCTAAAGATGAGTGTGAAAAGCATGCCATACGGGAGACTCAACCTAGGTTTGTCTAGGGGTTCACAGATATATCTATAGATGAGTTTGGGGAAGTCATGGGGATGTCCTGTAGAATGTGGAACATCAAGCCTAGGTCTCTCTCGGAAATGAAGTCAAACATTCCGGTCTTAGGAAAGAGAGTCCTAGAGATGATACTTAGGAGGAGTCGCATTTCAGCTGAAAGCTGATTTGCAAACATCTCCTCTATGGGCGATTGAGGTGGGCTCCCTAAGATGGTCGTAAGGGCCTCAGTCCTATCAAATGGATGTGTGGGAGCAATCCCCTCTCGGGAGAGATGGAGGACTCGAGCAATGAAGTCCTCCGAAATGAAAATAGGGACACCTGCTACAGTCCCTTGGATACCACCGCCACCCCGTGTGACGGTCCCGTAAAATTTCCTAACTAACCCTGGGTATGTAGGGAGGTCAAGTGAACAAAAATACTCTAAGCCCTGGGCCCTAAGACGATGCCCTAAAGTGAACCCTTTCCGGGAGAGGAAGTTAAAGTTGACTTTCCTCCCGGTAGAGACAACCCTCCCGGCGCACGGACGCGAGGGAACCGGCCTAGGTGGATAAGGAACCGGAGGTGTTGGCCTCACGGGTTCGTTCCATGCCTTGGTCCGTCTCTCGGCGCCGCTCGTGGTGAGAGGTCTCTTCCGGCTCGGGACAACGGCTTTCCTAGGCATTTTGACCTAAAACCGAGGGAAGGACAAGAAAAATGGAAGAAAACACGAGAGAAAGGGCCAAAAATGGGTCGGGGACGATGTAGGAGACGACTCTAGGGCTTTTGAACAATGGCGGCTGAAAATAGAAGTGGAGAAAAAAATATTTCGCTTAGGGTTAAAAGTCGGATTTTCGACCTCGAGTCAACTCCTAAACATGCGCGAGTCGACTCGCCCACGAGCCGACTCTAAAATCTATTCGAGTCGACTCGAACTCTGGTATATAACCAAAAACTCAGTTAATTCCGTGCCAAAGGGGAGAGATATGGAAATCTTTAGAACTTAAGGAATGATTTGATGACCATAGACGAGAAATTCTATATCCAACATAAGCTAATCATCAAAATTAATGAATTATAGGAGAGTATCACAAAAATGGATCAATCACTCCTAACCCTCTTCTAAGGATACAAAATCGATCTTCACTCAAGGATTTTGTGAAGATATCAGCAAGTTGATCATCAGTACAAACAAATTCTAGCATCACATCACCATTTAACACATGATCTCTTATGAAGTGATATCTTATCTCAATATGTTTAGTTCTTGAGTGTTGAATTGAATTTTTAGTTAGATTTATGGTACTTGTATTATCACAATTTATGAAAATCTTATCTTATTTAATGCCATAATCTTCAAGTTGTTGCTTGATCCATAAAATTTGAGCACAACAACTTCCGGCAGCAACATATTCGGCTTCTGCCGTGGATAGTGCAACCGGATTTTGTTTCTTGCTAAACCATGAGATTAAGTTCTCTGCTAAGAATTGACATGACCCGCTGGTGCTTTTTCTATCAAGTTTACAACCAGCGAAGTCAGAATCCGTATACCCTATTAAGTTTATGCTTGATTCTTTAGAGTACTATAGACCTATATTTTTTGATTTTATTAGATATTTAAAAATTCTTAACTGCAATTAGGTATGATTCCTTAGGATTAGATTGATATCTAGCACATATGCATACACTAAACATGATATCAGGTCTACTTGCTGTAAGATATAATAATGATCCTATCACACCTGTATACAGCTTTTGATCTACTGATTTATCTGATTCATCTTTGTCTAGTTTGCATGATGAGCTCATGGAAGTGCCAATTGATTTCTATCCATATCAAACTTTTTTAGCATTTTTTTGATGTATTTAGCTTGATTGATGAAAATTCCTTCCTTGGATTGTTTGATTTGAAGTCTGAGAAAGTAGTTCAATTCTCCTATCATACTCATCTCGAATTCACTCTACATTAAATCAGCAAACTCTTTGCAAAGACGATTGTTAGTAGCACCGAAAATAATATCATCTATATAAATCTGCACTACTAATAAATCTTTATTTTTTTTTTCAAAAATAGGGTTGTATCAACATTTCCTCTAGAGAATTCATGGTCTAATAGAAATTTGTTAAGTCTTTCATACCATGCTCTAGGAGCTTGTTTTAGACCGTAAAGTGCTTTATTTAGTTTATAAACATGATTGGGGTATTGATGATTTTCAAAATCAAGAGGTTATTCTACATAAACCTTCTCATTAATATACCCATTCAGGAAGGTACTTTTTACATCCATTTGAAATAATTTGAAATCTTTAAAACATGCATATGCTAGTAACAGTCTAATTGCTTCAAGTCTAGCCACAGGAGTAAAGGTCTCATCAAAATCTATACCTTCTTCTTGATTATAACCCTTTGCTATTAGTCTAGTCTTGTTCCTAACCACAACTCCATTTTTATCTAGTTTATTTTTGTATATCCATTTAGTTCCAATTATTGAATATTCAGTGGATCTCTCTACTAAGTTCCATACTTTGTTTCTTGTAAATTGGTTTAGTTCCTCTTGCATAGCATTAATTCAATTTACATCATTTTCAGCTTCTTCAATATTTTTAGGTTCTAAATGTGAAACAAATGCTAGATGATTATTAAAGTTTCTAAGAGAGGCTCTAGTTCTAATAGGTTGAGATGGATCATCTAAGATTTACTCTTTAGGATGACCGTGAGCATACCTCCAAGCCTTTGTAAGCCCATGTTCAGCAATTACCTCTTGGCTTGTTGAAGTCTCTTCAATTTGCTTCGGTTCATCCTCTTGTAAGATCATTGATAAGTGCTGAATAATTTATAATTTAGTTATCTTTTCATAGCACTTATCAATGTTCTTAAACTGATAAATACATACTTTGCTATGAAATTGAATAAACATTGAAATAAATTTAAAATATGGTAAGAGGTAAATAATTCTTTTCTCAAAACAGACTCTGAACTTGTCTCTCTCCTGGTCGTAATCTTTCATGAAAACATATAAGGAGGAGATTGTGTTGATCCGGTTTAGTAACCTGATGGAGTTGTAATCAAGCTAAGGCTATGATTAAATAGGTTTTGGTCCTGATTAGATAATTATTCTTGTATGAGGAAAAATGTTTGATTAACCCTTTTTATTAAGTCACGGTCCTGCTTTTAGCCTTGTTGAGTCCGATCTGAAGTTGTTTAGCAAGAATTAAATTTAAACGACATTGGGCTCGAGAGTAAGTTCAAGCAAATCAATGATCATGACCCACCTCAAACCCAAAGTCAATTCCCAACCAATTCCTTACCTGCCTTCATATAAAAATTTATAAATTTAAAACAAAAAAATGAAAATAATGAATATAATAAAATAAATAAAAATAATTTCGGGAAGAATCACTGGATTCACTGTATGAACAGTGTTACAAAAAAAAAGAAATAATATAATAATAATAAAAATAAATAAAACTGTTTCACTGTTTATCTCCTTCCTCTCGCTATCTATCCTTTCCGTGATCCCGCCTCACAAAGCGCCCCCCTGCCCTTTCCAACCGCGTGCCCACCGCGTTCATGCCATCCCGTCTTCCGAATTTCCAGTTCCATGCTGTGACCAGCGCCTCCGCACGGCTGCCATTCCGAGCATCCGAGACAGCATCGCGTCCCAGCTCCTCCGCCATCAAATCTCTGAGATTCAGACTTCTCTACGATCATCGTCTGCCCAGCCGTCCGTGATCGGCTCGTCCAGCTCCTCCCGTCGATCCCGCATCTTCAGCCGAGATCCAGCACCACCGCATCAGCTTCGTGCCAGCTGCATCAACCGCGTGCCATCCGCCGCCCGTTCCACCTCCCAGCAGTTGGAAATCAGCCATTTCCTCCAAGCATTCCAGCCATCCCGTGCTTCACCCGGATTCGTTCCAAGAAGAGATCCCATCGATTCCCAGCTCCAATCCCTATGATTCAGCCTTCACCGCGATCCCAGCCGACTGCATTCAACGAGCCGGTAACCCAGCTCCTTCCGGATCGGCACCCGTTTCAAGCTCCATCCCCATCTTCGCCCGAGATCCAGCCAATCTCCCAGCATCAAGCCCTCCTCCTCTCTCGGGATCCATCGCTGGTCTTCGGCGATCTATAAGAGGAAGACGAAGAAGAGAGAAAAAGGGGGGGAGGCGACGGTTTGAAGAACAGAGGAGGCTCTGTTCGGGAGAAGAAGAAATAAAAAAAAAAGAGAGAGGAGACAGAGGCTGGGAGCAGAAGGGAGTGAAGAGTAATTTTTTTATGAAGATGGGAGGACTTCCGGCCACCATGAGCAGCTAAACCTCGGTTTAGGGGTTTGATGAAGCCGTGGATGAGTATTTATGTTGCATTTCTTTGATTTTTAGCATTGTAAGACAGTTGCATATTTAATGAAATTATGATCTTGAAATGTCTTGTTTAATTTGTGTAAGATGTTTATCTTGTAGAAAGCCTCTGCATGAATTAATATAGTTTATCGAAATCAAATTCAATACCTGTGGTTTGGAGGAGATTGTTATGCAACTACCAGATTTATCTTTGAAAAATTAATCATCAGATGAATCATGCTAAATAGGACAGACCATGCTTATCCTTAGAGAAGATGGTTTGTACCAGGCTTAGATGACTCATACTGTGGGTTAGATTTCAACTTTTTGTATGATTGCCCTAACTTGTAGTTAAGAGTAATCAGATCATACACGCATCTAAATCATTGAAAGCATCATATTTACAAATCCATCGGTGGATTCTAACCCTAAACATCTCTTCCCATAAAATATTCCTACTATTGCATTCATCTTACTTTTAGCTCTCATTAATCGATAACTTAAAATTCTTTTTACTCTAGCTTATCCCCTTTGAATTAATTTAGTTAAATCAAGTTAGCAAATTCTTCTTCGTGATTTATTTTTAAAAGAAAAATAACTTATTCGTCAATTCCTGTGGACCGACACCCGTAATCACTATCCTACAGGGTACGTGCTATTGCGTGGTTTATTTTCAAAATTGAAAGAACCGATCAATTTTTGGCGTCGTTGCCGGGGATTGCTAGCATAGTTATTTTTTCTATTATTAAAAAAAAATTAATTAATTAAAAAAACTTTCAAAAATATATATATATATATCTAAAATAAAATAAAAAAATTATTATTTTCTATTATTGTTACTTTTCTTATCTCCTTTTTTCTCTTCTACTTTTTTTTTTAATTTTTCTTTTGGTCTTATTTGATCAGGAATCGAAGGAAAAATCTGGGATGATCAAAAGGAGAATAGCTGGAAAAGGAATGCTGTAAAGGTTTGCCTAAAAAAAATTTAAATTCTTAGGGAAATTGCCTTTGGTAACCTCTAAACCTTTCTTATTTAAATTAATTATTAGCTTGAAATTTTGTAGTGATTGTTTAATTTTAATTTCAGCAAAATTGTGAATGCATGCCTGATACACATTCACCATTTAATCTGCACTTAGTAAGGGCAATCACCCCAACAAGATAAGAGCCGGATTTCATCACCGGACTCTTGCCCAACTTAGGTAAACTCAATCTCACATAGTGTCACTTTAATTAAAATCAATTAGACGTTGGCTCCTAGGGACATTCGAGCTCAATAGGACGAAGATCACCGAAAGTTGCACAAATTTCGCTCTGTGGCTTAGTTGATATCTAGGCAAGCTTTGTCCCTATAAGGGAGACAGTTCATCTGTTCGAGGCAAGTGGGTTTTAAGTGGGACCTTTGCGAACGCATCGTGACCCCTCCACTTACCTGGGAGCTTACCTGGTCAACTCGGTTCATTAGACCGGATTGGAGGCTTAGGTGCCCTCTTCAAACCAGTTAGGAGCTGTCTAGTGATTTTAGGGCAAATACAAGGATTGATGTTTTTTTTTTATTTGCATGCTTGACTGATCAAGTACTAGTGTATGCAAGGGAGTCGTTCTAGAGTACGTGACCTATTACTTTTCGACCCTAAAATAGAATCATCCCCACCTCCTGAGATGGCTGAAGAACAACCCAAACTCCTGAGGAAGTACTTTACTCCCACCATTTATACTTCTCCATCTTGCATTCGATTACCTAAAGTAGCAGCTGTACAATATGAAATAAAGTCTAGTGTGATCCAAATGCTCCCATCTTTTTATGGGCTCACCAATGAAGACCCATATAAACACCTAGATGAATTCTTTGAGATTTGCACCACTGTCAAGATTCAAAACTTCACTGATGATGCTCTGAAACTTAAATTATTCCCTTCTCCCTTAAAGATAGAGCCAAACAATGGTTGAATTCTTTAGAAGCTAACTCGATTCGTTCTTGGGATCAAATGCAACAAGAATTCCTTAAAAAATACTTTCCCATAGGAAGAACGAACCAGTTTAGACGTGCCATTACAAGCTTCTCCCAAACCGAGGGAGAAGAATTTCATGAAACTTGGAAGAGATTTTGGGACCTAATCCATAAATGCCCACATCATCAAATACCTAAATGGCAGTTAGTGCAATGTTTCTATGACGGATTGACTGAACGAAACCGTCAGATGATCGATGCTGCATGCGGGGGGACTTTTATGCTTCAAAATGAGCATGAAGCATGGCAATTATTTGAAAATCTTAATGAAAACTTCCTCCACCATGCTTCCTGTTCTCGTCAAGCTCCCCCGAGTTCTCAAAGAAAAGGGACCATTTGTGAAATAAGTCATTCTATGGACCTGTCTAGCAAGGTAGATGCATTGTCCCATAAGATTGATCAACTGATGATAGGTGGGCATTTCATTAACTCTTCCCAAGCACAAGTGTGTACTATCTGTTCTAGCCCATCCCACCCTATTCATGAGTGCCCCTCAGCACCCCAATTTTCCGAACTCGTGCAAGAACACATCAATGCTGCTCAAACACAGCCTAGACCGGGTAATGACCCATTTTCCAATACATATAACCCGGGATGGCGGAATCATCTAAACTTTTCTTGGAAGCAGCAAGCTTCGAATACTGCCCAACCCTACTCCCAAAATTTTCAAACCCCACAAAATATTCATCCCTACCGTCCCTCGACTCAATCTCAACACACTCCTCCTCCACCCCAAAGAAACACAGCCTTTGAGGAGAAAATGTTGAACGCCCTTCAAGGTTTGGAAACCATTACACAATTGGTGCACTCTCACACGCAATCCATCGCCAAGCTAGAATCCCAAATGGGGCAACTAGCTAATGCACTGAACAAGCGAGAGGAAGGGAAGCTTCCAAGCCAACCACTAAGTAATCATAGGGGACAATACATGGCTCAAGAAAATCAATTAAATGCAATTCATTATGAACAAGCCAATGCTTTGACTACCCTAAGGAGTGGACATATAGTAGACAATAAGATTGGGGAGGACAACAATAAGGAAGGTGAAGAAGATGATAGAAATGTGTCAAATGAAAATCTAAAATCTTCTTCTTCTTCTTCAGCTAGTCCACCTTCTGCAAAAACTCACATCCCAAAGGCCCCATTTTCTGAAGCTCTTAATTCACCCTCTCCCTTTGGCAAAAAGGAAACTTCACTAGAGGAAATGATGGAGGTTTTCAAACAAGTGAAAATCAACCTTCCGCTTCTTGATGCTATTAGACAAGTTCCCTCCTATGCCAAATTTCTCAAAGACCTTTGTACACAAAAGCGAAAATCTAGGACACATGTGCCTAAAAAGGTCTTCCTAACTGAGCAAGTGAGTTCTATTCTCCAACACAACACCCCTCCAAAATTCAAAGATCCTGGTGCTCCCACCATCTCCTGTGTCTTAGAAAATAATTTCATTGATCGAGCACTCTTAGATCTAGGGGCAAGTGTCAACCTTTTACCTTATTTAGTTTATGAGAAACTTGGATTAGGTGAGTTAAAACCAACCTCGGTATCCCTTCAATTAGCTGATCGATCTGTAAAAACACCATGTGGGATAATTGAAGATGTTCTTGTCAAGGTAGACAAATTTATTTTCCAGTAGATTTCATTGTTCTTGATATGGAACATGAACCTAATCCTAAGAAACAAATCCCCGTTATCCTTGGGCGGCCCTTTTTAGCAACAGCCAATGCATGCATCAATTGTTGAACAGGGGTAATGAACATATCATTTGGGAATATGAAGGTAAAATTAAATGTGTTCAATGCGGACGACCAACCCGCGAGGAAAGTTGAGTGTTTTATGATAGACAAAATAGATGAACTCATAAAAGAAGATGCAAAAACTATGTCACTGTGTGTCTGGCTGAAGACAATAAACTTAGCGCTTGTTGGGAGGCAACCCAATTCTCTTAGATTTTTTTTAACATTGAGGACAATGTTAGGTTTAGGTTTGGGGGTATTCATCTTGATTTTCATCCAAAAAAAAACAAAAAAATAGAAAAAAAATGTGTTCATTTTTATTTTTTAAAATAATAATAATAAAAAAAATTAAAAAAAAGTTTTTGTTTTTAAAAATCTAATTTCTATACATTTATGCGAGAATGATAAACACACAAGGTATATAAAATCTAAAAAGCCCAATGACTAGTCGGAAGTTATACAAATTTAAGTTCTTTTTATTAAGTTTCTCTTAGGGAGTTTTAAGCTAATTAATACTTTGGAATTTCACTACACACTGGCCGACCCTTCTAAGGTCTAAGCTCGACATTATGTTGATAGTATAGTAGCAACCTTGGACCCTGATGAATCATATTTATCGAATCCAAAAAAAAAAAAAAATTTCATCAATAAAAATGGATTTAGTCAGGAACATCGAAAAGGGCTATCTATTGTCAAAGGTCAAATGGGCTTGTGATGAGGACTCCGAGCATAAGTCCATAGGGGAGTCTCGATGCCCGACACCTTATGCCAACTGGTGTGAGAGTTGTCGACTGATTGCTCATTATATGGAGAAATCACCACAAGAGTAAAAGTGCACAATTTATATATCTTTTATGAAAAAAAAACTCTGTATTGACCTTGAAAAAGACAATAGTGTGAAAGCCGTCGTTGTAAAAATTCGAGTAAACTGGAATATTACAGATAAAGCCCGTGAGGTACTAAAGTAAACATCCACAACTCTCAAAATTCTGTAGATAAGATGATTTTGAATCAGTGAGTCCCTTCGACCAATTCTTGAAAACTACTAGTCTTTGCAATATTTTGGAGATCCGAATCCTTAGCTTGTGTATGGTCCAGATTTCACTGAGCACTCCAGTATAAATAAGTCTTACAACTTCCTAACGGAAACTTAATGACCTCAACTTGAATTACATTTTGACCTAGAATTTGAGCTGACCTAGTAAATAAAACCATGTGTGTTCTGAAATTCTTATCATTTATGTATCTTAAATTAGATTTTAATAATAATAAAAAAAGAGTTTTTGAAATTATTTACTAGTATGCATTTGGAATTTGATTTTCACTTCATAGATCAATCGATCTAAAAAAAAGAAAAAAAAAGAAATTAATAATAACAATAATAATAAATGATTTATTGAAGTTTGTGGGTATCTTCACTGAAAAACCTCACGAGACTATAACTCGTCCACTAGGGTAACCTAGGGGTTTAAAGCCTTGTTACATATGGTAAATGAAACCGCGATGCCTGCGAAAGTGAGTTAGAATTCTTCTTTTCTAGTTTTATTTTGCTCGAGGACTAGCAAAACATAGGTTTGGGGGTGTGATAAGTGCTGAATAATTTATAATTTAGTTATCTTTTCGTAGCACTTATCAATGTTCTTAAACTGATAAATACATACTTTACCATGAAATTGAATAAACATTGAAATAAATTTAAAATATGGTAAGAGGTAAATAATTCTTTTCTCAAAACAGACTCTGAACTTGTCTCTCTCCTGGTTGTAATCTTTCATGAAAACATATAAGGAGGAGATTGTGTTGATCCGGTTTAGTAACCTGATGGAGTTGTAATCAAGCTAAGGCTATGATTAAATAGGTTTTGGTCCTGATTAGATAATTATTCTTGTATGAGGAAAAGGGTTTGATTAACCCTTTTTATTAAGTCACGGTCCTGCTTTTAGCCTTGTTGAGTCCGGTCTGAAGTTGTTTAGCAAGAATTAAATTTAAACGACATTGGGCTCGAGAGTAAGTTCAAGCAAATTAACGATCATGACCCACCTCAAATCCAAAGTCAATTTCCAACCAATTTCTTACCTGCCTTCATATAAAAATTTATAAATTTAAAAAAAAAGAGAAAATAATGAATATAATAAAATAAATAGAAATAATTTCGGGAAGAATCACTGGATTCACTGTTCATATGAACAGTGTTACAAAAAAAATAAGAAATAATATAATAATAATAAAAAAAACTGTTTCACTGTTTATCTCCTTCCTCCCGCTATCTATCCTTCTCGTGATCCCGCCTCACAAAGCGCCCCCCTGCCCTTTCCAACCGCGTGCCCACCGCGTTCATGCCATCTCCTCTTGCGGATTTTCAGCTCCACGCCGTGACCAGCGCCTCCGCACGGCTGCTGTTCCGAGCATCCGAGACAGCATCACATCCCAGCTCCTCCGCCATCAAATCTCTGTGATTCAAACTTCTCCGCGATCATCGTCTGCCCAGTCGTCCATGATCGGCTCGTCCAGCTCCTCCCGTCGATCCCGTGTCTTCAGCCGAGATCCAGCACCACCGCATCAGCTCCGTGCCAGCCGCATCAACCGCGTGCCATCCGCCGCCCGTTCCACCTCTCAGCAGTCGGAAATCAGCCATTTCCTCCAAGCATTCCAGCCATCCCGAGCTTCACCCGGATTCGTTCCAAGAAGAGATCCCATCGATTTCCAGCTCCAATCCCCGTGATTCAGCCTTCACCGCGATCCCAGCCGACTGCATTCAACGAGCCGGTAACCCAGCTCCTTCCGGATCGGCACCCGTTTCAAGCTCTATCCCCATCTTCGCCCGAGATCCAGCCATTCTCCCAGCATCACGCCCTCCTCCTCTCTCGGGATCCATCGCTGGTCTTCGGCGATCTATAAGAGGAAGACAAAGAAGAGAGAAAAAGCGGGGGGAGGCGATAGTTTGAAGAATAGAGGAGGCTCTGTTCGGGAGAAGAAGAAATAAAAAAAAAGAGAGAAGAGAGAGAGGCTAGGAGCGGAAGGGAGTGAAGAGTAATTTTTTTATGAAGATGGGAGGACTTCTGGCCACCATGAGCAGCTAAACCTCGGTTTAGGGGTTTGATGAAGCCGTGGATGAGTATTTATGTTGCATTTCTTTGATTTTTAGCATTGTAAGACAGTTGCATATTTAATGAAATTATGATCTTGAAATGTCTTGTTTAATTTGTGTAAGATGTTTATCTTGTAGAAAGCCTCTGCATGAATTAATATAGTTTATCGAAATCGAATTCAATACCTGTGGTTTGGAGGAGATTGTTATGCAACTACCAGATTTATCTTTGAGAAATTAATCATCAGATGAATCATGCTAAATAGGACAGACCATGCCAATCCTTAAAGAAGATGGTTTGTACCAGGCTTAGATGACTCATACTGTGGGTTAGATTTCGACTTTTTGTATGATTGCCCTAACTTGTAGTTAAGAGTAATCAGATCATACACGCATCTAAATCATTGAAAGCATCATATTTACAAATCCATCGGTGGATTCTAACCCTAAACATCTCTTCACATAAAATATTTCTACTATTGCATTCATCTTACTTATAGCTCTCATTAATCGATAACTTAAAATTCTTTTTACTCTAGCTTATCCCCTTTGAATTAATTTAGTTAAATCAAGTTAGCAAATTCTTCTTCGTGATTTATTTTTAAAAGAAAAATAACATATTCGTCAATCCCTGTGGACCGACATCCGTAATCACTATCCTACAGGGTACGTGCTATTGCATGGTTTATTTTCAAAATTAAAAGAACCGATCAGTCATGTCATCAATCTTTTCCTCAAGTATCCCTGTTTCATCATCGAAAGCTACTCTCTTACTAGAAGAAGCATCATTAGTCTCATCAAAAACAACATGAATAGATTCTTCAATTACAAGAGTTCTTTAGTTGAAAACTCTATATGCCCTACTTGATGTAGAGTATCCCAAAAAGATACCCTCATCAGATTTGGAATCAAATTTTTCTAAGTTATCTTTGCCATTATTATGAACAAAACACCTACAACCAAAAATATGACAGTAGTTTACTTTGGGCTTTCTATCTCTCCAAAGTTCATAAGGTGTTTTCTTAATAATTGGTCTCAATAAAAATCTATTTAATATATAACATGATGTGTTAATAGCTTCACCCAAAAATACTTTGGGAGATCACTTTCACGTAACATGGTCCTAGCCATTTCCTCTAGGATTCTATTCTTTCTTTCCACCACTCCATTTTGTTGTGGAGTCCTAGGTGCAGAAAAATTATGAGTTATCCCCTTTTTACTACAAAATTTTTTAAATAGATGATTTTCAAATTCCGTTCCATGATCACTCCTAATAGCTATAACTGAAGCATTTCTTGAGTTAGTTACTTCCTTATGAAATTTCTTAAATACTGAAAATGCTTCATCTTTATGAGCTAAAAATATGACCCATGTGTATCTAGAAAAATCATCTACAATGACAAGACCATACTTGTTTCCACCAAAGCTTGTGGTTCTAGTTGGTCCAAAAAGATCCATGTGAAGTAATTCAAGGGGTCTAATAGTAGAGACACAATTTAGGATTTAAAGGAACTTCTAGATTGTTTGCCATATTGACATGCTTCACAAATTTTATTTTTCTCAAATTTTAGCTTTGGCAAACCAATCATAGAATCTCTTTTAACTAATTTTGATATTGTATCCATACTTGCATGACCTAATTTACGGTGCTATAACCAACTTACATCATTGACTTTAGAATCACTAGCTACTAAGCAACGACTATTTTTGGTGAGATCTTCAACATCTACTACATAAACATTGCCACGTCTTATTCCTTTGAATACTAAGCTATTGTCAATTGAGTTGGTTATGATGTATGAAGATGGTTTAAATAGAACATCAAAACCTCTATCACATAATTGACTAACGCTAAGTAAGTTATGCTTAAGACCATCTACAAACCGTACATTATCAACGAAGGTTGAAGGGATGATTTGTATTTTACCTATACCAATGATGTGACCTTGGTTGTTGTCTCCAAAAGTCACCGCACCTCCCTTTTTAGACTCTAGGGTGAAGGATTGCTCCTTGTCACCCATCATGTGTCTTGAGCAGCCACTATCCAAGTACCAACAGTGTTTGTTGACCTTGGCTGCAAGACACTCGTACACAAGGAAATCATACAATTTTAGGTACCTAAGTTTTTTTGGGTCCTTCAAGGTTAGTAATGTTGGTTCCTTTTGGAACCCAAATCTTTTTAATTTTTCTTTTAACTTCAGTTTTTTTGTGGTTATATACATTTGCTATATGTCCTACTTTACCACAACAAAAACAAGTTACATTTTTGGTTTTACTTTCTCCGGCTTTTACAAAAAAGTTTTTAAGAAATTTTTGCTTGTTGTTAGGCTTATACCCTAAACCGACTTTATTAAATAAAGCTTTTTGACTATTAAGAATCATTTCTAGTTTTTCAGAACTAAAGGTAAACTTCTCAACTATAGGTTTATATTTTTCAAGTTCTTTTGTTAAGTTCAGTTTTTCTATTTTTAGTAAATTTAGATCTTTTGTAAAGTTATCTTTTAGAGTTCAGTTACTGTTTTTAAGTTCTGAAACTTACTTAGTTAGTCTTTCGTTATCTTTAATTAAAGTATTAGTTTTTTGAGTTATCCATTGGTTGCTTGTTTTAAGTTCTAAGTTTTCTTTGATGATAAAGTCCTTATCCTTAATTAATTTATCGTACTTATGAGTGTAAGATTGATTAGTTAGCTTCAATTCTTTATTTTTAAGGTTTATTGTCTTATATTCATCTATTAGTTCATTAAAACCATCATACAATTCATCAAAAATAAAATCTAAATGTGTTTCAGATATTACGTCATTTTCATTTGCCATAAAATAGAAGTTGGCCTTTTCCTCTTGTTCATCTTTCAATGATGATGATGATTTATCGGTGTCAGTCCAGGTGGTGACAAGAGCTTTCTTCTTCTTGTATTTGTTGCTCTTTTTCAGCAAGGGACAGTCAGCTCTGAAATGGCCCGGCTTTTTGCATTCATAACATCCGATTCCCTCTCCTTCCCTTTTCTTACCTTTATCCTTGTTAAAGAAATTCGAGGGAACTCTTTTCCTATGGAGGCTTCATCCTGTTGATAAATCTTCTGAATTTCCTCACAAGAAGGGCTTCTTCATCATCTTCATCATTGTCTTCTTCTTCTTCACTGCTGCTACTGCAAGAAGGATCCTTATTAGAAGAAGTAGACTTAAGGGCAATTACCTTTTTCTTGTGGGAGGACTCTTCTTCACTGTGCTGCTTCATTGTGAGCTCATGTGTCATCAAAGATCCAAGAAGCTCCTCGAGTGGCAGCTTGTTCAAGTCTGTAGCTTCTTGGATCGCCGTTATCTTGGCTTTCCATGACCTTGGTAAAGATCGAAGAATTTTTCTGATAAGGTCACTGTTAGTATAACTTTTGTCAAGGCTTTTTAAACCGTTGACAATATCAGTTAATCTAGTGAACATGCAAATGATGGTTTCATTAGATTCCATTTTAAACAGTTCATACTTATGAACTAGCATGTTTATTTTAGATTCCTTGACTTGATTCGTGCCCTCATGGGTCACTTTAAGTCTATCCCATATCTCTTTTGCAGAATTGCAAATAGAGATTCTATTGAATTCATTATGGTCCAAGGCATAATAAAGTACATTCATTGCTTTGGCATTTAGTTGTGCCTTCCTTCTATCACTATCATCCCAATCTTTTTCAAGCTTGGGTATAGCAATGTTATCTACATAGATAGAAGGAATATATGGTCCATTAACTATGATGCTCCAAACATCATAGTCTTGGGCTTGGATAAATATCCTCATTCTAGCCTTTCAATAGGTGTAGTTAGTTCCATTGAAGAATGGAGGCCTATTGGTGGATTGCCCTCACTAAGAGAAGATCCAAAAGGGGTTGTCATTTTAATCTTTTACTCTTTTAATTTAAGAGCACCTGCTCTAATACCACTTGTTGCCCAAGCAGACAACCCAAGAGGGGGGGTGAATTGGGTTTTAATTAATTATGACCAATTAGAAACTATGATAAACTAAATCTATTGCAAGCAAATTAGTTAATTTACTAGATGAAGTAGAGAGAAAAGGAGACAGCAGCCAATACAAACACAAACAAGTTTATAGTGGTTCGGAGCCAACTCTTGCTCCTACGTCCACTCCCCATGCCGCACTTGGGTTTTCACTATAATTTCTAGGATTACAGCCGGTTGTTTTACAAGCTCACAATCTAACTTGTTTTTTCCGAGATTACAACGAACTCGGTCAGTTTTCACAAGCTTACCGACTAGAACCACCCAATTATTTTCTCGGGTTCACAATCAAACCCAGTTAGTTTTTCCGGTTCGCCAACCAAAACCTTACATCGTTGGTTTTATATTTGGCTCACCAACAAACCTTACAATCCTTGATTCAATCCCCTGATTGAATCAAGTAAGAAAAAAATAGAGTTTGGAATTTCACAGAGAAAGCTTCTAAACAAGCAGATGTGAAAACAATAGATGTGAAGTAAAGTTAGAAGCTCTCAAACAGATTTTGGATTGGAAAGTAGGGGCTTCTCGATTTCTGGGTCTCCTCTGAAAGAGCTGAAGATTTGGGGACAGCAGGAGAGCCTTGAATGTGAAGGAAGTACTGGTCGAATTGCCTTGAATGCACTTCTTCCTTCTTTGGCTTGTATTTTCTCTTGAGAAGTTCTTGGTAGGTGGAAATGCCTTTTTACTTGAATGGAATAGCTCACTTCTTGTTTGCTACTGTTCACTGTGGCTATTTAAGGGGTTCCTTTCGAAAACTAGCCATTAGGAACAGATTTGGAGCCGTTCTGTCCAGTCTGCACATCCTGACAATGTGTCTGTTGGGATCGGAGTCGACTCGTGCGATCTGGAGTCGACTCAGCTGTTACTGGAGTCGACTCGCCCTTTATAGGAGACGACACATCCACTGTTCAGGATTTGAATTAAAGTGCTTGTCCCGTTCTGGAGTCGACTCGGACCAAACTGGAGTCGACTCGCCAACGTCTGGAGATGACTCGGGCACTTAGGAGTCGGCTCGTTCTCAGAGTTCCAGAAATCCATTTATCTGCTTTTCTCTCTCGAGTCAACTCGGGTTCTCTTGGAGTCGACTCGGCTCTCAGAGTCCGAAAAGCCGATCCTCTGTCTGTTGATCTGAACTGCCTCGGAGTCGACTCGGACCTTGTTGGGGTCGACTCGGCTGACTTGGGAGTCGACTCTAGAGCACTTGGAGTCGACTCGTTACAAGATCTCCGAAGTTGGTTCTCTGCCTTTCAGATTTGCTTTCCTCTGGGAGTCGACTCGGATATAAATGGAAGTCGACTCGCCAAACTTCGGAGTCAACTCGTAACCTTCTGGAGTCGACTCGATAACAGGGTCTAAAAAACATCGTTCTGTCTTTCTTCTGTTATCCTTTGGAGTCGACTCGAAACCGACGGAAGTCGACTCGGCAAGCATCGGAGTCGACTCAAAATCTTCGGAGTCGACTCGGTGACAGGGTGTTGGCCAGAGATGGTCACCCAAGAGGGGGGTGAATTGGGTGTCTTAAAAACTTTTTGCCTAATTAAAAATAAAACACACAAATATATGAACTAAAATAAGGATAAAGAGATAAGAAGAGACAACCACAAACACACGGTTTTATAGTGGTTCGGAGCCTTCACCGCTCCTACATCCACTCTCCAAAGTGCCTTTGGGAATTTCCACTATAATCCAAGATTACAGTACGGTAGTTTTGCGAGTTCACTACCCAACTCGTTGTTTTACACCGGGCTCACAACAAACCCTAAAACCCCCAATTTCTCTTAGGCTTGGGACGCCTTTCCCTTGTTCCAAGTCCCTTGACTGGAACAAGCACCACAATAAAAGAGTTTACAAAAGGAAATAAAAGCTCTAAGAAGCAA
The DNA here is from genome assembly GCF_009389715.1 of Phoenix dactylifera. Taxonomy (NCBI): domain Eukaryota; kingdom Viridiplantae; phylum Streptophyta; class Magnoliopsida; order Arecales; family Arecaceae; genus Phoenix; species Phoenix dactylifera. The sequence goes on along the minus strand of NW_024067956.1, from coordinate 95,480 downwards.
ATATAACAATTATGAATAATGTAACCCGGAAGAATCCTTTTGCCGTTGGAAGCGTGGGAGATGTTGATTCTTCCGAGGTGGAGCGCGTAGGGTTGAGTGTGAGCTTCGAATCCCGAGCGCACGAGAGTGGTTGAGCTTGAAATCGCTTGGGAGACTTGAGAATACTTGATTTCCTTCCTTGAATGCACTCACTCCCTTGAGCTTTTCTTTCTAACTTCTCTCTTGAATGATCTAGCTTTTTTTGGTTGGTGAAGAGTTGTTGAGAACCACTTAAGAGGTCCCTTTTTATAGCCCAAAAAGCAAATATAGCCGTTAGAAACAAAAAGAGAAGGATTTGAAATTCAAACCAAACCTGAAAAGCTGTCAGTCGCGTCCCAGGCGCTCCGGGGACGTCTCCGCTACAACGAGGGACGTCTCGCCTACAGGATTTTACTTTTTATGTTGTCTGGGGTCGACTCGGCACTTTACGGGGACGTCTCGGCTTGTCTGCACTTTTTGAGTGGGGACGACTCCGCTGCCTTGGGGACGACTCCGCTTCTTTATCTCCGAAAGACATGTCCTCTGGAATTCCCTGAGAGAGTCGACTCCGCTCTTTCAGGGGACGTCTCGGCTTGTTGCCCAGTAGATACAAGCCAAGAGGGGGGGTGAATTGGGTCTTTCAAAACTTTTATGCTACTTCTAAAACTTTTTGATTAACTATGCTAAGTTGTATAGATGCACAGTGAAAGTTAAACTTAGCAAGGGTTTGATGTATAGACTTCGACTTGATTAAATATGCTTGCAACTAAAGGATGTGCGGATAAGAATTAAGCAAGCAATTTATCTAAGTAAGTAAGTGTGTTAGTTAGACAATAACTAGAGGCATTACAAACACAAAGGACATATAGTGGTTCGGTGCACCCCAGCACCTACATCCACTCCCCAAGACCCCTTGGGAATTTCACTATAATCCTACCGATTACAGCCGGTTGTTTTACAAGCTCACAACCCAACTTGTTGTTTTACGAGCGCACAACGAACTCGGTCGGTTTTTCCAGGCTCACCGACTAGAACCAACCCCGATTGTTTTCCCGGGCTCACAATCAAACCCTTACACGTTGGTTTTACCCTCGGCTCACCAACAAACTTAATCCCGTTGGTTTTCCCTTTGGCTCACCAACAAACCTTACACCGTTGGTTTTCCCTTTGGCTCACCAACAAACCTTTAACTCCTTGATTCAATCCCTTGATTGAATCAAGTTACAAGATATTAAAACAAAGAATAAAAACAAATCAAAGCTTCTTAAACAAGCAAATATGACAATATAAACAAATAGAGTAAAGAGAAGCCCTCAAACGAGTTTTTGAAGATGGAGGAGCTCGGCTTCTTCTTTACTTGATCCTCCTCTGATTTGGCATGAAGTAGAGGATCTCCGAGGCAGCACACGGATGGAGAGGAAGCTTTCGGATTCACTTGGTTGCTCTTCTTCTCTCTATTTCGTTTTGGATGGCCCTTTTGTGCTTATGGGAGATTTCCTTTGTAATCTCTTTGAGATCTCTTTTCTAGATGATCTCTCCCACTTCCATAAGTTTTTCCCTAGCTCTCTTCTTGTTTTTATAGCTTTAGATGGCGTGGAAACAAGAATATAGCCGTTAGAGACAAGAAAAAGAGCCGTTGGACACAGTCTGCACTTCCTGACAATATTACCGTTGGGATCGGAGTCGACTCGCGCGATCAGGAGTCGACTCGCCTGTTGCAGGAGTCGGCTCGTGCTTTACTGGAGACGACTCGGCCACTGTTCCAAATTTGAATTAAAGTGCATGCCTTAACCTGGAGTCGACTCGGCTTAACCTGGAGTCGACTCGCCAACTTCTGGAGCTGACCTGGCAATTTCGGAGTCGGCTCATCCACTGAAGTCCGTGGATCCAATTTTGAATTTTGTCCTCTCGAGTCGACTCGACTGTCCTGGGAGTCGACTCGAATCTCAGAGCCCGAACTCCCGATCCTCTGTCTTTTGGCTCGTCCAGTCTTGGAGTCGACTCGAACTTCCTTGGAGTCGACTCGGCTCTCAGTTTGCGAAACACAGCCTTCTGCCATCTTGGTGTAGCGCTGCCTTGGAGTCGACTCGAGCTGTCTGGGAGTCGACTCGAATCTCAGAGTCCCAAAAATGCTCTCTGACTTTTCTGCCTGTGACTCCTAGGAGTCGACTCATACTTCCCCGAAGTCGACTCGGTAAACATTGGAGTCGACTCGAATTCCTCAGGAGTCGACTCGAAGACTATTCTTTTGAATTTTTTTCTTTGATTTTACTCCTCCAATTTGAATCCTTTGAACTTTAAGCTTGGGCCAATAAATTGTAGCTTTCTTCCAACTTGAGAGCTTTGGAGGCCTTCTTGTGTTCTCCCAACTTGCTATGTTCCTTGCAAAATAAATATCTTTCTCCTTGCAACATAAACATTAGTATCTATACTTCAAGATTTTGTGATCATCAAAATCAATCTATGAATCAATCTTTGGGTCATCAATCTCCCCCTTTTTGATGATGACAAAACTTGGAGTATATGCAATATAAAAGATATTGATTTCTAGAAGTAATACATAGCTAAGTTGCATGAAGTAGAAAACATATATATGTAAAAACATACTTCATGATAATGCTTTAGATTTAATCAGCTTAACACAATTAACATATTTAAATTTTAAGCTGATTTGTATTCAATTCAAAGTAATAAAGCATTATGAGTATATATAGCATATACTTAGATATTTCTCCCCCTTTTTGACAACATCAAAAAGATAGTGAAACATTAAGCACAAAGATCAGAGCAGAACACATCGAGTGTGAATTCAAGAGGTTTTCTAATTTGATACCACAGATAGTTTTCTAATCAAGTGTAGGTGGAATCTTCCTTAGGTTAATTCAAGAAGTACTACAAATGATATTCAAGGAAAAACATGAGTGGAAATCTAACCTCTCTTCACTGAGTATGAAAGCTTGTTCGTTTAAGACCTTTTGCCCAATCTATTAAGTATTTTATCAACCATGAGAGCAATTTAATTAATTTTCTTAATGACTTCAAAGTTCTTTTATGATAATAGGAGCATTGGGGCACAAATATCAAAATATACATTCATGCAATTTTTGATACATCTTAGAGCTCTTTTAAAGACTTTCTTTTATTTCTTTAGAAAATAAGCACAATTTGATACATAAAATAATGAATTTGCACAAAATTGAAGTTCCAAAAAGCAAGCCAATTAGAGCTCATTAGTGAAGTTCCAAAAAATAGATTTTCTAAGAGATACTCAAGAAAATTTAACACATTATTCTCCCCCTTTTTCATTAAATTAGAGGCTCTTAAGATTTGCAATTTGGTTCAAGAGTGATGCATGAGATATACTAACCAAATAACACGCCTCAAGGTGTATCATACAGATTTTCAGATTTAAATTTCAGATGATACATATTGGAGAGTATTAGAATCACTTTTCATTTAGTGTTCTTTCTCTCTCCTTTAGTTATAGATTTATGCGATTAAGTTCCATAAGACCTTTCCTTCTGAAATTTTCTTTCTCCCCCTCAATTGATCATTCCATTTAAGAGTTTAGAATCCTAAGATAATGTTCAATAAGATTGTCAATCTCAAAAATATATTTCAGCTTATTATCATAAGACTCAAGGTTTGAGATAAGACAACCTTTATAGAACTCATCTCAAGGAAATTAAAGCATGTCTTGCAATATAAGGAGGTTCATCAAAATCAATCCATAAAATTCAAAGTATGCATCAAAATAAAGTGTCTTTGGGATAGGATACTGAATATCTAAAGCTCCCCCTCAAAAGATGCATTCTTCTTTAATCATTTTAAATTGTTGAATTTCAGATTTTAGTGATAAACGTGAATAACACTGAAATTCTGTAATATCGAGAATGTAGAGTAATCTAGTATTATTCCAAAATTTGTAGTAATTACTCTTTCTAATCCTTTACGAACAAGTTATGCTTTCTCTTAATCTTAGAGAAAATGTATAGAAATATTAATCAGAAAATGATTCATTTGAAGCTCAATTTCTTTCAAAAGCATTTACATTTTCTTCCTTTTAGAGTCATTTGAGTGAACTGAAATATTTCTAGTTTTAAGATCATTCACTCTATTGATGGAAGTCTTTAATAATGTAGGAGAGAAAAACATATAGATGATCATTGAAGTATATCTATTTATAGAACTCAATTTCTTAATTATAGTTTTTCTGCAATGGATACATGAAGCACAATAAATCTTTTTAATATCAAAATAAGATCATATATTTAGAAATTTTTGTTTGCAATCAAGATCATCGAAAGACACATCATTTGGACCAATATTAGTACACTTTGAAGATAAGAAATGATATGTTTCGGATGCGTATCGGAGCAATCAACCAAAGGCATCAGAATTAATTCTGTTTTTCTTACATTAAGATTTTATTTAGAAATCATATTGAGTCTAAGCTTGTATACAAAATCAGATTCTGAATTACATAGGATTTTCAATTGAGGCTTTCAAAATCATAATTTGAGATATGTATCTTCCACATTATAGCTCATCTTAAATCATTAAGATTGAAAACGCATATTTCAATAACATTAGAGCACTTTCAGAATCTTTGTATTTAATTTTGAGTTTTGATACAAAATGGAGGATATTTTAACAAGTATTAGGATATTATGTATCAAAGTTAGGCAAGTAGAAAGATAGATCAAGATTAATTCATTCTGCCTAAATAGAGATATCTTTCTCTTCTCCTTTTTACAAATTTATTTAACTTTCAGATTTTAAAGATGATTGTGAACGACAAATCTGAAATTTCTTTTCAATAATACCCAAAAATTTATGCAGTATTTCAAACATTCAATTAAATTATCTAAGCATGGAGCATTACAAAATATTGAGAACCCATAATTCAAAACATCATTCCACATGCAACATATATTATGTGTTAAGTCATGCATTAAGAACAAGCATGTCAAGGATCAAAATCAATTCTTTTCAAATAAACTCCCCCTATTTAAATATAATCTTGCATTGATTTCATCCTTAAGGTGTGTTTCCAAGTGACAAAGAAATTGAATTGATTCTTCTTATATATTTTTATTTACTTTGTCTTTCATTTTTACTTTCTTATGCTCTATACTGTATTTGCTCCCTATCCGGTGGAGTTGGAAGGGGCACGAGGTACTACCACTAGCCTCCCTCTTGTGCCGTCCCTAATATGCCCTACATCGAATAGTTGGGTCAAATAGTGCCGGGTACTACCACTAGCCTCCCCATTGGCACCATTCCTATGATGAGCAATATAGAAAGGTTAAAATGTTTACTTCAAACTCTCCCTGTTTGAGTGTAATTAATTATAGATTTTATTCCTTCCAAATGTGCCGAATATATTATGCTTGTTTTGCTTTTCCTTAAGATTGAAGTACTTGCCTTTGCTCAGATTTTTCATCTCTTGAACAATGTCCATTTTCTTTTCTTTATCTCTCTCTCTTTTTGTTATTCTCAAGTAATCTACATGAAAGAGCAGAATAAAGAAATAATGAAATGTTTCGTATAGAGGTATATCATGCAAACACTATTTTCATTATGCCCAAGAATTCATAGCTTCTCACAAGTCATTCTAAATCAGAGTTTTAATCATATACTTGTGTATTTCATGGTTATGATATAGCCATAGAAATATTTTAGTTTGAGCAACCCATGAAATAGTTTCTAAGAGTATAAGTCAGTCAATACACATATAGACATGATATCAAAAATTAATAATTAAAGAATTTAATCATGCCATAATAAGATTTAAGTTACTGACTTTGCTCAATTAATTTGTGAGAAAGGTATCTAAAATTACCTATTCATTATATGTTCTTCAAGCCAAACTAGATTTCTTATGTGTGAACTTTTGACTGAAGAAGATCCTCTCTCTTGTTTGCATGTGAATGTTTAGTGTATCTTACATGAAGATATCCTTCAAGTTGAAATTTCTCATTTTTCTTTCTTGAAGGAAGGTCATTAGTTTCTTTAAGATACAAAGCATTCATCCAACATATATATATATATTTTTTTTAAATTAGATGACTCAATATGAGATATGACAATAATTGCATGTTGAGTCACTTTACTCAAGAGATTTCCTAAATATAAGCAAGCACATATCACTTGAACTAAAGAGATAGATTCATTAACTAAGATAGTTCAAGGACAAGCATGTGAGGCAATAGACAGATTTATCAAGGTCAAATCAATTTAGTTTAGATTCTATTTGCTTAAGATAATTATCAATAAGATGTGTTAACTAAGTTTTAATCAACTTATCTTAAACGTTTGTTTCTATCAAAATTCAGATTATGACGTATTTGTTATCAATAAAATATGATTAATTAAAGTTAGATTGAAGTCTTGCACAAGGTCACATAATGAGCATACAATCTGGTCTACTAGCTGTATGATAAAATAATTATTCTATCATGCTTCAATACAGCTTTAAACAATAGATCTACTTTGCTCATCCTTTACAAATTCTACAAGATGGGGTCATAGACATACCTTCTTCATGCCAATCTTCTATCAGAGTTTTCTTGTGGACTAATGTTGGTCAATGAAGATCCCCTTTCTTGTTTGTCTTAATTTGGAGTTTGAGAGAAAATGTTAATTCATTCATTATACATATTTCAAACTCACTTTGCATGAGCTTAGTAAAATCTCCATATAAATCTTTATTAGTAGAATCAAAAATGATGTCATCAATGTATACTTTGAGCAAATAAGATATCACAAATTTTTCTTTTTGAAGCATAGATTTATCACTATTACTTTCTATCAAAAAGGTTGCTTAAGCTTTTATATCATGCTTTTGATGCTTGTTTCAAATCATATAATGCTTTATCATATTTGTAATGAGTGTTTTCAAATATGGTGATTATCTAACATATATAAAGTAAGCACATAGGAGTCCATTCTACACACTCATTTGATATAACGTTTATAAAGCAAACAAATGATAAAGGTGATTTTTACTTCTAATCATGCAAGAATCTTATCAAGATCTATTTCATCTTTTCTTAATTTAATCTTTTAGTAGTCATCATTAAGTGTATATGTAAAAGATTAACCATATAATTTGATTTTAGTATTTTGATAATACATCATTAGTCTCATAAAGAATAAAATGAATTGATACTTCTACAACTAGAATTTTTCATGAATGTTCTATATGCATTGCTTGATGAATGATATCCAAGGATAGAAATATCTTTATTAGATTTGGCATTACTTTTCTAGAGAACATATCAAGCATAACATGTACGACTGAAAAATATGAGAGATACGCAATAGTTCATTTTCTATTTTTCAGAAGATCAAAAGAAGTTTTCATCAAAAATAGATCTAATAGAAGTCATATGTATGACAAGTATTGATGATAGCTTTTAAAAATCATTTAAGTAGATGACTATCACACAACATTGCCTTTTTCAATTCTTCAAAGATTCTATTAATCCTATTTTACTTATAGTGTTCTTGGTGCAGAAACAATTGTATTCACTATTATTTTCTGTGCACAACTTAACACAAAAATTGGTTTTCAAAACTATGCCGTGATTCATAGTTTGCAAACCTTTATCATTTGATCGCTTTTTGTGAGTTTGTGCCAATGCAGAAAATATTTCAATTTGAGTGCCAAGTACAAGGTTAATGTAAGCTTTTGAAAAATTAGTGTTGGAAACAACATCTCTAGATTTAGAAATTATTTTTGGTTTGTTTCCTTAGTTAGCATGCATAGCGAAGCTTTGACCTTTAAGAGGATAATCTAAGTAAGCCTATGGCAAGGTCTTTTGAGATTAAGTGCATACTAGCATGAGTTGATTTTGTATACTAAAGATGGTTTCTTTAATCTTGGTATTCATAGTGCATATATTCAAAAACATACCAAGTACACATTATCATATCTATGAATAATAATGCCATGGATAATAACTATCAATCAAGCATATAGAGAATTCATAGAGTTATTAAATTGATTAACCATTTAGCAACTTATCCAATAGCGAGTAAAGTATACTATAAATGAAGAGATTTGATTATATTTCCAAAAGTATTTTCTATATCACAAAATTGATCACTACTAGCAAATCATATCAAATACTAAAGCACAAATAATGATGAGATGCAAGAATTACTGATTTCATTATTATTTTTTTTTGTTAATAACTTTTTAAGTTTCTTTATGTTCCATAGGTACCTTGGTACACCTATGTGTACATCCTCATTTTCTCATTTTGGGTACCCAAGCTTGCTTGAGTCCTTGAGAGTTAGGACATATGGTTCCTTTTGGAACCCATATCTGTTTAATAATAATAACTTTACCATTTGATTTAATTATACTAGAACGATAGGTAAAGTTGTTATTCCCATCCTTTTCATTTTTGAAATAAGTTATCTTATTTAATGGTTTGCTTGGTAAATTGATAACCTTTTTCTCTAGAGATTTATGGCTAAGTGAAGGAGTCAAGCTAAATTTTGATTTATCAAAATCAGCATGTTGGCTTTCAAACATCATTTTTAATCTTTCTGAACTTACAGTGAATTTGTTAATAAAACATCTTAATTGGTTAATTTCTTTACTTAAGTTTTGATTTTCTTTAATTAAGCTATGATTTTTCTGAATCAATTCTTCTGAAAATGACCTTAAGCTTTCATTTTCAGAATTTAGTTTCTTAAGATTTTTATTCTTTACAGTTAATTTTCTACATTCACTATACAACTCATGAAAAGCATTTAATAATTCATCATAAGAGAATTCTTCTTGAAAATCATTTGAGGTAAGAGTAGATTCAGATTTTACCTTGTCTTCTTGTCCCATAAAGCACAAGTCAGTTACCTCTTGTAGTTTCTTGGAGCTAATATCATCATTGTTGCTCCTAACCTTTATTTTTTGGCTTGACTCTTTCTTGGTCAAGGCTTTCTTCCTTTTTATCTCTTTCTTCCTTTCTTCTTGCTTCCTCTTTTTCTTTGTCTTTAGGAAGCTGATTTGCCTCGGAGTCGACTCGGACCTTATTGGAGTCGACTCGGTTATCTTGAGGGTCGACTCTGAAATACTTGGAGTCGACTCGACTGAGGTGAGAGATTCAACACCTTTTTCTGCAGTCTCATTGTTAGAATGTAATTGAAGCACATGAGAGCTAATCTGAGATTTATCATAAATATTTTCTAAAGTATCCCAGATCTCCTTAGCAGATAAGCATGCAGAAATTTCATTAAACTTTGTTTCTTGAATAGCACAATATAATATGTTCATAGCATCAGCATTCAATTGTGCTAAGTCCTTTTCATTAAAAGTTTGAGAGAGTATGTGAAGATCATTTATTATGATTTTCCATAAGTAATAGTTTTGTGATTGAATAAAGATGCGCATGCGTATTTTCCAATGTGTATAGTTTATGCCATTAAATAGTGGAGGTGTATTAATTGAATGTCCTTCTCCTAGAAAACTATCTATTTGAGTTGTCATGATCTTTGGCTCTTGATCGTGAGATCAATAATTAAACTTAGAGCACCTGCTCTGATACCACTTGTTGCCCAGTAGATACAAGCCAAGAGGGGGGGGTGAATTGGGTCTTTCAAAACTTTTATACTACTTCTAAAACTTTTTGATTAACTATGCTAAGTTGTATAGATGCACAGTGAAAGTTAAACTTAGCAAGGGTTTGATGTATAGACTTCGACTTGATTAAATATGCTTGCAACTAAAGGATGTGCGGATAAGAATTAAGCAAGCAATTTATCTAAGTAAGTAAGTGTGTTAGTTAGACAATAACTAGAGGCATTACAAACACAAAGGACATATAGTGGTTCGGTGCACCCCAGCACCTACATCCACTCCCCAAGACCCCTTGGGAATTTCACTATAATCCTACCGATTACAGCCGGTTGTTTTACAAGCTCACAACCCAACTTATTGTTTTACGAGCGCACAACGAACTCGGTTGGTTTTCCCAGGCTCACCGACTAGAACCAACCCCGATTGTTTTCCCGGGCTCACAATCAAACCCTTACACGTTGGTTTTACCCTCGGCTCACCAACAAACTTAATCCCGTTGGTTTTCCCTTTGGCTCACCAACAAACCTTACACCGTTGGTTTTCCCTTTGGCTCACCAACAAACCTTTAACTCCTTGATTCAATCCCTTGATTGAATCAAGTTACAAGATATTAAAACAAAGAATAAAAACAAATCAAAGCTTCTTAAACAAGCAAATATGACAATATAAACAAATAGAGTAAAGAGAAGCCCTCAAACGAGTTTTTGAAGATGGAGGAGCTCGGCTTCTTCTTTACTTGATCCTCCTCTGATTTGGCATGAAGTAGAGGATCCCCGAGGCAGCACACGGATGGAGAGGAAGCTTTCGGATTCACTTGGTTGCTCTTCTTCTCTCTATTTCGTTTTGGATGGCCCTTTTGTGCTTATGGGAGATTTCCTTTGTAATCTCTTTGAGATCTCTTTTCTAGATGATCTCTCCTACTTCCATAAGTTTTCCCCTAGCTCTCTTCTTGTTTTTATAGCTTTAGATGGCGTGGAAACAAGAATATAGCCGTTAGAGACAAGAAAAAGAGCCGTTGGACACAGTCTGCACTTCCTGACAATATTACCGTTGGGATCGGAGTCGACTCGCGCGATCAGGAGTCGACTCGCCTGTTGCAGGAGTCGGCTCGTGCTTTACTGGAGACGACTCGGCCACTGTTCCAAATTTGAATTAAAGTGCATGCCTTGACTGGGAGTCGACTCGGCTTAACCTGGAGTCGACTCGCCAACTTCTGGAGCTGACCTGGCAATTTTGGAGTCGGCTCATCCACTGAAGTCCGTGGATCCAATTTTGAATTTTGTCCTCTCGAGTCGACTCGACTGTCCTGGGAGTCGACTCGAATCTCAGAGCCCGAACTCCCGATCCTCTGTCTTTTGGCTCGTCCAGTCTTGGAGTCGACTCGAACTTCCTTGGAGTCGACTCGGCTCTCAGTTTGCGAAACACAGCCTTCTGCCATCTTGGTGTAGCGCTGCCTTGGAGTCGACTCGAGCTGTCTGGGAGTCGACTCGAATCTCAGAGTCCCAAAAATGCTCTCTGACTTTTCTGCCTGTGACTCCTAGGAGTCGACTCATACTTTCCCGGAGTCGACTCGGTAAACATTGGAGTCGACTCGAATTCCTCAGGAGTCGACTCGAAGACTATTCTTTTGAATTTTTTTCTTTGATTTTACTCCTCCAATTTGAATCCTTTGAACTTTAAGCTTGGGCCAATAAATTGTAGCTTTCTTCCAACTTGAGAGCTTTGGAGGCCTTCTTGTGTTCTCCCAACTTGCTATGTTCCTTGCAAAATAAATATCTTTCTCCTTGCAACATAAACATTAGTATCTATACTTCAAGGTTTTGTGATCATCAAAATCAATCTATGAATCAATCTTTGGGTCATCACGGCTCGTCTGCACTTTATGCATGGGGACGGCTCCGCTGTCTCAGGGTCGACTCCGCTGCCTTATCACCGAAAAAACCATTCTCTGGAAAACCCTGAGAGAGCCGTCTCGGCTATCTTGGGGACGACTCGGGAACTCTCCTTTTTACCTGCGGGGACGACTCGGCGTACAGTGGGGACGTCTCGCGCATATTTCTTGAAAACTGCCTTTCTGCCGCCACTGAGAGAGTCGACTCCGCTACTGAGAGAGTCGACTCCGCTAACGCGGGGACGACTCGGCAGGTGCCGGGGACGTCTCCAAGTGTGCCAGTTCTTCCTGTTTGTGCCAGAGACGTCTCTGAAACCATCAGGAGACGTCTCGGCTGTCCCTGAACTTTTTCATTAACTCAAAATGTTCTTCAATGAATTCATAAAAATTATGGGAACTTGCTGATGAGAGCACAAAAGTATTATTGCTAACAAATAATGATAAAAGTGCTGCATTAATATTATATTTTTGTGGCGTGCAGGTAATCGTAAATCAAAGCTAAAATGCGCATTGGGTCTAGAAAAGATGCAATCACTGCAGGTGACCAGTCGACTGCATGGTTCAATTCCAGTTGCACACTAGAAGGAGCATTAGCCGGCTAGGTGCAGCCATATCCAGCAGCAGCATGTTCCCCATTTTGTGTGTTCATTTGAACTTCTCCCAGCCGTCCACGTGTTCAGCCGAGTTTCCAGCATCTTGCGAAGCATCCACCCAGCGTCCCGCATCCTTCTCTTTCCCCATCTCAAAGGCATCCAGAGTTCATGATTCATTCCTTCCAGCTATCACCCTGGCATCATCCAAATCTCACCATCTCGAGACCAACATCCGGCCGTCCATGGCGATTCCCACGCATCCGGCTTCCGAGTCCAACATTCCTTCTCCCGCGTGCAAATCTTCCGCGAAGATCCCGCATCCACAGCACGCGTCTTCCGCCTCTTCCCAGCGATTTCCCAGCTTCCGAATCCCAGTAATCACGTTCCACGGTTCATCTCCCATGCATTCCAACAAATCCCAGCCTTCCAGCGAACGCCCCAGCATCCCGCGAGGCATCACCCGCGTCCGTGCTTCCTTCCGATCCATCCGCTCGTCTTCCGGACTCATGCTTCAGCCGAGCCCATGTCACACGCGTCCGCCCGCTTCTTCCGCCTCTCAGCCTATCCACGTCCGGGATACTCGGTAGCCAGCATGAGAGGAGCATCCCGTGTGATCAGGGGGTCCATCGAGAGATATAAAGGCTCTCTCGGCTGGGAAGAGGGAGTTCTCATTCCTTCCCATTCGGTGAAACAGAGGAGTAGCCCTCTGTCAAAAGAAAAAAAAAAGAAAGGGAAACAGGGCCTCCCCTGTTCCCGAAAAGAAAAAGAAAAAAATGAAAGGGGGATTAATGTTTTCAATGAGTGGCTGATTTCTTAGGGAGGGAGATGGATGAACCTTTGATGTATTGCTCTTTGAAGTAAACTCTAAACTTTTGCCTTGAATGAATTATATTTACTGATATGTTTTTGATCCATGCATAGTTATTTCGTAGATAGTTCTTAAATGGATTATGATTATTGATATATGGATTGCTTTAGTATTTGATTTGTCGTAGACGTAGAAAGCACGACGAATGCTTAGAAATTGAGTTCATATGTTCATGAAACATATACCATGATTAGATCTATCCTACATTAAATCTTAAATCAAGAACCATAGAGTTTATTCCTTGGATGCAATATCATCAAGGGGAATTCCAGATCCCTACCATTTTTATTTCATTGAATTGTGTTTATTATTCTCTGCATTTTAAATTTCTGAAAACCAAAACATCATTTTAATCCACAAATTTATTTAACTGAAAATTACATCTAAAAATTACGCTAATAATCTATAGATCGTTCCCTGAGGATTCGACCTCGGACTCCCGAGATTTTACTACTTGTGCGATTCTCCTGCACTTGGGAGAACAATTTTATTTTTGCATCACTTGCCTAGACATTTCTCAACAATATTCTAGATAAAACACATGAATTCCTTAATTAAATTGTTAAGATATAATGGAATTATGCTCTAGTGTTTTGTATTCATCAAAATCCATTAGGGGGTCAACAATCTCCCCCTTTTTGATGATGACAAAACACTGAGTATATGCAAAATTTGAAATTTAAACATATACACAGTATTTGATCGGATATAATATTTCCTTGTGCATAAGATTGATCTTTATAGTTCTTAAATGATTTTGGCATATGAACTGAGTTTGAATCAAGTTAAAATGAAATATTGATGCTGAAGATAATTGAAAGCTAGATTCTTTTTGACTCCCCCTTTCTTTTCCAGAAGGGCAATTATCTTAAAATCAATATTCTTCAATTTTATCTTTCCTAATTCAACTTTGGAGTAAGATTAAAAATTTTGCATTCCATATTCAATATCCATGTCTACTCCCCCTTTCATACTCCCCCTTTCAATATCTCCATATTCAATATCTATTATAAATTTTGCATTCCATATACTATCTACTCCCCCTTTTTGTCAGCAACATGAAGGGGACAAATTATCCTTAGGTGCTTAAGACTCAATTTATAGTGGAATTCAGCATTCATTTTACTCAAGGATATTCAAGTTGTGCTCCCCCTGTCCAAGTCATTTCTATTAATGTATTCATATCACTCCCCCTTTGTTTTGGAATTCATTTCAGACTTATCTTTTAGTTTAACATAGTTATCACAAGATGTGCTCCCCCTGTTTTATGTGCATTGTTTCTTTGTATCAAATTTGAACACTCAAGGTATGTGGTAAGATTTTTATGGCATATCATACAATCACATACACAATCACAGAAACACATACGCAGAATTGGCAATGTACACAAAGTGTTCAAAAGAGATTGTATTCATTCATATGTCATCATAAACCTTTGAAGTCAGTACATAGTCAAAAGAAGAAATCAATACAAGTATTGATTTCTAATACAAAAGGTGTTTCAAAATAGCCTAGGATTTACAAAAAAAAGATCCTACAAGATATCCATCATCGGCGACGTTGCTCATGGGGCCTACTAGTTGTACTTTGTGCATAAGCCTTACAAGCTGCATCTATGAATGCATTGATAGAATCCATGAGGGTCTTAAATTGATCTCCCTGTGACTTGTGGAAACCTGCCACAAGTGCCTCAAACTCTATAGTTGCCATTTCAATTCTTCCTCTGAGTTGGGCAACTAAGGTGCTCACATTGCCATCTGGCTTTGTTAGCTCTTTAAGACTCTTGGAAATGCTCTTCAAGCTGTCCTTGAGCTCTAATGATCTGATGGTTTGGGTGGCACCCATACCAATTATTTCTTGTGTTGTAGCTTCAATTTGACTTCTAATATCCTTCATCTCTTATAGAAGCCCTTCATGTGAAGCTCTGATGGGGGCCAACTCTGTGGAGATCATGGATCTCATCTCCTCCCTTATCTGCTGGCAAATGGCAGATGCTAAGGTGTGCATCTGATCCTCTGATAGGAAGGAGGGCCCACTGACTGGAGGAGGTGGTGGCATGGATGTGGAAGGTCCAGCTGAGCTGGAGGGAATATCAGGGATGTTCATGTGGCTAGGTGGAGGAGAGTGATGGTCAGACTCATGATGTGGGATTTCAGGCTCTATGGTTTGTGCTTTTCTTTTTGGAACCTTGACCCACGACCCATCTATCTTATGAAACTCCATTCTTCTCATTGTGCCCTCATTATAGTAGTCGGTGTTTCTCAAGGCCTTTGCAGGTTCATTTGTTGGAATGGGAACCTTGAAGTGTTTAAAGATTAAGGTAAAGATCATGCCATAGGGTATACTGAACCTAGAATACCTATGACATAGGGCAATGTAATTTAGCATGAGTCTAGGAAGGTTTAGAGGGATCCCTTGTAAGATATGATGCATAATAGCTAAGTCTCGCTCCGAAACAAAATCGAAGCGACCGGTTTTGGGAAACAAGACCCGGTTGACAATACTTAAAAGTAATCTCATTTCGGCGTTTAGGTCTTGGGAGTTGATAATATCAAGAGGGCCGCAGTCCTCTTGTCCTAACAGCAGATTTAGGGCTAATTCCCTTTGGGGAAGTGAGGTTGGAGCCTCACCGTCCTTAGGGATTTGTAGGACAGTGGATAGGACATCTTCATTTACTTCCACTAATGTCCCCCGGACACATCCAGTGTACCCTTGGTCCCCTAATGCCATATTGCTAAAAAACTCTCTAACTAGGCCGGGATAGGTCGAGGTATTTAGTGTGCAAAGGTGCTCCCACCCTTGAGCTCGGAGTCTATCTCCAATAGAGAACCCCTCATGATCTAAAAAGGAGAAATCGATGTACCTACCAGTCGTGACTGTGCGATTTGCACAGGAAATCGTCGTGGTCGGCGGAGCAACCGGAGGAGAAGGCGCGGAGGGTTCTTCCCGCCGTTCCTCACCGTCGGCCGCTACTCTAGGTCGCCTCCCACGGGTTGTCCTAGCTTTCTTTGGTGCCATGGATGCTAGGGTTTGTGATTTAGAGCAAACGGAGGCTGGGATTTGAGGTGGAGAGCAAATGGAGGCTAGGGTTTTCCGTTTTGGTCGGGAATGAGGGAGAAAGCTCGAGTCGGCTCGAGCGATTTCGACCTATTTAAAAAGCCCTCATTCGGTCCCCGAGACGTCTCCGCGACTAAGGCGAGACGTCTCCCCTTGGGGGGACGTCTCTGCGATTTGCCAGAGACGTCTCCGGCACTGAAAAATTTTAGACTGTATTCTATCTTCTCCCAATTTTGGTTAATTACCCTAATCGACATGATCTCTTTTGATAAACTTAGAGTGAATTTGTTTGTGATCCTCCCCCTTAATGATACAACCTATAATAATTTGATAATTTTTTTGAATTATTAATATTGAAATGAGGAATGTTTGACCAAATTTCGAATACCTATGAAATAGGTTCTGAAAATATCTTCATGAAGAGTCCAAGGGAGGGTAACCATCCTCCGGAAAGTCAAACAGTTCGTCATTTAGCTTAGATGAATTCATGTTTTCACTTATGTCTACCTTGAGGTTGATTACTAGTTTGAGTAGCAAAGTAATCCAATACAAATTCAACTCATTTGCTAGGATCATACAAGCTCAAGGCATTCCTTAAGAAATTGAATCTTTCTTTACAAAGGGGCTTTGTAAAGATATCAGCTAATTGATTTTCTGTACATACATATTCAATCATCATATCATTTTTCAGCACATGATCCCTAATAAAATGATGCCTAATCTCTATATGCTTTGACTTAGAGTGTTGGACAGGATTTTTTGTTAAATTAATTGCACTTGTATTATCACATTTAATTGGTATATTATCCATTTTGATACCGAAGTCTTCAAGTTGTTGCTTAATCCAAAGAACTTGGGCACAACAGCTTCCAGCTGCAATGTACTCAGCCTCAGCTGTGGACAAAGCAACTGAATTTTGTTTCTTGCTAAACCAAGAAACCAAATTGGCACCCAAGAATTGACATGTGCCACTTGTGCTTTTTCTATCGAGTTTGCACCCGGCAAAATCAGCATCGGAATAAGCAATTAAGTTTATGTCAGATTGTTTAGAATACCATAAGCCTACATTAGATGTCCCTACTAGATATCTAAAAATTCTCTTAACAGCTTGCAAGTGTGATTCCTTAGGACATGCTTGGTATCTAGCACACATACAAACACTGAATAATATATCTGGTCTACTAGCAATAAGATAAAGTAGAGAGCCTATCATACCTCTGTATAATTTGCAGTCTATACTTTTACCTTTTTCATCTTTGTCTAGCTTGCAACTTGAGCCCATGGGTGTGCTGATTTCCTTTGCATCCTTCATCTTGAATTTTTCCAGCATTTTCTTGATGTATTTGGACTGACTGATGAAGATGCCTTCCTCTGATTGTTTTATTTGTAACCCAAGGAAGAAGTTGAGCTCACCCATCATGCTCATTTCAAATCTCCCTACATAAGCTTGGCAAACTCTTGACAAAGACTATCATTAGTAGCACCAAAAATTATATCATCCACATAAATTTGTACAAGCAATAAGTCATTTCCTTTTCTTTTAATAAAGAGGGTTTTGTCTACATTTTCTCTCTTGAATTTGTTCTCAATTAGGAAATTACTTAACCTTTCATACTATGCCCTAGGGGCTTGCTTAAGTCCATACAATGCTTTATGCAATTTATAAACATAATCTGGATGTAAGTGATTTTCAAAACCTGGAGGTTGTCCTACATAAACTTCCTCCATTATATAGCCATTTAAAAACGCACTTTTTACATCCATTTGATAAAGTTTAAAATCCATGAAGCATGCATATGCTAAAAGTAGTCTAATAGCCTCTAATCTAGCAACAGGAGCAAAAGTTTCGTCAAAATCTATTCCTTCCTCCTGATTATATCCTTTGGCCACTAGCCTAGCTTTGTTTCTTATTACTATTCCATCTTCATCTAGTTTATTTCTATACACCCACTTGGTACCTATAATTGAAACATTAGGGGGTCTTTTCATTAGAGTCCAAACTTCATTTCTTTCGAATTGATTTAATTCCTCTTGCATAGCATTCATCCAATTATCATCTTTTTCAGCTTCTTCTAGTGATTTAGGCTCTATTTGTGATACGAAAGCAAGGTAATTACTAGTGTTTCTTAAAGAGGATCTAGTTCTTATACCTTGTGAAGGATCACCAAGGATTAGATCCTTTGGATGACCATGTGCATACCTCCATTCTTTAGGAAAATCTTGAATTTTTGATGGAGGTTGACCTTCTTCATCTTGCTGATTTGTATCTTCCTTGACCTCATCCTCATGTTGTTTGTCTTGTATGGAGAATTCCTTTATTCGGTCTTCAAGTATACCTGCATCACCATCTTCTTCTTTTCTAGAAGAATCTCCATTAGTTTCATCAAAAACAACATGAATGGATTCTTCAACAACGAGAGTTCTCTTGTTGAAGACCCTGTATGCTCTACTAGATGAGGAATAACCTAAGAAGATCCCCTCATCTGATTTAGCACTAAATTTACTGAGATTGTCCTTTCCATTATTCAAAATAAAGCATCGACAACCGAAAACATGAAAATAACTTATATTTGGTTTCTTACCTTTTATCAATTCATACGGTGTTTTCTTTAAGATGGATCTAACTAAAGCACGATTTAAGATATAACATGAGGTATTTATTGCTTCAGCCCAGAAATACTTTGGTAGATCCGATTCGCACAACATGGTACGAGCCATATCGGCTAGTGTGCGATTCTTCCTTTCTACCACCCCATTTTGTTGGGGTGTCCTAGGTGCCGAGAAATTGTGATTGATACCATTTTCGTCACAAAACTTTTCAAAGTGTTGATTTTCAAACTCGGTACCATGATCACTCCTAATTGCTTTTAGTTTAAGATTGAGTTCATTCGAAACCTTATTATGAAACTTGACAAAAGCGAGAAAGGACTCATCTTTGTGTGCAAGAAATGAAACTCATGTAAAACGTGAAAAATCATCAACAATGACAAGACCAAATTTCTTACCCCCTAGACTAGCAGTTCTAGTGGGTCCAAACAAATCCATGTGAATTAGTTCTAAGGGTTTTGATGTTGAGACTATGTTCTTAGACTTGAAAGAACTTCTTGTTTGTTTCCCTAATTGACATGCCGCACAAATTTTATTCTTTTCAAAGTCTATTTGTGGTAGTCCTTTGACTAGATCCTTTGTGATCAATTTAGAGATTAAATCCATGCTAGCATGCCCTAACCTACGATGCCATAACCAACTAGTCTCATTGACTTTGGGATTCATGGCTACAAGACATTGGCCATCCCTCATGGTGAGATCATCAAGATCTACCATGTAAACGTTTCCATGCCTACGTCCTGTGAGTATGATCTCATTATCAATTGGACTATTAATTATGCATAGTGATGATTCAAATGACACTTTAAACCCCTTGTCACAAAATTGACTTATACTTAATAAATTATGTTTTAGTCCATTAACTAACAATACATTATCTATAAATGAGGAGGGTGATATGGAGATTTTACCAACACCAATAATTCGACCTTTAGCATTGTCTCCAAATGTGACTACTCCTCCTTCTTTTGATTCCAAGGTGACGAAGAGACTCTTGTCACCGGTCATATGCCTTGAGCAACCACTATCAAGATACCACATTCTCTTTTTATTTCCGGCTGCAAGGCATATCTGCAGAATGATCATGTGAAGCTCTTAGGTACCCAAGTTTTCTTGGGTCCTTCGTGGTTAGTGTAGTTGACTCCCTTAAGCACCCATACTTTAGTTATGTTTTTAGCTTTTACAAATGTACCCTTGTTAGTTTGGATTTTTCTTTGAATACAAGAGTAGGCTTTATGTCCGTTCTTTCCACAAAGAAAGCATGTTGGTTTTTCAGTTTTTACATCTTTTGCTTTTACAAAGAAATTCTTTAGATACTTTTGTTGCTTATTAGTTTTATATCCTAATCCGGCTTTATTGAAAACAGCTCTTTGATTTGAAAGAATAAGATTTAATTTTTCAGAGCTTTGTGTGAATTTTTCAACAATTGGCTTGTACTTATGTACCTCATTCTTAAGATTCAAATTTTCTTTAACTAGTTCTTTCATATCCTTTTTAAGAGATTCAACAGTTTGCGCAAGTGAGGTATTACTATTGAGTAGGGAATTTACTTTTAGATTTAATTCCTTGATTAGTGTTTTTGCCTTTTCATTTTCAGTGCTAAGTCTTGAATTTTCGATTTTTAGGTTAGTAGTGTTCATATTTTTAACGCTCTCCTTTTCAGTTAATAGGTTTTCAATATTTTCCTTTAGTTTTTGATTTGAGGCTTTTAATTCTTTATTCTTTGCTCCTAACATACTACAATCACCCATAAGTTCTTGAAAAGCATCATATAATTCTTCTAAAGTAAAATTTATAGTTGGGTTTTGACATACCTCGTCATCTTCGAGCGCCATGAAGCATAGATTGGCGGTCTCTTCCTTCTCTTCCTCGGAGGATGATGTGTCACTGTCATCCCATGTTGCCTTCAATACCTTTTTCTTCTTCTTTCCAAAATGCTTCTTTTGTTGTGGGCATTCGGAACGAATATGTCCCGGTCTCTTGCAGTCATAGCATACGATTGGGTCTCTTTCTTTTTCTTTTTCTTTTTCCCAATCATTTCTCCCTCCAAATTTCTTTCTTGGGAATGGTTTCTTTCTTCTCATGAACTTTTTAAATTTCCTTACTATCAAACCCAAGTCCTCATCTTGACTTTCTTCTTCACTCTCACTGCTCTCTTCTTCACATACACTTGAGGTAGCCTTGAGTGCGATTGTCTTTTTCTTTGGCAACTCTTCTTCATGCTGCTTCATCGTGAGCTCATGCGTCATCAATGAGCCCAAGAGTTGTTCTAGCCCCAAGGTGTTGAGGTCTTTGGCTTCTACAATCGCCGTGACCTTTGCTTCCCATGCTTTTGGCAGTGACCTGAGAATTTTACTCACAAGTTCGGGGTTAGTGTAAGATTTGCCCAAGCTTTTTAGACCATTAATAATTTCGGTAAAATGTGTAAACATGCATGTGATGGTTTCATTAGGTTCCATCTTAAACAATTCATACTTGTGAACTAGAATGTTCACTTTGGACTCTTTGACTTGATTTGTACCCTCGTGGGTAACTTCAAGCCTATCCCATATTTCCTTAGCGGAACTGCATGTAGAGACTCTATTGAACTCATTTACATCTAGAGAACAAAATAATGAGTTCATGGCTCTAGAATTGAGTTGAGCCATCCTATCATCATTCTCATCCCAATCCTCCTCAGGTTTGGGAACTCGAATGCCATTCACCACGTGTGATGGTTCTTATGGTCCCTTGACTATAACCCTCCACAAGGCATAGTCTTGTGCTTGAATGAAAATTCTCATTCTCATCTTCCAATAGGTATAATTTGTCCCATTGAAGAGTGGAGGTCTATTGGTTGCTTGCCCCTCGGCAGGAACATTGTTAAAGGGTGTTGCCATCTAGATCTTTGGCTAAGACGGTTAGGTCTTTCAAGAAATATACAGAGCACCCGCTCTGATACCACTTGTTGCCCAGAGATGGTCACCCAAGAGGGGGGTGAATTGGGTGTCTTAAAAACTTTTTGCCTAATTAAAAATAAAACACACAAATATATGAACTAAAATAAGGATAAAGAGATAAGAAGAGACAACCACAAACACACGGTTTTATAGTGGTTCGGAGCCTTCACCGCTCCTACATCCACTCCCCAAAGTGCCTTTGGGAATTTCCACTATAATCCAAGATTACAGTACGGTAGTTTTGCGAGTTCACTACCCAACTCGTTGTTTTACACCGGGCTCACAACAAACCCTAAAACCCCCAATTTCTCTTAGGCTTGGGACGCCTTTCCCTTGTTCCAAGTCCCTTGACTGGAACAAGCACCACAATAAAAGAGTTTACAAAATGAAATAAAAGCTCTAAGAAGCAAATATAACAATTATGAATAATGTAACCCGGAAGAATCCTTTTGCCGTTGGAAGCGTGGGAGATGTTGATTCTTCCGAGGTGGAGCGCGTAGGGTTGAGTGTGAGCTTCGAATCCCGAGCGCACGAGAGTGGTTGAGCTTGAAATCGCTTGGGAGACTTGAGAATACTTGATTTCCTTCCTTGAATGCACTCACTCCCTTGAGCTTTTCTTTCTAACTTCTCTCTTGAATGATCTAGCTTTTTTTGGTTGGTGAAGAGTTGTTGAGAACCACTTAAGAGGTCCCTTTTTATAGCCCAAAAAGCAAATATAGCCGTTAGAAACAAAAAGAGAAGGATTTGAAATTCAAACCAAACCTGAAAAGCTGTCAGTCGCGTCCCAGGCGCTCCGGGGACGTCTCCGCTACAACGAGGGACGTCTCGCCTACAGGATTTTACTTTTTATGTTGTCTGGGGTCGACTCGGCACTTTACGGGGACGTCTCGGCTTGTCTGCACTTTTTGAGTGGGGACGACTCCGCTGCCTTGGGGACGACTCCGCTTCTTTATCTCCGAAAGACATGTCCTCTGGAATTCCCTGAGAGAGTCGACTCCGCTCTTTCAGGGGACGTCTCGGCTCGTCTGCACTTTATGCATGGGGACGGCTCCGCTGTCTCAGGGTCGACTCCGCTGCCTTATCACCGAAAAAACCATTCTCTGGAAAACCCTGAGAGAGCCGTCTCGGCTATCTTGGGGACGACTCGGGAACTCTCCTTTTTACCTGCGGGGACGACTCGGCGTACAGTGGGGACGTCTCGCGCATATTTCTTGAAAACTGCCTTTCTGCCGCCACTGAGAGAGTCGACTCCGCTACTGAGAGAGTCGACTCCGCTAACGCGGAGACGACTCGGCAAGTGCCGGGGACGTCTCCAAGTGTGCCAGTTCTTCCTGTTTGTGCCAGAGACGTCTCTGAAACCATCAGGAGACGTCTCGGCTGTCCCTGAACTTTTTCATTAACTCAAAATGTTCTTCAATGAATTCATAAAAATTATGGGAACTTGCCTAGACATTTCTCAACAATATTCTAGATAAAACACATGAATTTCTTAATTAAATTGTTAAGATATAATGGAATTATGCTCTAGTGTTTTGTATTCATCAAAATCCATTAGGGGGTCAACACAGGGTCTGAAATTCATCTTTCTGTCCTTCTGTCTGTTCTCAGTCGGAGTCAACTCGTAATGTACCGGAGTCGACTCGAGCTTGTGCCAGAACCTCTGAAACACTTAGAGTCGACTCGCAATCTTCCGGAGTCGACTCGAGCTTCGGACTATGGTTCAATTGAGTTCAACACTTAGCCAAATTACTTTGAACCAAGGCTGACACACTTAAACATAAATTCACATATATTTGCCTGAAACACTAGATTGAATTCATTAGTACAACATCAAATATACTCAAATGCTTTGAGCTTATCAAAATCAAATAGGGGTGTAATCAATCACTCCACAATTAATGTTGGACATATTCTGCCGCTGTGCGGGCCATACCTTGCGGGGTCCCTGAGCAGCACAGGGAGGGTCACTGTCAGCATGTCCTGCCGCCTACTAGCGGCGATGGCTTGGTTAGGAGGTGGGTTATACCCGAAGGTCCCTGAACTCATGGCGAGGCCAGGTCGGAGTCCATGGTGGGCGAGGCCTGGTCGGATTCGACTCGTGGCGCTGCCTTTGGTGGGGTTTAAGGACATAGAGTTGCGCCTTCACTAACACCAGTCGGTTTTGGTGTAATGGTAGCGCTTGATCCTGACAACTGGTATCAAAGCCAAAGGTCTCGAGTTCGAAACCTAGGCATCACGTTGGGGGGGAGAATGTTGGACATATTCTGCCGCTGTGCGGGCCATACCTTGCGGGATCCCTGAGCAGCACAGGGAGGGTCACTGTCAGCATGTCCTGCCGCCTGCCAACGGTGATGGCTTGGTTAGTAGGAGGGTTATACCCGAGGGTCCCTGAACCCATGGCGAGGCCAGGTCGAAGTCCGGGGTGGGCGAGGCCTGGTCGGAGTCGACTCGTGGTGCTGCCTTTGGTGGGGTTTAAGAAAATAGAGTTGCGCCTTCACTAACACCGGTCGATTTTGGTGTAATGGTAGCGCTTGATCCTGACAACAAATGGCTTTAGCGTTTAGTTGCGCTAGTCTCTTATCACTGTCATCCCAATCTATTTCAGGTTTAGGAATAATTGTGCCCTCTATGTTAATTGTGGGTGTGTGTGGTCCTCTAGTTATGATATTCCACAAATCATAATTTAGAGCTTGAATAAATTTTCTCATCCTAGCTTTCCAATATATGTAGTTAGTGCCATTAAATAAGGGAGGTCTATTTGTGGATTGCCTCTCGCTTATAGAACATCCTACTTGGGTTGTCATGATCTTTGGCTCTTGATCGTGAGATCCACAAATACTATGAGAGCACCTGCTCTGATTCCACTTGTTGCCCTAGGTGACAAGCCAAGAGGGGGGTGAATTGGGTTTTCTAAGTTTTTAATCCCTTAATCAAATTGATAGATGAATGGGTAGTTTAGTTAATATTAATTAAGTGCGTGTAGTGAAATTAGAAAGACACATAATGCAAACACACAAGAAATATAGTGGTTCGGTGCTCTCTTAAGCACCTACGTCCACTCCGCAAGCGTCTCCTTGAAAATTCACTATAATCCCGCAGATTATAGTTAGATTGTTTTTCGGGCTCACAATCCAAAAATCTTTACACTTTGGTTTTTCGGGATCACCAATAACCTACGTTGGTTTTGCGGGCTCATCAATAACCTATATCGTTGGTTTTACGGGCTCACCAACAAACCTTACAAGAAATTTAAGAGGAAGAAGTATGTAGCTCATAAATGAGCAAATATAACAAATATACACTAAAAGAAGAGATGAGAAATAGTTATCACTTTGAGGATGCTCTTCACTTCTTTGCTTAGGTTACTTCACTTCATAAGAGGTTGGTGGAGCTGTTGAATGCACTTTCAAATTGCTCAACCACCTTTATTTTGGGACTTGAATGAAGCAACTTGATAAAGAACACTTAGGTTTGCTTTCTCTTGAATACTTCCCAACTTCTATTCGTCACTCCCCAACTGTTTGATTTGAAAAACTAGCCGTTTCTATCCGTTGGAAGCTCAAAAAGTACTTCTGCAGAACTAGTCGTTATGCTGTCAGCCGTGCTAGGGTCGACCCAAGCTTTTCTGGGGTCGACTCAAGTTACTGTTAATCAGCCTTGAGGTCGACTTAAATTTCTCTGGGGTTGGGCTTCTCAGGAACCACATAACCCTTGTTTTTCTGATTTTTTCACTGGGGTCGACTCATGCTTTCTTGGGGTCGACCCAAGCTCCATTGAGGTTGGCCCTCTCAGGGATTCCAGAGACATGGTTTTTGAACACTCATCCTGGGGTCGGCTCATGTTCTCTTGGGGTCGACTCCACTGGGGTCGACTCAAGTCTTTCTGAGATCGGTTCCACCTGGGGTCTGCTCAAGACAACTTGGGGTCGGCCCTCTCAATAAATTCCAGAGAGTTGTTTTTTTTGAGGTTGCACGTTGGGGTCGGCTCCTCTCCTGAGGTCGGCTCAAGGATACTTGGGGTCGGCCCCAGTTACTGTTCATGTTTACCATTTTTACAAGTAGGTGCCGGATCGTTCTAAAACGTGCCAGGGTCGACTCCACCTCTTTTGGGGTCAACTCCTACTCTGTGCCAAGTGTATCACTCCGTGCCAGTGCGTGCCATATGTATCAGGGTCGACTCCAAACCTCTTTGGGGTCGACTCCAAACTTTTTTGGGGTCGACTCAACTCACAATTTTCTGCATCTTAAGGTTAGACTAATTCGTAGAGTCAATGGAGTATATTTCAAATAATTTTGAGTGTATGACACGATAGAGCTTCATACCCTTAACAATGAAAATTACAGTTTTGCCCTTAAGAGTATACTTGACTTGAAACTTTGCCGAATTAGATTTAAAAGCTCTCTATCATTTTCTACTATATATTAAATCTTGGTGTTAATCATTGTGAGTCGTCTTAATCTCATTTTCTTAATGTATCGTGAATGTATCGAGGGTGTGATATTCATTAGTGATGTATCAAGTTAAACTGCATTATTAATTTGATATTCTCTCAATTATTGTGTTAATCATCGAAATAATACTATTATCCTCAGGGAGGTATTGTTTACACTAAATCTCAACAATATAGTTGGCGACCAGGAGCAAATACCATATAGATTCAGGTGGAAAAATTAGAACAAATGAGAATCACATAATTTTTGTTAAGATTGAGTAATGTTCGATTGTAAAATATGACTAAGGGTAGAGATTTGGGTCAAATAGATAGAATTCTGCCATGAGGTATAGAAGTAGGCTGAAAGATCAAATCTTGAACTATTGACTAGTAAAAAGTTGAGGCAATCATATTGATCTTAGATCCCTAAGAGCATAAGACTATTTGTAAGCCAAATGAAGGAAGATGACCAGCTTAACCTGCGTTAAGATAAGTTAAAGGCTGATGAGGATGACTATCATTCGGGTAGTTATAGAATGATTGTGCTTATGCATAGTAGAAAGATGGTTAGCAGCAATTACCAGAATCACTAGATATGGAAACCAGATATGGGAAGCAATTATCGGAGTAGATAGTTACAATGTTTAAGGATAACTATTTGGTATTAGTATAAATAAGTATAATTATACTCTATAAAAAGGATCTTTCGACAATCAATCCAATCAATTTATTTTTATTTTTATCTTTATCTTTTATTTTAAAAATAGGTAAAACTTAGCTCTCTACCATAGCTCAATGCAACATCCTTATTATAGCACAGCGCTCGACCTTTACTAGAACCCAATGCTACACCTTTACCATAGCCAGCGCTACATATTTATCATAGCCTAGCGCTATACCCTTTCCTAGTTTAATGCCATACCCCTATCTATTTTCATTTTTTTCAAATTATGGTGCGATAGTAGCGAAAGTCCTTAAAAGTCAAGATACTTGGACTCGTACTACTCTGTATCATTCATTTAATCTATACCTTTCTGATTACCCTAATGCTAGTGTCGTACTCGTGCACATATCTAGGACTCATCTAGTGAAGTTTGGCGAATCATCATCTACCTCGAGTTTCCTGACTCGCTTGGAATGGGACGGAGAAAAGGGCAGTAACAGAGATATCTTTCATCATGCTTGTGAGGTACACCAGGTTGTATAAGGTGGACGCCGAGGAAGAGAAGGGAGAGCTAAAGGAGAGGTTGGTGGGTTATGGGGTGGCAGCATGTTGTGGAGATGGAGAGGTGTAAAGGAGTGAGCCGCAATCTAAGTGATTTCTACTTCCTATTCTTTGCTCTTATACTTGGATTTAGGGAAAGCATTGTGAAAATTGGGAAAAGAATGATTTTTATTCATGAGCAAAAAGAAAGGTTTTGTAAATGGGATGCAAGGTTTAGTTTAGGTGCAAGGTTTTGACTGGTCCATGAATAATGAGAGTTTTTTTTTTCTTTTTTGAACTCATTTTGGTCTGAGATTTCAAGTTCCCTTATGCCGATGATATATTGGTCCGAATAAATTGGAAGTTAAGGACATGATACAATATTCATACTATGTTAATGGAGATGAAAGGAAGTATGACATTGGATCGATCAACATGAGAGATCTAATTTAAAATTTTTAAATTAAAAATGGTCTTGTTGCTGGAAATTGGACCCGGGGGCGGTCGTCGGCTGAGGAGGGGGAGCTGCTAGTGGGCACAGGTGGGTGGCGATCTGTCGGCGAGCGGCGTCCTCCGTCGGGGTGCCTGCAGAAAAGCCGGTGGCCGGGTCTTCCGGCGCCGGCCCTCCGATGTTTAAGTCAGAGGGGGAAGCTTCGTTTAAAGAAAAAAGGAGGTAAGTTTTTCCTGAGTTTTTCCGAGTCCAACCCCCATCGGGAAGCAAGGGTCCCCTTTTTATAGGGGGGTCGGATTACCTGTGATGTGATAGGGCGAGGCCGTCGTACGACTCAGCACGTTGCTTGGTCTGGCGCGCGATTGGGTGAATCATTGCATTGATGTCGGAGGTGAGGCCGAGGTCAGAGAGTTGTCACGGCCGACGGGATCCTGCTGAGCCGATTTGCCATGGAGAGCTGAGGATCCGTAGATGATAGGAGCCACACGCATTAATTGTTGAGTACGTCGGAGATGTGCATTAATTGTTGAGTGAGTCGGAGATGTGCATTAATTGTTGAGTGAACTGCAGGTTTGCAGAGATCATGCGTAATAAATGCTGGGGCGGTGGCAGGGTATGGCCCCGGCCGGACTTCGGAAGGGCACAGCCGTGGTAGGTGGGCGACGAGGACGGACTTCCGAGGTCGGGAGCTCTCCGGGTCGGACGTTCCGAGGTCGGACGCCGACCTCGGCCGTCTAAGGTCGGCCGTTATGCGGTCTTCTGGTGACGAGGTTCCCATGTACTGGGGGGGAAAACCACATTCCTCCAACACTACGCCCCGACTTCCGAGTTCGAGCCGCTTGCGAGCTCGGACGTGGGAAGTAGAAGTCGTTGTTATAGTTATCGAGGCTGAGGGGGATTGGATCATGTCTGCTTCCTTACGCGTCTTGAAGCCTTTATAACGGAGGCTGCGCCCTTTGGCCCTTCGAGGTCGTTTTATATGGTGAACTTATGATGGGGTCTGCGTCCTTACGCATCCCGAAGCATTTATAACGGAGGTGGCGCCCTTTGGCTCTCCGAGATCACTTCATACGGCGAACTCATGATGGGGTCCCTGGGCCCGATGGGGCGGCGCCTCGATCTTGTGGTTGAGGCGCCTTTTTTGAATAGGTACGCCGTTTCGTTCTTCAAAGTGGACACGTGGTATGATCCGAGGTCGGACGCTTTTAATCTCGTATTGGCCGAATAGAGATTTGGGAGGCTAAGATTACATCAGTGCTCCACGCGTCCCTGGGGCTTATTAAATGAAGGGAGCGGGGGTGGCATTCGCTCGTCTTTTGAGGCGGTCCGACCTTGCGGACCCATGATGAGGCCGTGAGATCCGATGGGACGGCGCCTCGATTTTGTACTCGACACATCGGTCTGGAATGAATGCAGTGCTTCAGCTTCCGAGGCCGATACGTGGCGCAATCCAGACGAAGGGTGGAAACCGAGCCCGCCGATCTGGGCCGCCAGGGGGGCCTATATAAACCCCCAGCCCTAAGAGGAGCCTTGTCTGGTTGCCCTTTCTTTTTTGCCGTTTCCATCTTCGTTCTCTTTCTCAACAAAAACCTCACCGGCGGTGCTCGGAGCGATTTCCGGCGACTCCCCCCGTAGGTTCCTTCGTTTTGTCAGTTAGGGGGTTTCTCCCTCTTCTTCCCTTTTTCTCTTCCTCTCTTTTGTCTCTGTACTTTTTCTTAGAGATGGGTTTCAGTCCGGATGAAGTCGGATCTAGTTTGTCGGGGGAGGAGCTAGAGTTGATCCGCTCCCGGTTCTTTTTTCAGCCCGGGTTTCGTCTTGAAACTGCGGGGCCGGAAGACAGGGTAATGCGGCCGCCCCCAGGTTGGATCGCGATTCACCGCGAGACGCTCTGGGCCGGTCTACGATTCCCCCTGCACGAGTTCGTGAACAGCTTGCTGGTGGAGTATCAGCTCGTCCCAGCACAGCTCGCTCCAAATTCGTGGAGGACCATAGTCGGGTTCTTATCCCTTTGTCTCGCACATGGGATCCCGACCTTGGTGAGTAATTTCCGTTGGTATTTTTTGTTAAAGAAAAACCCGGCGGATGGAGGGTGGCTATACTTCGCCTTTTGGGGCGGTATGTCACTCTTCCAGGGTGCCCCTTCCTCTATTCATGAGTGGAAGGGAAAATTTTTCTTTCTTGCGTCCGAGGTGCCGTGGGGGTTTAACCCGAGGTGGGGGCACCCTCGGCTAAAAGCTCTCAACAGGCTCTCCGAGCCCTCAGCGAGGGAGCTGAGGGTCCTGGACGCCCTACGGGGCCTCGGGAAGGGGTTCAACCTGGCCGAGCTCCTGAAAGAGGACGCCTTGGTGAGCGTTGGCCTGAGTTCGGCGCGTCTCGAGGGTAAGAGTAGTTGTATTGTTTCGTCTTTATTTTATCTGTTTCTTCTTCCTTTTTTAACGTTGGTCTGACACTTAGAAAAATTTACCCTATTTCAGATATTCCTCACATGCCGACCAGCAACACATCTCTCTTCTCCCGATTGAAGAGGCGGGAGGCCGAGGCCGGCGGGGCTATTCCCCAGCCTCGGAAAAAATTGAGGTCGGTTGGCGCTTCTACCTCGGCCGGGGCGAGAGGCCCGGAGGCGGGGGCCTCTACAGCCGCTCAAGGGCGGGAGCTAGCTGCCACGGACGCAGCCCCGAGCTTTACGAGGGTGTCGGATTCGGCGGCCCCTCTCTGCCCCGCTCCTATCTCCGAGCGGAGGGGGCAAGCGACCGTAGAGTCGCAGCGCTCGGAGCCTGAGCAGAGCAGGGGCTCCGAGGTTCCAAGCTCGGGGGGCCGAGCTCTTCACGGGGCCCGGGGGGAGAATCGGCTGAGCCGGGGTCCCCGCTCCTTGAGGGGAGCTCGGCTCTTCATGACGCCGATGCTGCGCGTGCGGTATTTCGGCGCGCAAAGCTTCCAGCAGACTGGGCCGAGTTCCGCAACTTGTCCCTGGAGGCAATCGTCGATAGTGCTTATTGCAACACTATTCGGGTAAGTTATCCCCTTAATTTTCCTTCAGCCACTAGTGTATACAAATAATTTACTTATTGTCTTCTTCCTTTTCTTTCTTGCAGCATATTCACGAAGTCGACACCTTGGTATTCATCGCCCAAGGATGTCAAGAAGAAACTCGGCGCCTCAGCCGGCAACTGGAGCCGGCCAAAAAGAGGATCGCCGAGCTGGAGGCTGTGCTGGCCGAGGCCGAGGCGCGGAGGGAGGCGACAGAGGCCGGGAGACTGGCCATCATTGAGGAGCTCGAAGAGGAAAGAGCTGCTCATTCGTTGGCCAAGTCGGCCTTGCGTGCTTCAGAGGCGCGCTTGGCGGAGGCCCAATCCGAGGTGGCGGGCCTCAAGTACGAGGGCGGAGTCCTGCGACTAAAGATCGGGCAACTCGAGGCCCGGGAAAAGAAGGCGAGCGGGCTGAGCATGTCGTGGACTTCTTCAAAGACTCGGACGAGTTTCGTGACATGCTCGAGGAAGAGACCGTGGATGGGTTCCTCCGCGGTTTTGACAACTTTCGGAGGCAGATGACCGGTTCTGCCCCCAGCTCGACCTCTCGGAAATTTGCCCAAGGATGAGGTTGGGCGCCGACTCCGACGACGACATTCCCGCCGCCCTTGCGCCCGAGGAGGAGTCCGCCGAGGCCGAGGCGGATGCAGCCGTGCCAGGGGGGATGGAGGCTCCCTGCGGGGGAGTTACCGAGGGCGCTCCCGAGGCGCCTGCTGAGGTCCCCGCCATAAGCTCCGAGCCCGCGCTCACCGAAGGCCCTCAGGTCATCGCCATAGATGACCCTGGGAGTGACGCCGGCGACACTGCTGCCCCTTAGCACTTAGATGTTTTTTCTTTTCCTTTTTGTAAATGAGGTCGGCTTCCAAATTTGTTGGACTGCCGACCTCCGATCTTGTACTTAGCCTTTTGGCGCTTTATTAATGAAAAAACTTTCTTTCGCCATTCCATGTCTAGTTTTCCCTTTTACTCTTTCCAATTGTAAGCAGGGCTGGCGCTTTGACCTCAAACTTGTATTCCAGTCTTTAGGCTGCTTTTCAATAAAGACTTGTTTCTCAACTGTGTTTTGTTTTTCTTTCGCCCGACTTGTTTGAATGTCTAAGTCCCGATCACGCTGGTTGGGGGGCTCTGAACCCGGATTCTAAAAAGTTTCGCCAAGTCTTGGAGCTCGGATTTGAAGCTCGCAGAGGTCACCCAGTTCGATTTTTGGATTTCTGAGGTACCGGGCTCGGACCTCGGGCCCCAAGAGGGGCGGTGTCGGATTCGCGTAGGTCGTTATTAAGGTATTTGACCGAGCCTTTGAGTTTGGTGTTTTAGAGCGTAGGTCCATAGAAATGTTAGGGCTGTTCCCTGAAGGAGAGCGTGAGCCAGTGGTCAAACCATCACCAGGGCTTTCATGATTATTGCCCTCGGGCTTTACCGAGGTTCCGGCGAGCGGGGTCGGGGTCAGTAGAGGGTACCTCAGCCTTTTTAAGCTTAGTCGGCACGTCCGGAGTCGAGGTTATTTTTACGGGTCGAGATCGACGTCTCGACGTATGGGGGCCGAATCGGGCCCTTACGAGGGTTTACATGAGTTGTCATGGTGGTTATCGGTAGATAGAGCATGCATGAGGTCTGCGGGACCTTGGTCTTAAATCGACTTGTAGGGGCAACCCGGCCTCGGTCGGGATAAGGTCCCGATCTCAATCGGGATTTCGCTGGCAATACGCAGATAGATAAATGTAACAAGGCGGGCGTCAAGCGGGATGTACCTTTTGCACCTCCAAAATTGCGCACCTTGTAGCAGAGTGGGTTGCCTTGTTTCCGAGCCATCCTTCAGAGTCACTTTTTGGCTCGGGGTCGAGGGAACTTGGGCTTCTTATGAACCCGATGGCGCCCCCCGAGGTCGGGGGGTTTGGGAATGCTCCATCCATCTGCGACACTTCCCGAGGTCAAGGAAGTTTGGGACTCTACGGTTGATCCTCGGGACATTCCGATCTTAGTCGAGGGATCGTGCGCCAGGTCGATGGGTCTGGGAACGCTCTATCGACCTGCGATGCTTCCTGAGATTGAGGGAGTTTGGGACTCTACAGTCGATCCTCGGGGCATCCCGACCTTAGTCGAGGAATCGTGCGCCAGGTCGATGGGTCTGGGAACACTCTATCGACCTGCGACGCTTCCCGAGGTCGAGGAAGTTTGGGACTCTACAGTCGATCCTCGGGGCATCCCGACCTTAGTCGAGGAATCGTGCGCCAGGTCGATGGGTCTGGGAACGCTCTATCGACCTGCGACGCTTTCCGAGGTCGAGGGAGTTTGGAACTCTACGGTCGACCCTCGGGGCATTCCGACCTTAGTCGAGGAATCGTGCGCCAGGTCGATGGGTCTGGGAACGCTCTATCAACCTGCGACGCTTTCCGAGGTCGAGGGAGTTTGGGACTCTACGGTCGACCCTCGGGGCATCCCGACCCTAGTCGAGAAATCGTGCGCCAGGTCGATGGGTCTGGGAACGCTCTATCGACCTGCGACGCTTTCCGAGGTCGAGGGAGTTTGGGACTCTACGGTCGACCCTCGGGGCATCCCGACCTTAGTCGAGGAATCGTGCGCCAGGTCGATGGGTCTGGGAACGCTCTATCGACCTGCGATGCTTCCCGAGGTCGAGAAAGTTTGGGACTCTATGGTCGACGCTTGGGGCATCCCGACCTTAATCGGGGTATCTGAGGATCACAAACGACCCAATATTAGAAGAGATAGTCATAATCATTGTAAAGAGACGAATCATTATAAAGAGGAGACTGAATCCATGTTCCTGATTGCCTAGAACCCCTTGGGGTCTCATTGGTAATACATTCGTAGATTCTCGGAGTTCCAGCTTTGCAGAATAAGAGTCCCTTCGAGAGATTTCAACTTGTATGCTTCGGGTTGTTGTACTCGGGCGATTTGATACGGCCCTTCCCAGTTTGGGGTGAGCTTTCCCTGCTCGGTTGGCTGGAAAGCCTCGGCTCTCCTAAGGACGAGGTCCCCCACCTTGAAGAGCTTGGGCTTGACTCTGGAGTTGTAGTACTGGGCCGTTTTCTGCTGGTACCTTGCCACGCGGACCCGGGCGACCTCTCGTGTCTCTTCGACGAGATCCAGATTATTGCTGAGCCGGGAAGAGTTGGAGTCGGGGTCGTAGTGCTCCACCCTTGAGGAGGGGAGGCCGATTTCCAGCGGGATGACAGCCTCCGTGCCATATGCCAGGTTGAAGGGGGTCTCTCCAGTGGGCAATCGGAACGTTGTCCGGTATGCCCAGAGGATGTTGTACAAGTCCTCGACCCACTGTCCTTTGGATCGATCAAGCCTAGCCTTGAGTCCCTGCAAAATGGTACGATTAGTTACCTCAGTTTCTCCGTTTGCCTGGGGATGGGCGACCGAAGTGAAGCGGTGATCGATGCCGAGCTCGGAGCAAAATTCTCTGAAGTGGACGTTGTCGAACTGCCGGCCATTGTCAGATATAAGGATACGGGGGAGTCCGAATCTGCAGATTATGGACTTCCAAACAAAGTCCCGCATCTTTTGCTCGGTAATCCGGGCCACAGGCTCAGTTTCAACCCATTTGGTGAAGTAGTCGATGGAGACGACCAAAAATTTTTTTTGCCCGGTGGCCAGGGAAAAGGGCCCCAGAATATCGATCCCCCACTGGGCAAACGGCCAGGGGGCGATAATTGAGGTTAGCGGGGCCGAAGGTCGGCGCTGGATGTTGGCGTTCCGTTGACACCGGTCACACTTCCGAACGAAGTCCGTTGCGTCTTTCTGGAGCGTGGGCCAGAAATATCCTTGCCGCAGGATCTTATGGGCTAGCGCCCGACCTCCCAGGTGATTTCCGCAAATCCCTTCGTGGACCTCTGGGAGGGCATAATCCGCCTCCGAGGGGCGGAGACATCTAAGGAGAGGAGAGGTGAATGACCGACGGTAGAGCCTGTTTTCATATAGGACATACCGGGAAGCTTGACGCCTGATCCGGCGGGCCTCCATCTCATCGTGAGGGAGGGTTCCGTCCTGGAGATAGCGGACGAACCCGTCGATCCAGCTTGGCTCGAGGTCTATGCACATGGTTGGTTCAGGTTCCTCTGTGCTGGGTGTTCAAAGATACTCGAGCGCCGTCTCCTTGGAAAGCTCGCTCATGCGGGAGGTCGCCAGATTAGACAGTTGGTCCGCCCTGAGATTCTCCGCTCTGGAAATGTGCTGGATGCTGAAGGAACCTAAGGCGGACGTGAGTTCCCGCATTTTTTGGAGATATTTCCGCATCGATGGCTCTTTTACTTCGAAGTCTCCCTGGACCTAGTTTACTATCAGCTGGGAGTCACTGAAGGCCTTTAGATCTTCCACCTTCAGTTCTTTCGCCAATTTGAGTCCGGCAATGAGCGCCTCATATTCTGCCTCGTTGTTTGAGGCCGGAAACTCGAGGCGTAGGGCTTGCTCAGCCACCACTCCATCCGGGCTGGTAAGGATGAGTCCAGCTCCGCTACCCCCCGAAGCCCAGGACCCGTCCGAATATAGCACCCATGGCAACCTCAGGGTCCCCTCTGTAGATGTAAGCGGTAGCTCGGGGTCGTCTGGCAGGGTACACTCCACGATGAAGTCGGCGAGTATTTGAGCTTTAATGGCCGGCCTGGGCCGGTATTCAAGGTCGAACTCCCCAAGCTCAACCGCCCATTTGGCAACCCTCCCAGCACGATCCGACCTTTGCAGTATTTGTTTCGTAGGCTGGTCGGTCAGTATAACTATTGTATGTGCTTGAAAATAAGGCCGGAGTCTCCGAGCTGAAATGATAAGGGCAGAAATTATCTTCTCGAGTTTAGAATATCGGGTCTCAGCATCCCTGAGGACCCGGCTGATATAGTAGACTGGCTTCTGGAGCTTGTCCTCTTCTCGGACCAGGACTGAGCTTACTGCGACCGGGGAGACGACCAGGTACAAGTAAAGAACCTCGTCCCGCTGAGGCTTGGTGAGTAGCGGGGGAGAGGCCAGAAGGTGCCTGAGCTCTTCAAAGGCTTGCTGGCATTCTTCCGACCATAGGAAGTCCTTTGGCCGCTTAAGGATTTTGAAAAAAGGGAGGCAGCGCTCAGCTGATCGGGAGACAAATCTCCCCAAGGCGGCGACCCGCTCGGTAAGCCGCTGCACTTTTTTGACTGTCCTCGGAGGCGTCATCTCTTGCAGCGCTCGAATTTTCTCGGGGTTGGCTTCAACTCCGCGCTGGGTCACTATGAAACCCAGGAATTTGCCCGAGGTAACTCCGAACGCGCACTTCGCTGGGTTGAGCTTCATGTGGTACCTCCTGAGCTTGGAGAATGTTTCGTTGAGGTCAGCTACATGGCGTTCCGCCGCTCCGCTCTTCACCAGCATGTCATCCATATAGACTTCCATATTTCGGCCGATCTGATCTTCAAAAATTTGGCTGACCAGCCTCTGGTATGTGGCTCCAGCATTCTTCAGCCCGAAAGGCATCACCTTGTAACAATAGGTGCCCTTGTCGGTGATGAAGGCCGTCTTCTCCTCGTCTTCTGGCGCCATTCGGATTTGATTGTATCCCGAGAAGGCGTCCATGAAGGTCAGCAATTGAGGTCCTGAGGTGGAATCGACGAGCTGGTCGATGCTTGGAAGGGGAAAACTATCCTTCGGGCAGGCCTTGTTCAGGTCAGTGTAGTCCACGCACATGCGCCATTTTTCGTTGGCCTTCTTTACGAGGACTACGTTGGCGAGCCAGTCTGGGTAGGAAACCTCCCGGATGAAACCGGCTTCAAGGAGTTTATCCACTTCCTCGGCTGTGGCTCGCTGTCGTTCCGGGGCGGAGCCCCTCTTCTTCTGCTTCATAGGTCTGCGGTTGGCTTCACCTGGAGTCGGTGGACCATGACCTCAGGGTCAATTCCTGGTACATCGGCGGGCGACCAGGCGAAGACATCAGCATTGTCCCGCAGGAAGCTGATGAGGTGATCCCTCTCGCGAGTGCCAAGGCCGGAGCCGATCTGCACAGTTAGCTCGGAAAAATTTTCTCGTAGAGAAACTTGAACGAGAAGCTCACCGGGCTTTACTTGCTTCTTCTAGAGGTCGTCCCTTGCGTCCAGGGTTTCTATGGGTAACGAGGGGCCCGTTGCCTGAGTTGGCGCCCCTGCTGATGACTTTCACCGACTCGGCGCCTCAGTTGGTTGCTTTACTCTGTGGGTCGCCATGTAGCACTGCTTGGCAATCAGCTGATTCCCGCGGACCTCGCCTACTCCTTAGTTGGTGGGGAATCGCATGAGTAGGTGGCGAGTTGAGACCACGGCTCGGAGGGCATTTAGCCCTGGCCGCCCAAGGATAGCGTTGTAGGCTGAGGGTAGACGGACCACAAGAAAGTCCGTCCTCACAGTGCTTTTCTGGGGAGCGAGGCCGACCGTAACAAGAAGGCTGACCTCGCCCTCGACTGGGACCGAGTCTCCGGTGAACCTGACCAGCGGGGTATTAATTTTCCGAAGCTGGCCTTCTGGTAACCCCATTTTTTGGTAGGCATGGTAGTACAAAACATTGGCTGAACTTCCATTGTCAACTAAGACACGTTTTACATCAAATTTATTTACAATCATGGAGATGACCACAGCATCATCGTGAGGGGTCTCAACCCCTTCCAAGTCCTCGTCCGAGAACGAAATGACTTCAGAAGTGCGCGGGCGCTTCGGGGAGATTCCTTCTTGGGCTGATCCTCCAGTCGAGGCTCCTCCGATTACATTGATAGTGCCGGCGATAGGCCTGTTGTCATCCGGATTTTCGGACGGTGTGGCATTTTCCACTGGCCTTCTTTCCTCACGTCGGTTCCTTACGAACCGATTGAGTACTCCGCGGCGAATAAGCGCCTCAATCTCATCCCGGAGCTGAAAACAGTCCTCCGTGTCGTGCCCGCGGTCTCGGTGGAAGCGGCAATACTTCCTGGGATTGCGGGGAACTCCTGTATCCCGCATAAGAGGCGAAGGTCGGAAGAAGTCCCGACCTTCGATTTCCATCAGAATTTCGGCCCGGGGTGCATTGATAGGGGTGTAGTTCTCGTACTTCCCCGGGTATGTCCGAGACCGCGGTGGGGACCTTGCCTGAGGCGGGGTCCTCTGTTGAGGCTGCCCCCGCTGTCGAGGCGGGCTTCTCAGCCGGGGAAGGTTCTTCTCTCGGCGGGGGGATCGGCTTCTTTGGAGGCTGCGCTCCTCGCGGCGTTTCTTCTATTTCTTTGAAGCTGGTTCGGTTGCACCCCGCCTGGAGGCGATAGCCTCCTCGGCCTTAGCATACTTCCGAGCTCAGGCCAGCATCTCGGTGAAGTCGGCGGGGAAGCTTTTCTCGATAGAGAAGAGGAATCGGTAGGAACGAGCCCCAGTTTTTAGGGCCGACATGGCTATTGACTGGTCCAGCTCGCAGACTTCCCACGTGGCGGCGGTAAAGCGGTCCAGATACTCCTTGAGGGATTCCCCCTCCTTCTGTTTGATATCTAGGAGGGAGTCCGACGTCCGCCGCTGGCGTCGGCTGGCAGCAAAGTTGGTAGCGAACTGCCTGCCGAGCTGCTCGAAAGAAGATACCGTGCTCGGCTTCAGCCCGGAAAACCAAAGCCGAGCTGTCCCTCGGAGGGTCGCCGGGAAGGCCATACAGAGCACGGCCTCCGAGGATCCTTGCAGTGCCATGAGAGCTCGGTAGCTCTCCAAATGGTCGAGGGGGTCGGTAACTCCGCTGTAGGGCTCCACTTGAGGCATCTTGAACCTCGGGGGGACCGGCTCATCCTCGATTTGGCGGGAGAAGGGGGACTTGGTGGTAAATTCAAAATCTCCCTCCTGTTTTGCCTTCTTGCTGTGGAGCTCTTCGATCTGGCGCTCCAAGTGCTCGACTTTCCTGTCGAGCTCTCCAACCCGAGGAATCGTCACCGTGGTTTGCTCCAGCTCACGGTGGACCGGAGCCGACTCAGCTTCAGAGAGTTGAGGTCTTCTGTTGAGACTTCCCCCGGCAGCTCTCTCTGGGGAGAAGCTCGCCCTTCATTGTTGGCCCTGGAAGAGCCATGAAGGTTCTGGCCTTGGAGAATCGGGCCGTTGGGAGAAAACTCCGGCAGGATCTGGGCCTGTGGGGAGAGCGTAGGTAAGGCCTCCTCACGTCGCAGACCTTGGACGGCAGCGGCCAAGGCCTGGACTTGCTGCACTAGGGCATTGAATTGCTCCGGCTGGACCTGAGGAACCGGGTCAGCCGGAGTGGGCGAATTCTGGACGGAGTGTCCAGGACTCTGCGGGGGACGCCGGGAAATGTTGGAGGCTCCTTTACTTCTCAACTTCATGATCGCGACTCGGGCCCTTCCTCTAGCGCCAACTGTTGCTGGAAATTGGACCTGGGGGCGGTCGTCGGCTGAGGAGGGGGAGCTGCTAGTGGGCACAGGTGGGTGGCGATCCGTCGGCGAGCGGCGTCCTCCGTCGGGGTGCCCGCAGAAAAGCCGGTGGCCGGGTCTTCCGGCGCCGGCCCTCCGATGCTTAAGTCAGAGGGGGGAAGCTTCGTTTAAAGAAGAAAGGAGGTAAGTTTTTCCTGAGTTTTTCCGAGTCCAACCCCCATCGGGAAGCAAGGGTCCCCTTTTTATAGGGGGTCGGATTACCTGTGATGTGATAGGGCGAGGCCGTCGTACGACTCAGCACGTTGCTTGGTCTGGCGCACGATCGGGTGAATCATTGCATTGATGTCGGAGGTGAGGCCAGGGTCAGAGAGTTGTCACGGCCGACGGGACCCTGCTGAGCCGATTTGCCGTGGAGAGCTGAGGATCCGTAGATGATAGGAGCCACACGCATTAATTGTTGAGTGCGTCGGAGATGTGCATTAATTGTTGAGTGAGTCGGAGATGTGCATTAATTGTTGAGTGAACTGCAGGTTTGCAGAGATCATTCGTAATAAATGCTGGGGCGGTGGCAGTGTATGGCCCCCGGCCGGACTTCGAAAGGGCACAGCCGTGGTAGGTGGGCGACGAGGACGGACTTCCGAGGTCGGGAGCTCTCCGGGTCGGACGTTCCGAGGTCGGACGCCGACCACGGCCGTCTAAGGTCGGCCGTTATGCGGTCTTCTGGTGACGAGGTTCCCATGTACTGGAGGGGAAAACCACATTCCCCCAACAGGTCTGACTAAAACTTTGGTTAAAAAATATAACTTCATCTCTCTATCTTTATTTCTCTTCTTGGCTTTCATGCATCTCACAGTCTTAACTTCACCATAAACTACACTCTTTCGGTGAACTCGATCTGGAGGAAACAAAAATAGTACTCAGGAAAATAGAGAAAGACACGAAAATAATAATTCCGAAAACAAATCTCTACTGAAAATTGGAGTAAGTAATACTTCACTATGGAGAGACCAAATTCAGGAAACCAATATCCAAATCATTTCATGGATGGAACGCGGTTCCATCCAAATGGTTGCTAGGATGGAACTCGTTTCAGAGTCCAATCTATCGCGTTATTTTAAGTCCTCTGGTGCTCGAATCCAAGTAATATATGGTGGGCGTGCCATAGTCATCCTCCCAGATGCAACCTTGTTATGTACATTTTGTTAACAAAGTCAGACAAGCATTCTGTTCCGGCTGTCTTCCTCCTTTTTTAAGCCTTCCAACGCCAATGCGCCTCCAGTAGTGCACAGCCAGCCAGCAGCCCGAAAGACTCGGCAGATGCCACAGACGGTCAACGGCCGGCCTTCTTCGCGACGACTCTTTCCCCTGCTTCCTATCCTGCGGCGGCGCGCATTGCCCGGGCCCCTTCCTTCCCCCGTACGTTTTCGTCCCTGCACGTGTCGCTCCTTCTTTCACCACCACCCTGTGCGCCCGCTCCTATTAATATATAGGCCACGTCCTCCTCCACAGACCTTTCAATCTTTAGCCCTCCTCGCCATCCACCCTCGACCTTTTGCCATCCTTTTCGAGTCTCCTCCGCTTTCGGCTTCCTTGCGCTCGCGTTATTCTGCTCCGACATACAGATTCTGTTTCCAGCCCATTGATTCATTACTGCAATGTTGTTGAAACTTATATACACATTTTGAAGAGCCGTAGCCTCAGCACTCCTGCGTGCGATTCTGATGAGAAAGGAGGGAGGAGGGAGCGCCACAAACGCGGAGGCGGCCAGCAGCAGTAGCAGCAGCAGCCGCCTGCAGCCCCCGGGCAAAATCACGTTCGACAACTCCCCCCACTCCGACCCCCTCATCCAGTCCTCCTCTTTCTCCGCCGCCGCTGACGACTTCCAGGACCGCCACAGCAGCGCCTCCGCCAACGCCGCGGTGGTCATCGGCCCCGGTTACTTCTCTGACTACCCCACCACCTCCTCCATCAGCGGCGACGTCTCCCCCTACGCCATGTCCCCCTGGAACCAGGCCTCCTCCCCCTACGCCAGTTCACCATGGGCGGCGCCCGGCAACCCGGCGGCGATGGTGGCCGGTGACGGGTCGGACGAGTTCCCCGGGACGGGGCTAATCGGGTCCCTGGTGCGGGAGGAGGGCCACATCTACTCGCTGGCCGCTTCCGGGGACCTGCTCTACACCGGCTCGGACAGCAAGAACATCCGGGTGTGGAAACGGCAGCAGGACTTCGCCGGGTTCAAGTCCAGCAGTGGCCTTGTCAAGGCCATCGTCGTCGCCAGGGAGCGCATCTTCACGGGGCACCAAGACGGCAAGATCCGGGTGTGGAAGGTGTCTCCCAAGAACCCGGCCGTCCACAAGCGCGCGGGGTCCCTTCCCCGCCTAAAGGACTTCATCAAGAGCTCCATCAACCCCTCCAACTACGTGGAGGTCCGGCGCCACCGCAGCGCCCTCTGGATCCGCCACTCCGACGCCATCTCCTGCCTCAGCCTCACCGAGGACCGGACCCTCCTCTACTCCGGCTCCTGGGACAAGACCTTCAAGGTGTGGCGCATCGCCGACTCCAAGTGCCTCGAGTCGGTGGTCGCCCACGACGACGCCGTCAACTCGGTCGTCGTCGCCCTCGACGGCCTCGTCTTCACGGGCTCCGCTGACGGCACCGTCAAGGTGTGGCGGCGGGAGCTGCATGGGAAGGGAACCAAGCACGCCCACGTGCAGACGCTGCTGAAGCAGGAGTGCGCCGTCACGGCGCTCGCCGTCAGCCCCACGGCACCTGTCGTCTACAGCGGCTCCTCGGATGGCCTCGTCAACTTCTGGGAGGGGGAGCGCTTCCTGACCCACGGCGGCGTGCTCCGCGGCCACAAGATGGCGGTGCTCTGCCTGGCCGCCGCGGGGAGCCTCGTGCTGAGCGGTTCCGCCGACAAGACCATCTGCGTGTGGCGGCGGGAGGGCGGGGTCCACACCTGCCTCTCCGTGCTCAGCGGCCATGCGGGCCCCGTCAAGTGCCTCGCCGTCGAGGAGGACCGCGACGAGGCCGCCACCAATAACCTGTGGATCGTGTACAGCGGGAGCCTGGACAAGTCGGTCAAGGTGTGGCGGGTGTCGGAGCAGGCGCCCGAGGCACTGCTGCGGGGTCCGCAGCACGTGCCGGTGGACCCCGACGAGTCGGAGGCCTACCACGGTGGGCCCCAGCAGCCCTACGGCGGCCCGGCCGTGGGGCAGCAGGACTACGGGGGGCAATGGACGAGGGTGCGGGCTGCGGCGTGAACGGGGAGGGAAGCAGGCCCCGATGTTCGTCGTCGAGAGTCTGGGTTGAGTAGTGCGAGACACGCTGGATCTGGAGATTCGTGCTGTCCCCATGCATCCTGGTTCACCGAACAAGTGGGAGGCACCGGGAGGGGACATTGAAATGCACCCTGTTTGCGCGCAGTTTAAGTCGGAAAGAATTGGACTCGACTCGTTTTTGTTTTTATCTCTGAGGATTCAATTGATGGTATATGTTTGATATCTCTCTCTTAGACAAAATCCCCCTTGAAGATTGTTTAGGCACATTCCAAGTGCTTGTGGCATCACTAATTATTCTCAAATATAAACGATCTTTTGCGTCGCCCTTTCTTAGTTAGCACCAGAGACTATCTAATTAAGGAGCAACCTAAAGGCGAGGTATCTTCCATGAAGTGCGTGCATGTATTTTCATTTGTCATTCTACTAGAAGTGCTACTTAATTATGCATTTGTCGATAGGGAATTATGTGATGATTGAGAATCCGCACTTTCCTTATGAAAAATGATCAACACTTCATTGGCATGACATCACTTGGATTTGCAGAAAATTATATTTTAGTTATGCAAACTGTGAAAGTATACACTTTTTCCACAAAGCTTCACAACGTTTGTTCCATTTATAAAGGTGGTTGCTTAAGATTCGCTTAGGCTCGGGTTTAATTCAAGTTTTCTAAATATGTATTTTTTTCTTATTTTTTCATATTCTTTAGCCCTAATCAAAATATAAGACCCA
Source organism: Phoenix dactylifera (assembly GCF_009389715.1). Lineage (NCBI taxonomy): Eukaryota > Viridiplantae > Streptophyta > Magnoliopsida > Arecales > Arecaceae > Phoenix > Phoenix dactylifera. Next base: position 52,454 of record NW_024067956.1, on the reverse strand, counting down.
TTTGGTCATAGAATAATTGAGATATATTCAATTGCCGACCACCAAAAAAAGCCGCAGGGGGCTTATACTGTATGGGGCAAAACTGGACCCACACAATATAATTCTATTTCACCATTTTGGTGTAATAGATTTATACAATGAAATAGATTTGGCACTATTCCCTCTATGTTCCCTTTTTCTTAGGATGAGATGGAAAGGATAACATATTTATGGTTGGGTTGGATAGATGTGCGGGTATGCCATCGACATTTAAACTGAAAATGATAGATAATTGTGGGCTCCACTGCCTTAACATCCAAAGATCTTATCTACCAGATGCTGCCTTCTCGGGAGAAGCGATCAATAACTATGGTGCTACACTATTGAGGTAAAAAATAAAAGCAAAAGGATAAATAAAAATAATTAAAAAATAATTAATCAAAGAGATAAAAATAGCATTGTTGGTTATTGTTTGGCACATAGCCCTTTTATCATTTTTAAAATTTAGCATTTAAACATCTTATTTTTAATTCTTAGGCAACAATCTCTCTCTAGCATTGAGACCTCTCATCTCTGGTTAAAACTACTTCATCTATTTTCTCTTTATGGTTGAAACAGTCAATTCTAATATCTAACTATTTGTCTCCACTTTCCACTTTCTAATCTCTTAGTAGCCATCTCGATTTCTCACATTCTATTCTTCGGTCTTTAGCTTGTTTTAGATTGATGATTCAGCCACATTAACAACATAAAGCATAATCGGCCTTTAGTTAGACTCTTAGCCTCTCAGGTAGGCTATACTCATATTCAACTTTTGTTTTACCAAAACCTATATTCGAAATTTGGTTTGTGCCTCAATTGAGTCACCACTTGGCCTAGTCTAACCGGTGCGATATAGTTGTCACTTATCCTATCTTATGTGGCACGACGTGATAACTTAATTGGCCTATACACTTAGCCATTTTTCGGTCTATCTTTTAATTATCATTTGGCCTTCCTCAAGGATAATCATGTGGCATAATCTTGGCCGATATTTATACCCCTAATTGGGATGTGATGTAAATAGTTCTTCTATCCACACTGTGACTTCGGTTAATAGCCTTTACACTTATCTTGTTAAATTAGACCTTAAAGCTCGACCTACTTCCATTATTGAGGTTTGAGCCTCTTATTGTCATTATTTAGCTCTTAGCACCACCATATGGCCACTAACAGGTCTTTGGGTTTTCACTACGGGTTAGGATTGGAGTAAATAATGCTACCAACATCCTATCGACCAATGATTAGAAGGATGATGAGATTTACCTAACACCATGCCTACATCCTTGATAAGCACCTAGTGGGTTTTCAATGCATTAGGCTACTAAAATTCGAGTCTCATCAAAATTAGCATTTCTCTTTCTTTAAAGCGCATCCAATATGTCCCTTTAACCATAAATAGTGGCCACATTTCTTTATCTCTTCTGTTAGCTCTTCTAACGGTTGTTTTTTTTGAAATTGTTGCTGCCCTTTCCATCCTATTTCAGGTCAGCAAAGAACTCGAGATCCCTAGGGAGCTTAGTTTGTCGAGGGCTACAGTAAAGTTGTAGTGTTGAATTATGGAAGAAAGCTAAGTTGCGCCTAATCTTTGGATAAATAAATATGAAAAAATAAGGATAAAGATAAACAGATTGGATTGATTGTCGAAGGATCTTTTATAAAGGACAATTCTATTTATTTATATTGATAGGCAATAACTGCACACTCTAATGATTTCTCTCACATTTGGCTTTCACTCCTAGCAGCTATGGTAATCGACACTAGTTACTCTCCACTATGTATGTTCAACCACCGAAGAAGAGTTAGAGTTATTCAAAGCGAAAGAGGAGTTATTGCATTCCAAGCGATTTCAGAGCACTCCTCATATTAAAGGCTCATTGAAATGATCCTCAACTACCAGCGCATTCAAGAGAGGATCCAGTAAAGAAGAAGCAAAGTCTTCCATCAGCAAAATCTGTTTGAGGGCTTATTCCTTGATATTTTGTTTATATTGCTATATCTGCTTATTTAGAAGCTTGTAATCCTTAAACTTTATTTCTCTAATATTTGTTATTTGATTCAATCAAAGGATTGAATCAAGGGGTTAAGGTTTGTTGGTGAGCCTGTAAAACCAATTGGATTATTTGTGAGCCTAGAAAAACAAACAGAGAGGTTTTAGTCGATGATCCAGGAAAAATCGACCAGGTTCGTTGTGATCCTGCGAAAACAACAAGTTAGGTTGTGAACTTGTAAAACAATTGGGCTGTGATCTTAAGATTATAGTGAACTCCTAAAAAAATCTTGGAGAGTGGACGTAGGAGCAAGGTTTGGCTTCGAACCACTATAAAAATGTTGTGTTTGTGTTGTGATATATCTTGTTCTACTTCTTTATTGCTTTCTTATAGAATATTTAATCACATTTGTTTAAAATCAAGAAAGCTTTTATAATCCTCAATAGATAAAATTAAAAGAATCTAATTTTAATTTGAACCCAATTTACCCCCCTCCCTCAAGAGGGGAGGGGGTGATTTGGGTTTTCTAAAAAGTATGATCCCAAATTAAATTATAAATAAGTATACAATTTAATTTATGTGAAATGTGTAAATGTAGTGGAAGCGAATGTAAATAAGCTCTAGGCAATCACAAGTAAATCAATAAGAAATTAAGCTAGAACAACTACATGTAGGGTTTCATAGCGATCTAGGGGCGCAGTGGAAGCGCGGGATTTCAAAAATTTCTTAATAAAATTCCGTTACATCAAACTCTAATGAGCCAAGATCATCTTAATGGTAACAATCAAACAAATGAATATAAATATAGGAATAAAGGAATACCTGCAATGCTATATCCAATATGTAGAATTTTCACTGGGTGCCTAAGTGTTCACCCTCCAATATTGATCCACACAGAAATTGGGTTCAAGACTCTAGCTCCTAAGAACTTGATCCTTGATGCCGAATTCTTCCAAAGAACTCTAATGGCTTACTTTCCTTACTTTCTAATTTTCTTCGTCTTTCTGAATCTCCTTCTAAGCTTCTTGTCCTAAAGAAGACCTTCTTGTCTTGGCTTAGGACAAACTAGGAAAGAGATGTTAGAAAGAAAGAATATTTATAAGAAAGAAGGGATAAGAGAGAGAGTTGGTTTTGGAGTTCAGATGGAATGAAAATCCTGGGAGCGCATTCCTATTTATAGGTGGCATGGGGATGCATCAACAAAGGATGCATCCCATCCACACGCCTCATCAAGATGAGGCGTGTTGGCAAAGAGGACCGCTTCATATGAGGAGGCGTATCAAAATCAAGGGGCGTATGAAGAGTGAAGGGTTGTGATAAGATGAAACACCTATCAGATAAGAAGTTAGTTGTGTTTCATCCTTATCCAACCAAGAGGCGCCTCTTCATGATACGTTAATTCATTTCATGTGCCCAAATGCTTCTCATGCCAACATCCATGGGTTATCTCATCATCCAACGGTTGATGATGATCTAAGGGCTTCAATTCAAGGCACCTCACTTAATCCCATTATGTCTTCATCTAATGGCTGATGAAGATCCAATGGTCCAAATCCATGGCGCCCCACCTCAATCCCATTATGTCTTCATCCAACGGCTGATGAAGATCCAATGGTTATGAGTGAAGGCCCTATCTAATCCAATCCAATTAGGTTCAAACCAACTCACCATTATGTCTTCATCCAACGGTTGATGAAGATAATGGTCAAAAATGTATAAGTCATCAAACCTAATCCAATTAGGTTCAAACCAAGTCACTTAAGTGCCAACACTTGGCCAACCCAAATTAGGATATGATCTAATCAAATTAGATCAATCCAAATCAAGAATCAGATTCAAATCTAATTTGAATCAGAAGCTAAGGTTTGCAACACGTGCTAGCATGTTCATCTTGCAAAAATGATCTAATCAAATTAGATCCTTGATCAGTTCTCTTGTGTGTGACCCATTGGGTTTGATAGTCAACTTTAAAGACCACGCAATAGTACGTATCTGGTAAGATAGTGATTACAGGTATCGATCCACAGGAATTGGGGTACAGTTGTTTTTCTTAAAAATAAAAATATTTAAAAGGAAGAGTTTGTGAAGAAAATTAAACTAAAAAATTTAATAAAAAATGCAATTAAAATGTTATCAGTTTGAGAGAACCTAGGACAAGGAATTCACCACTAACATCGGAACAAGGGTTTTTTGTATTTTAACTTATTCTTGGATTAACATGCAAATTGGCTACAAGCCTAATAAGCATTCAAATAAAAATCTCACAAAAGTAATTTAGGAACATCCATCTTCGGTCGGCATGAAATGTCTACCCTAAACTAATGTGGCAGGACACTGCATCTTCCCTAAGCATGGGTGATCTTCTATTAACTTAGTGATCATGAAGAACAGTTGTATAAACGTCATATTTAAAATCACAGAAATTAAATATGAGATGAAATAAAATATTCATTAAAAACAATAAGTTCATATAACCCCAGAAATAGAAATAAAAAAAATACAAAATCCTTATCCTTTTGCTAGGGCTGCATCCAGCCCTAGAGAAGAGCTCAGGCTTCCATGCAGTGGTGGACGGCAGCAGCAGCGCAGAGGTCCTTCATTGTGACTGGCTCTTCTCTCTTTTCTCTTCTTACTCTAATTATCTCCTCCCTTCTTTGTCTTCCGTGGGACTCCACCTGAGAAGAGACGATTGATTATTCAATGAGTAGGAATACCCCCACCCTTCGCATCTGGTTCCCTTTTATAGGCTGCCGGCTCCGGTTATCTCATCACGTCGTGGGAAGATAAGAGCCAAGAAATTGACACGGGCAAGACACGTAGCAGATTTAATCCGGGCGTTAGATAAGGATGCACTCGGGACAGGGGAGCTGGAACGCCGAGAATGAGCTGGGAGATGATCTCGATCGCAGGTGATTCGGGAGATTCACTGGTGTGATCCGGAGAAGAGGATGAGGAGAAAGCCTACGTGGACGGCCGGGACAAGCACAGGATGCTGGGATCTGTTCGTGAATGGAATCCGGAGGAAGTTGCTCATGGACGTGGGACCTTTTGCATGCATCACGGGAGGATCGGAACGTTGTGGATGCAGGGGAATTAACCGATGCTTCTTCACGTACAGGGGATGCGACAGAAGATTTTGTGACGTTAGGAGGATCTCGGCTGATGGGGGATGATAGCTTCCGGCTGAGATGCGGCTGGGAGGATATCTTGCTGGATTGCGGAAGATGGATGGAGTTCATCTGGAATGACGCGGGAAACAGGGGATTCGGAAGAAGATTGATGCTGTGAACAGATGCCTAGGACCTATCCGATGTATGCTGATGCTTATCACGAACAGGATGAAGTGGTTGCTGGTTCTCATCCGGAAGGAAAGTTGGCTTGGTTCGAAAGAGGGAAGACACGCGGATGGGAGGAGATCTAATCCATTGGCTGCTGTGTTCAGTTTCCGTGAAGTTTGGGAAGAAGAATCGAAAGCAAGGGAGATGAAGATGAAGAAGATACGTGAGCTGCTGGAAAGATTTGCATCGCGGGAGAAGCTGGGAGATGTTCGGAAGAAGATAAGATGGAGATAATACGTGGGGTGCTGGGACGCAGAGAGGACGAAGCTGCTGGGAAGAAATCCGAGGAAGAATGACACGGTTGGGAATGAATTGGTTGCAGCTGGGAGGAATCCTGAGATGCTGGGAGATTGCATGGATGTTGGAAAGAAATCTTGGATGATGGATAAGGATGCGGCTGGTTCGGATTCGAGAGAGGATATGATGGGCTAGACGCTGAACAAGGGAGACATTAGATTTAGTTGAGAGGAAGTGATGGGGACGCGTGGAAAATGTGGACATGGGAAGCACAAGAGATTCGGGAAGATGAAGCTAAGGAGGGATTTGCGGGAAGAAAAGCAGGGGAGTCTCTTGAGAACGATGGATACGGCTGTTGGCTTGTTTGAAGATTTTAACGAGGTTTGGCTTAGAACTTGGTTGGAGTGTGGGATTTTAGTTGACGAGATGTGTGGAGTGGATGGAGCTTTGGGATTCGTGCAAATATGATGGTATGCTTTGAGATCTGAGAGGCAAATAATTGAAGGGATTTTATTGTTTTTGAGATTAAAATAGGAGAATTGGATCATGTGGAAAAAGAGTTGGAACGAGTGGAAAGAAATTTATGTGAACTTGTGAAGAATCAGGAATTAATGGGAAGCACTGAGTTCTGAAGAAGAGTTCTTGGAGTCGACTCTGGAGGATGTAAAATTGTGAAATGATGCAGTGTTAGTTTAGGCTTTATCTTGTTGAGCTTGACTCAACCTACATACATTAGGCTCAATTAATAAATAATTAAATCAAACTCGAATTAATTTATTAAAATGCAATGATGAGGGTGACACATCTTTTATGGTTAACTTTACAAAATATGTGCATTAAAATAATGATAAGTGCTATGAATAAGATATTAATTTGTACATTATTTAGCACTTATCACACCCCCAAACTTACATTTTGCTAGTCCTCGAGCAAAATAAAACTAACTCACTTTCGCAGGAATCGCGATTGCATTTACCATATGCAATAAGGCTTTAAACCCCTAGGTGGCCCTAGTGGACGAGTTTTGTCTCGTGAGGGTTTCCGGCTCAGATACCCACAAACTGTTGTCTCTACCCAAAGAATTTATTTTATTGTTTTATAAAAATCTAATTTCAAATGCATAAGTGCCAATAATTTCAAAAGCACACAAAGTTTTAATTACTAAGTCAGCCCAAAGGCTAGGTCAAAATGCAATTCAAGTTGAGGTCATTAAGTTTCCGTTAGGGAGTTGTAAGGCTCATTTATACTCGAGTGCTCGGTGATATCTGGACCGTACACAAGCTAAGGCTTTAGATCCTCCAAAATACTGCTAAAGCTAGTAGTTTTCAAGAATTGGTCAGATAAGACCTATTCACTGATTCAAAATCATCCTATCTTGCAGGATTTTGAGAGTTGTAGATGTTTACTTTAATACCTCATGGGCTTTATCTGTAATATTCCAGTTTACTCGAATTTTTACAACGACGGCTTTCACACTATCATCTTTTTCAAGGTCAATATTATTTTCTCTCTTTTTTTTTACTTTTTTTTTCATTTATTTATTTTGTATTTATAAATAAATTATGTACTTTTACTCTTGTAATGATTCCTCTGTGTAGCGAGTATTCAGTTAACACTTCCACACCAGATGGCATAAGGTGTTGGGCATCAAGACTCCCCTACGGACCTATGCTCGGGTTCATCATCACAAGCCTGCTGACCTTTGACGATAGGTAGCCCTTTTCGATGTACCTGACTGAATTCACTTTTTTTTTGAGATAAAAGTGAATTAGATAAGTATGATTCATCAGAACTCAAGGTTGCTACCAGACTTAACAACATAATGTTGAACCTAACCCTTAGAAGTGTAGGCCATGTGTGTTGTGAAATTTCAAAGTAAAAAATTATCTTACAACTTATTAAAAGAACTTTTAATAAAAACAACTCAAATTGACTTATTCCTGACTAGTCATTGGGCTATTTAGATTTTATATACTTTGTGTGTTTATTTCAGCACAAAGCATAGAAATTAGGTTTATTTTTTATTTTTTATTTTTTTTGGAGATAAACTTATTTAAAAATACGAAAATGTGAAAAATTTCTCTTCAAAAATTTGAATCCTATACCCCCCAACCTAAATCAGACATTGTCCTCAATATTTTTTTAATATTATATTATATATATATATTTTTTATTTTTTTTATTATTTTTATTTTAGACGAAAATATGATGCATATGGAGGATAAAGCATGGTACCTTAGTTACATCAGTAATATGAGGACTCCTGAAAAAAATACAACAAGAAAATGTGCAAAAATAATCTATGGAAATTGGGTTGCCTCCCAACAAGCGCTAAGTTTAACGTCTTCAGCCAGACGCAGTGCATCCTTAATTATATCATACCGGGCTCATGTCGAGTTTTCCAAGGAAGAAAATTTGTGGAAAACTGATTGTCGGGCACAGAGTTGACTGCTGCTATGGCCTTTTCTATATCAAAGTCAAAATGGGCCAAGCATGTTTTCAAAGGATCGTCTGCCAAAATATAAGGAAGGGCTTTTTCTAAAAGATCGTCCATTTTATCTATTAGGAAGCACTCAACTTTCTTTGCAGGTTGATCAGAGGCACGAAATATATTTAACTTGACCTTCATATTCCCAAAGGATATATTCATCACCCCAGTTCTACAATTTATACTCGCATTAGCTGTAGCTAAAAAGGGGTGCCCAAGGATCACGAAGATTTGTTTCTTAGGATTAGGCTCATGTTCCATATCAAGGACGATAAAATCTACTGAAAAATAGAATTTGTCTACCTTGACAAGAACATCTTCAATTATCCCACGTGGTGTTTTTACAGATCGATCAGCCAATTGAAGGGATACCGAGGTTGGTTTTAACTCACCTAACCCAAGTTTCTCATAAACTGAGTAAGGTAAAAGATTGACACTTGCCCCTAGATCTAAGAGTGCTCGATCAATGAAATTATTTCCTAAGACACAGGAGATGGTGGGAGCACCAGGATCCTTGAATTTCGGAGGGGTGTTGTGTTGGAGAATAGAACTCACTTGCTCAGTTAGGAAGACCTTTTTAGGCACATGTGTCTTAGATTTTCACTTGTGGGTGCAAAGGTCTTTGAGAAATTTGGCATAGGAGAAAACTTGTCTAATAGTATCAAGAAGCGGGAGGTTGATTTTGACTTGTTTAAAAACCTCCATCATCTCCTCTAGTGAAGTTCCCTTTCTGCCAAAGGGAGAGGGTGAATTAAGAGCTTCAGGAAATGAGACTTTTGGAATGTGAGTTTTGACAGAAGGTGGACTAACTAAGGAGGAAGAAGTTTTTGGATTTTCATGTGATACATTTCTCTCCTCCTCTTTGATCGGTTCTTTCAATTTTGAAAATAAACCACGCAATAGCACATATCCTGTAGGATAGTGATTACGGGTGTCGGTCCACAGGGATTAAAAGAATTAGTTATTTTTTCTAATTAAATAATGATTTCAAAGGACATAGGCTAGAGTAAATGATAGAAACTAAGAATTAATGTGGATATAGTAGTATGAATTATCAATGGAGAGAGGTGTTTAGGGCTAGATTCCACCGATAGAGTTGTATCCGTGACGCTTTTAATGATTGAGTTGTATTTAAGACTTAACTGCTTCCGACTACCAGCCAAAGCAATCATTAAAAATTATGATTAATTCGCAGCATGAATCATCTAAGTCTAGCACAAACCATCTATTCTAACAATAAGCATGGCCTGTCTAACCTAGCATGATGCATCTGATCATTAAATCATTAAAAAATAAAATTGATGTCACATGAATATCTCCTCCAAACCACAGGTGTAGGATTCGATGAAATAGAGTAATCTATGTAAAGTATTTTCTGCAAGATAAACAATTCACATAAATTGAATAAATCATAAGATTAATTGATAAATTCTTCATCATGCAACAATCTTACGATACAAACTCAAATCAATAAGAACAAAACGGATACTCCTCTATGGCTTCGTCAACCCCTAAACCGAGGTTTAGCTGCTCATGATGCTCGGCGACTTTGATCGGCTCGCTGAGAGGATCCACGCCACCTGCCTTATAATTTTCCAAAGTATCCTCTTTTTTTTTTCTATTTCTTTTCCTTCTCTTTTTTTTTCTTTTTCTCTCCCTCTCAGCTTTCTTCTTCTTTTCACCGAAACAGGGGGTCTCCCCTGTTTTTCTGTTGAACCGAGCCCCCTCCTCTCCCTTCCACCGAACGCCTCAGCCCCCCTTTTATAGCCGTCCGGCGCACACTGAGAGGAGGAAGGAGGGATCACGGCGGCTGATTCCGGGGCGTAGTGCCGGGAGGCAGATCGCGGGAGAGGAGGAAGAGGGGCCGCGGGATCTCAGGCTTGATTTGCAGGTGCTGGTCGCTGGCGGAACATCCAGGGATGAAGACGGTGCTGCAGCTGCTCGGATGCGGAAGACGCCTTATTTTGAAGCGAGGGTAGAGGACCGGGCTGATTTGGAGGGATTTTTGGGCGGCAGGGTCGTCGATCACGGAGGGGAAGATGCCGCACGTGCTCGATGGCGGAGGACTTGGGGACGACGACGACGCTAGGACGAGCTCCTTTGATCGCGCGGGTGGGAAGGATTGCATCGCGGGATGCGCCGCGGGATCTGGTCGGTGATGGCGGAGAAGGTGGCCGACTGCGGAAGGAAGAAGATAAACAGTGAATTCCCATTTTTTTTATTTTTTATTATTTATTTATTATGTATTATTTATTTTTTTCTCTAACACTGTTCACGTGAACAGTGATTTCACGAACATTGTTCATATGAATAGTGTTTTCGGCATTTTTTTTTAACACTGTTCATATGAACAGTGTTTTAACTGGACACTGTTCATATGAACAGTGAATCGTGAATATTTAGTTATTATTATTATTATAAATTTTATATGAAGGCAGGTAACGAATTGGTTGGAAATTGGCTTTGGATTTGCGGTGGGTCATGATCGTTGAGTTGCTTGAACTTGTTCTCGAGCTCAATGTCTTCCAAATTTAATTATTGCTAAACTGCTTCAGACCGGACTCGACAAGACCAAAAACAAGACCGGGACTTAATAAAAAAAGTTAATCAAACCTTTTTCCCATACAAAAATAATTATCTAATCAGGACCAAAACCTATTTAATTATAGCCTTAGCTTGATTACAACTCCATCAGGTTACTAAACCGAGTCAACCCAATCCCCTGTTTTCATGAAAGATCGCAACCATGAGAGAGACGAGTTCAGAATCTGTTTTAAGAAAAGAATTATTTACTTATTACCATATTTTAAATTTATTTCAATGTTTATTCAATTTCATGGTAACATATGTATTTATTAGTTTAAGAACATTGATAAGTGCTATGGAAAGATAGCTAAATTATGAATTATTAAGCACTTATCACACCCCCAAACCTATGTTTTGCTAGTCCTCGAGCAAAATAAAATTAGAAAAGAAAAACTCTAACTCACTTTCAGAGGCATCGCGATTGCATTTACCATATGCAACAAGACTTTAAATCCCTAGGTTACCCTAGTGGACGAGTTATAGTCTCGTGAGAGTTTTCAGTGAAGATACCCACAAACTTCAATAAATCATTTATTATTATTATTTTTTTTATTTTTTTTATTTTTTATTTTTTTTAGATCAATTGATCTATGAAGTGAAAATTGAATTCCAAATGCATACTAGTAAAGAATTTCAAAAACTCTTTTTTTATTAAAATCTAATTTAAGATACATAAATGATAAAACACACATGGTTTTATTTACTAAGTCAGCCCAAATTCTAGGTTAGTATGCAATCTAAATTAAAGTCATTAAGTTTCCGTTTAGGAAGTTGTAAGACTCATTTATACTGGAGTGCTCGGTGAAATCTGGACTGTTCACAAGCTAAGGGTTTGGATCTCCAAAATATTGCTAATACCAGTAGTTTCCAAGGATTGGTCGAAAGAACCTGCTCACTGATTCAAAATCATCTTATCTGCAGAATTTCGAGAGTTGTGGATGTTTACTTTAGTACCTCACGGGCTTTATCTGTAATATTCCAGTTTACTCGAATTTTTACAACGACGGCTTTCACACTATTATCTTTTTCAAGGTCAATACAGAGTTTTTTTTTTTTAAAGACATATAAATTGTGCACTTTTACTCTTGTGGTGATTTTTCCGTGTAACGAGCAATCAGTCGACAACTCTCACACCAGTTGGCACAAGGTATCAGGCATCAAGACTCCCCTACGGACTTATGCTCGGAGTTCTCATCACAAGCCCACTTGACCTTTGACAATAGGTAGCCCTTTTCGATGTTCCTGACTAAATCCATTATTATTGATGATTTTTTTTTTTGATTAGATAAGTATGATTCATCAGGGTCCAAGGTTGCAACTATACTATCAACATAATGTTGAGCCTAGACCTTAGAAGTGTCGGCCAGTGTGTAGTGAAATTCCGAAGTATTAATTAGCTTACAACTCTCTAAGAGAGACTTAATGAAAAGAACTTAAATTTGTATTATTTCCGACTAGTTATTGGGCTTTTTAGATTTTATATACCTTGTGTGTTTATCATTCTTGCATAAATGTATAGAAATTAGGTTTTTAAAAACAAAAACTTTTTTTTAAATTTTATTATTATTATTATTTTATAAAAAATGAAAATGAACACATTTTTTCTAATTTTGTTTTTGTTTTTGTTTTTTTTTGTTTTGGATGAAAATCAAGATGAATACCCCCAAACCTAAACCTAACATTGTCCTCAATGTTAAAAAAAATCTAAGAGAATTGGGTTGCCTCCCAACAAGCGCTAAGCTTATTGTCTTCAGCCAGACACAGTGAGATAGTTTTTGCATCTCCTTCTATGAGGTCATCTATTTTGTCTACTATAAAACACTCAACTTTCCTTGCGGGTTGGTCGGCCGTATTGAACACATTTAATTTTACTTTCATGTTCCCAAATGATATGTTCATTACCCCCGTTCTAAAATTTATGCACGCATTGGCTGTTGCTAAAAAGCGGCGCCCAAGGATCACAGAGATTTGTTTCTTAGGATTAGGCTCATGTTCCATATCAAGGACGATGAAATCTACTAGAAAATAGAATTTGTCTACCTTGACAAGAACATCTTCAATTATCCCACGAGGTTGGTTTTAACTCACCTAACCCAAGTTTCTCATAAACTGAATAAGGTAAAAGGTTGACACTTGTCCCTAGATCTAAGAGTGCTCGATCAATGAAATTATTTCCTAAGACACAGGAGATGGTGGGAGCACCAGGATCTTTGAATTTCGGAGGGGTGTTGTGTTGGAGAATAGAACTCACTTGCTCAGTTAGGAAGACCTTTTTAGGCACATGTGTCCTAGATTTTCGCTTTTGTGTACAAAGGTCTTTGAGAAATTTGGCATAGAAGAGAACTTGTCTAATAGCATCAAGAAGCGGAAGGTTGATTTTCACTTGTTTGAAAATCTCCATCATTCCCTCTAGTGAAGTTCCTTTTTTGCCAAAGGGAGAGGATGAATTAAGAGCTTCAGGAAATGGGGCCTTTGGGATATGAGTTTTGGCAGAAGGTGGACTAGCTAAAGAAGAAGAAGAAGGTTTTAGATTTTCATTTGACACATTTCTATCCTCTTCTTCACCTTCCTTATTATTGTCCTCCCCAATCTTATTATCTACTACACATCCACTCCTTAGGGTAGTCAAAGCATTGGCTTGTTCATGATGAATTGCATTTAATTGATTTTCTTGAGCCATGTATTGTCCCCTAGGATTACTTAGTGGTTGGCTTGGAAGCTTTTCTTCCTCTCGCTTGTTCAGTGCATTAGCTAGTTGCCCCATTTGGGATTCTAGCTTGACGATGGATTGTGTGTGAGAGTGCACCAATTGTGTAATGGTTTCCAAACCTTGAAGGGCGTTCAACACTTTCTCCTCAAAGGCTATGTTTCTTTGGGGTGGAGGAGGAGTGTGTTAAAATTGAATCGAGGGACGGTAGGGATGCATATTTTGTGGGGTTTGAAAATTCTGAGGATTTTGAAAATTTTGGGAATAGGGTTGGGCTGTGTTCGAAGCTTGCTGCTTCCAAGAAAAGTTTGGATGATTTTGCCATCCCGAGTTATATGTATTGAAAAATGGGTCAGTACCCGGTCTAGGCTGTGTTTGAGCAGCATTGATGTGTTCTTGCATGAGTTCGGAAAATTGGGGCACTGAAGGGCACTCATGAATAGGGTGGGATGGGCTAGAACAGATAGTACACACTTGTGCTTGGGAAGAGTTCATGTAATGCCCACCTATCATCAGTTGGTCAATCTTATGGGATAATGCATTTACCTTGCTAGACAGGTCCATAGAATGACTTATTTCACAAATGGTCCCTTTTCTTTGAGAATTCGGGGGTGCTTGACGAGAACAAGAAGCATGGTGGAGGGAGTTTTCATTAAGATTTTCAAATAATTGCCATGCTTCATGCTCATTTTGAAGCATGAAAGTCCCCCCGCATGCGGCATCAATCATCTGACAGTTTCGTTCAGTCAATCCGTCATAGAAATATTGCACTAGCTGCCACTTAGGTATTTGATGATGAGGGCATTTACGAATTAGGTCCCGAAATCTCTTCCAAGTTTCATGAAATTCTTCTCCCTCGGTTTGGAAGAAGCTTGTAATGGCACGTCTAAACTGGTTCGTTCTTCCTATGGGAAAGTATTTTTTAAGGAATTCTTGTTGCATTTGATCCCAAGAACGAATCGAGTTAGCTTCTAAAGAATTCAGCCATTGTTTGGCTCTATCTTTAAGGGAGAAAGGGAATAATCTAAGTTTTAGAGCATCTTCAGTAAAGTTCTGAATCTTGATAGTGGTGCAAATCTCAAGAAATTCATCTAGGTGTTTATATGGTTCTTCGTTGGTGAGCCCATAAAAAGATGGGAGCATTTGGATCACACTAGACTTTATTTGGTATTGTACAGCTGCTACCTCAGGTAATCGAATGCAAGATGGGAAGTGTAAATAGTGGGAGTAAAGTACTTCCTCAGGAGTTTGGGTTGGTCTTCAGCCATCTCAGGAGGTGGGGATGATTCTATTGTTCTGATCTCAGCTCGAATATTTCTAAGGGTCCATTCTATTTCAGGGTCAAAAGGTAATAGGTCACGTACTCTAGAACGACTCCCTTGCATATACTAGTACTTGATCAATCAAGCTTGCAATAAAAGAAAAACACATAAATGCTTGTATTTGTCCTAAAATCACTAGACAACTCTTAACTGGTTTGAAGAGGGCACCTAAGCCTCCAATCCGGTCTAATGAACCGAGTTGACCAGGAAAGCTCCCAGGTAAGTGGAGGGGTCACGATGCGTTCGCAAAGGTCCCACTTAAAACCCACTTGCCTCGAACAGATGAACTGTCTCCCTTATAGGGACAAAGCTTGCCTAGACATCAACTAAGCCACAGAGCGAAATTGGTGCAACTTTCGGTGCTCTTCGTCCTATTAAGCTCGAATGTCCCTAGAAGCCAACGTCTAATTGATTTTAATTAAGCTGACACTATGTGAGATTGAGTTCACCTAAGTTGGGCAAGAGTCCGGTGATGAAATCCGGCTCTTATCTTGTTGGGGTGATTGCCCTTACTATGTGCGGATTAATTTGTGTATGTGTATCAAGCATGCATTCACACTTTTGCTGAAATTAAAATCAAACAATCACCACAAAATTTCAAGCTAATAATTAATTTAAATAAGAAAGGTTTAGAGGTTACCAAAGAGAATTTTTCCAGCAACTATTTTTTTTTTTTAGGCAAACCTCTACAGCATTCCTTTTCCAGCAGTTCTCTTTTTGATCATCCCAGATTTTTTTGCTCGATTCCTGATCAAATATATAAAAAGAAAAATTAAAAATTAGTAAGAGAGAAAAAAAAGAAAAAAAGAAAAGAAAAGTTACAACAATAGAAAATATTTTTATTTTAGAGATATATATATATTTTTTAAAAAGTTTTTTTTGTATTTTTTTTAATGATAGGAAAAATAACTATACTAGCAATCCCCGACAACGGCGCCAAAAATTGATCGGTTCTTTCAATTTTGAAAATAAATCACGCAATAGCACGTATCCTGTAGGATAGTGATTACGGATGTCGGTCCATAGGGATTGAAGAATAAGTTATTTTTTCTAATTAAATAATGACTTCAAAGGACATAGGCTAGAGTAAATGATAGAAACTAAGAGTTAATGTGGATATAGTAGTACGAATTATCAATGGAGAGAGGTGTTTAGGGCTAGATTCCACTGATAGAGTTGTATCCGCGACGCTTTTAATGATTGAGTTGTATTTAAGACTTAATTGCTTCCGACTACAAGCCAAAGCAATCATTAAAAATTATGATTAATTCGCAGCATGAATCATCTAAGTCTAGCACAAACCATCTATTCTAACAATAAGCATAGCCTGTCTAACCTAGCATGATGCATTTGATCTTTAAATCATTAAAAAATAAAATTGATGTCACATGAATATTTCCTCCAAACCACAGGTGTAGGATTCGATGAAATAGAGCAATCTATGTAAAGTATTTTCTGCAAGATAAACAATTCACATAAATTAAATAAATCATAAGATCAATTGATAAATTCTTCATCATGCAACAATCTTATGATACAAACTCAAATCAATAAGAACAAAACGAATACTCCTCTATGGCTTCGTCAACCCCTAAACCGAGGTTTAGCTGATCATGATGCTCGGCGACTTTGATCGGCTCGCTGAGAGGATCCACGCCACCTGCCTCATAATTTTCCAAAGTATCCTCTCTTTTTTTTCTATTTCTTTTCCTTCTCTTTTTTTTTTCTTTTTCTCTCCCTCTCGGCTTTCTTCTTCTTTTCACCGAAACAGGGGGTCTCCCCTATTTTTCTGTTGAACCGAGCCCCCTCCTCTCCCTTCCACCGAACGCCTCAGCCCCCCTTTTATAGCCGTCCGGCTTACACTGAGAGGAAGAAGGAGGGATCACGGTGGCTGATTCCGGGGCGTAGTGCCGGGAGCCAGATCGCGGGAGAGGAGGAAGAGGGGCCGCAGGATCTCAGGCTTGATTTGCAGGTGCTAGTCGCTGGCGGAACATCCGGGGATGAAGACGGTGCTGCAGCTGCTCGGATGCGGAAGATGCCTTATTTTGAAGTGAGGGCGGAGGACCGGGCTGATTTGGAGGGATTTTTGGGCGGCAGGGTCGTCGATCACGGAGGGGAAGATGCCGCACGCGGTCGATGGCGGAGGACTCGGGGACGACGACGATGCTGGGACGAGCTTCTTTGATCGCGCGGGTGGGAAGGATTGCATCGCGGGAGGCGCCGCGGGATCTGGTTGGTGATGGCGGAGAAGGTGGCCGACTGCGGGAGGAAGAAGATAAACAGTGAATTCCCATTTTTTTTATTATTTATTATTTATTTATTTATTTATTTATTATGTATTATTTATTTTTTTCTCTAACACTGTTCACGTGAACAGTGATTTCACGAACACTGCTCATATGAACAGTGTTTTCGGCATTTTGTTTTTTTTTTAAACACTGTTCATATGAACAGTGTTTTAACTGGACACTGTTCATATGAATAGTGAATCGTGAATATTTAGTTATTATTATTATTATAAATTTTATATGAAGGCAGGTAATGAATTGGTTGGAAATTGGCTTTGGATTTGCGGTGGGTCATGATCGTTGAGTTGCTTGAACTTGTTCTCGAGCCCAATGTCTTCCAAATTTAATTATTGCTAAACTGCTTCAGACCGGACTCGACAAGACTAAAAACAAGATCGGGACTTAATAAAAAAAGTTAATCAAATCTTTTTCCCATGCAAAAATAATTATCTAATCAGGACCAAAACCTATTTAATTATAGCCTTAGCTTGATTACAACTCCATCAGGTTACTAAACCGGGTCAACCCAATCCCCTGTTTTCATGAAAGATCGCAACCAGGAGAGTGACGAGTTCAGAATCTGTTTTAAGAAAAGAATTATTTACTTATTACCATATTTTAAATTTATTTCAATGTTTATTCAATTTCATGGTAAAATATGTATTTATTAGTTTAAGAACATTGATAAGTGCTATGGAAAGATAGCTAAATTATGAATTATTAAGCACTTATTACTCTTTACCTTCCTTATTGTTACCCTCCCCAATCTTATTGTCTACTACACGTCCACTCCTTAGGGTAGTCAGAGCATTGGCTTATTCCTGATGAATTGTATTTAGCTGATTTTCTTGAGCCATGTATTGTCCTCTAGGATTACTCACTGGTTGGCTTGGAAGCTTTTCTTCCTCTCGCTTGTTCAGTGCATTAGCTAGTTGCCCCATTTGGGATTCTAGCTTGGCGATAGATTGTGTGTGTGAGTGCACCAATTGTGTAATAGTTTCCAAACCTTGAAGGGAGGTCAACACTTTCTCCTCAAAGGCTGTGTTTCTTTGGGGTGCTGGAGGAGGGACATGTTGAAATTGTGAATAGTGAGTATGAGGACGGTTCGGATGAATATTTTGTGGGGTTTGAAAATTTTGGGAGTAGGGTTGGGCAGTATTCGAAGCTTGCTGCTTCCAAGAAAAGTTTGGATGATTCCGCCATCCCGGGTTATATGTATTGAAAAATAGGTCATTATCCGGTCTGGGCTGTGTTTGAGCAGCATTGATGTATTCTTGCACTAATTGCCACTTGGGTATCTGATGATGCGGGCATTTACGGATTAGGTTCCGAAATCTCTTCCAGGTTTCATGAAATTCTTCTCCCTCAGTTTAGGAGAAGCTTGTGATGGCACGTCTAAACTGGCTCGTTCTTCCTATGGAAAAGTATTTTTAAGAAATTCTTGTTGCATTTGATCCCAGGAACGAATCGAATCGGCTTCTAAAGAATTCAGCCATTGTTTGGCTCTGTCTTTAAGGGAGAAGGGGAATAATTTAAGTTTCAGAGCATGATCAGTGAAGTTTTGAATCTTGACAGTGGTGCAGATTTCAAGAAATTCATCTAAGTGTTTATATGGGTCTTCGTTGGTGAGCCCATAAAAAGATGGGAGCATTTGAATCACACTAGACTTTATTTCATATTGTACAGCTGCTACCTCAGGTAATCGAATGCAAGATGGAGAAGTGTAAATGGTGGGAGTAAAGTACTCCCTCAAGAGTTTGGGTTGTTTTTCAGCCATCTCGACAGGTGGAGCAGATCCTATGGTTCTATAGGTGCGGATTTCAGCTCGAAGGGCCCTAATAGAACGCTCTATCTCAGAATCAAAAGGTACTAATTCAGGAGATCTGGAACAACACCCTAGCATACAAATATTTTTCTAATCAGTCAAGTGTAGTCAAGCATGCATTAAAGGAAAAACACATCAAATCCTTGTGTTTACCCTAAAATCACTAGACAGCTCCTAACTAGTTTGAAGAGGGCACCTAAGCCTCCAATCAGGTCTAATGACTGAGTTGACCAGGTAAGCCCCTAGGTAAGTGGGGGGTCACGATGCGTTGCAAAGGTCCCACTTAAAAACTACTTGCCTCGAACAGATGAACTGTCTCCCTTAAAGGGACAAAACTTGCCTAGACATCAACTGAGCCAGAGAGCAAAATTGATGCAGCTTTCGGTAATGTTCATCCTATTGAGCTCGAATGTCCATAGGGGCCAATGTCTAATTGATTTTAATTTAAGTGATGGTTATGTGAGAATTGATTCACCTAATTTGGGCAAGAATCTGGTGATGAAATCCAGTTCTTATTTTGTTGGGGTGATTGCCTTTACTATGTGCGGATTAATTGGTGTATGTGTATCAGGCATGCATTCACACTTTTACTGAAATTAAAATTAAACAATCACCACAATATTTCAAGCAAACTGGGAATCAATTTAAATAAGAAAGGTTTAGAGGTTACCAAAGAAAATTTTTCCAGCAAAATTTTTTTAAATCAAACCTCTACAGCATTCTTTTTCCAGTAGTTCTCTTGTGATCGTCCCAAATTTTCTCTTCGATTCCTGATCAAATAATACCAAAAAAAAAATCAAAAATTAGTAAGAGAGAGAAAGGAGATAAGGAAAGTAACAAAAATAGAAAATATTTTTATTTTATTTTAGATATATATATTATTATTATTATTATTTTCTTAAATTTTTTTTTATGAAAAGAAAAACAACTATGCTAGCAATCTCCGACAACGGCGCCAAAAATTGATAGTCAACTTTAAAGACCACGCAATAGCACGTATCTAGTAAGATAGTGATTACGGGTATCGATCCACAAGTATTGGGGTACAGTTGTTTTTCTTAAAAATAAAAATATTTAAAAGAAAGAGTTTGTGAAGAAAATTAAACTAAGAAATTTAATAAAAAATACAATTAAAATATTATCAGTTTGAGAGAACCTAGGGCAAGGAATTTACCACTAACATCGGAACAAGGATTATTTGTATTTTAACTTATTCTTGGATTAACATGCAAATTGGCTACAAGCCTAATAAGCATTCAAATAAAAATCTCACAAAAGTAATTTAGGAACATCCATCTTCGGTCGGCATGAAATGTCTATCCTAAACTAATGTGGCAGGACACTGCATCTTTCCTAAGCATAGGTGATCTTCTATTACTTAGTGATCATGAAGAACAGTTGTATAAACGTCATATTTAAAATCATAGAAATTAAATATGAGATGAAATAAAATATTCATTAAAAACAATAAGTTCATACAACCCCAAGAATAGAAATAAAAAAATACATAACCCTTATCCTTTTGCTAGGGCTGCATCCAGCCCTAGAGAAGAGCTCAGGCTTCCATGCAGTGGTGGACGGCAGCAGCAGCGCAGAGGTCCTTTATTGTGACTGGCTCTTCTCTCTTTTCTCTTCTTACTCTGATTATCTCCTCCCTTCTTTGTCTTCCATGGGACTCCACCTGAGAAGAGACGATTGATTATTCAGTGAGTAGGAATACCCCCACCCTTCGCATCTGGTTCCCTTTTATAGGCTGCCGGCTCCTGTTATCTCATCACATCGTGGGAAGATAAGAGCTAAGAAACTAACACGGGCGAGACACGTAGCAGATTTAATCCGGGCGTTGGATAAGGATGCACTCAGGACAGGGGAGCTGGAACGTCGGGAATGAGCTGGGAGATGATCTCGATCGCAGGTGATTCGGGAGATTCACTAGTGTGATCCGGAGAAGAGGATGAGGAGAAAGCCTACGTGGACGGCCGGGACAAGCACAAGATGCTAGGATCTGTTCATGAATGGAATCCGGAGGAAGTTGCTCATGGACGTGGGACCTTTTGCATGCATCACGTGAGGATCGGAACGTTGTGGATGCAGGGGAATTAACCGATGCTTCTTCACGTACAGGGGATGCGGCAAAAGATTTTGTGACGTTAGGAGGATCTCGGCTGATGGGGGATGATAGCTTCTGGCTGAGATGCGGCTGGGAGGATATCTTGCTGGATTGCGGAAGATGGATGGAGTTCATCCGGAATGATGCGGGAAACAGGGTTCGGAAGAAGATTGATGCTGTGAACAGATGCCTGGGACCTATCCCATGTATGCTGGATGCTTATCACGAACAGGATGAAGTGGTTGCTGGTTCTCATCCGGAAGGGAAGTTGGCTTGGTTCGGAAGAGGGAAGACACGCGGATGGGAGGAGATCTAATCCATTGGCTGCTGTGTTCTGTTTTCGTGAAGTTTGGGAAGAATAATCGAAAGCATGGGAGATGAAGATGAAGAAGATACGTGAGTTGCTGGAAAGATTTGCATCGCGGGAGAAGCTGGGAGATGTTCGGAAGAAGATAAGATGGAGATAATACGTGGGGTGCTGGGACGCGGAGAGGATGAAGTTGCTGGGAAGAAATCCGAGGAAGAATGACACGGTTGGGAATGAACTGGTTGCAGCTGGGAGGAATCCTGAGATGCTGGAAGATTGCATGGATGTTGGAAAGAAATCTTAGATGATGGATAAGGATGCGGCTGGTTTGGATTCGAGAGAGGATATGATGGGCTGGACGCTGAACAAGAGAGACATTAGATTTAGTTGAGAGGAAGTGATGGGGATGTGTGGAAAATGTGGACGTGGGAAGCACAAGAGATTCGGGAAGATGAAGCTAAGGAGGGATTTGCGGGAAGAAAAGCAGGGGAGTCTCTTGAGAACGGTGGATACGGCTGCTGGCTTGTTTGAAGATTTTAACGTGGTTTGGCTGAGAACTTGGTTGGAGTGTGGGATTTTAGTTGAACGAGATGTGAGGAGTGGATGGAGCTTTGGGATTCGTGCAAATATGATGGTATGCTTTGAGATCTGAGAGACAAATAATTGAAGGGATTTTATTGTTTTTGAGATTAAAATAGGAGAATTGGATCATGTGGAAAAAGAGTTGGAACGAGTGGAAAGAAATTTAGGTGAACTTGTGAAGAATCAGAAATTAATGGGAAGCACTGGGTTCTGGAGAAGAGTTCTTGGAGTCGACTCTGGAGGATGTAAAATTGTGAAATGATGCAGTGTTAGTTTAGGCTTTATTTTTGTTGAGCTTGACTCGACCTGCATACATTAGGCTCAATTAATAAATAATTAAATCAAACTCGAATTAATTTATTAAAATGCAATGATGAGGGTAACACATCTTTCATAGTTAACTTTACAAAATATGTGCATTAAAATAATGATAAGTGCTATGAATAAGATATTAATTTGTACATTATTTAGCACTTATCAGGGTTCCATACCTAGCTAGCAGTAGGTATGGGTGCAAGTTGACCTAACTTGATTAGAACTTTTCTAATTGATTTAGGTCCAAACTGTGCGAACCCGAACTTAACAATTAGAACCCTTTCTAATTGGTGACCGAATTAAACTCTTTAATCCGATCAAACCTACATGACAAGATTGACGTCTAGCAACGTATCATGTCTATCCGGAAGATATGGAATTTGGTAAAATACCAAATATACCCTTCAGTGGCAAGTTACCGTGTAATTCAATCCTTCAATCAAGCTACATCCCAAATATGTATACAAGTATTAATTTATGTCAAACTCAATTACATATTCATGTCTTTCTCAATCTTCTAATGATAATTCGAATAATGAAATATTGGAAACTCTTTCTAATTTTCATTCTACTTTAATCAAAGATTTTCTGAATTATCATATGATTAGAGTAAGTAGGATGCGGTCTTTTCTTACTAGAAGTGATTGATTCCTTGTTGATCTACTCATAATCTTCATACACAATTCATCATGTCCAGAAGACCCTGTACACAACTTATTGTCATGAATGAGTGTAAACTAAAATATTGATTCATGTGTACAAGATACCATGGTGATCTTAGGTCAAAGGATCAGTTGTACAACTCTCACTAAGAGAATCATCTTTTGACATATAAGTAAGACTTCATAAGATATTCTCTTGGCAGGTCAATTCAGTGAACTCATTCCTCTAATGAGCACCCACATCTTTGTATTAATGTCCTCACACAAGTGATTGTGAGATAAATCACCCTCTGCATTGAGCATACATAAGATGTGCCAGTCTTTCTGGTAGCATTGATCTCCGACTCAATGTACCAACAACTGAAAATTTCTTAGATTAGGATTTTAGGGTTTTACGTCTCACTGGCATGATCTCATCATAATCCTAAAACCATTGCCCTAATCTATGGGATTCATCACAGGCATAAGATGCAGCAAATGATGAAATATAATGCCTTTTATTTATAATCAAAATGTCATGTACATAATTTGGAAAAACAAAAGAAACCCTATCGTAATACAGATTGTGGTTGGCTTTTAGGACACTATTCTTTCACTACACAATGCAAGGAGGAACATAAAGCAAGATGCACAAAGGAACACATTGCAAATACAAGCAAGTATAGTGGTTCGGTGCACTCCAAAGCACCTACGTCCACTCTCCAAGCGGTCTCTTGGAAATTCACTATAATCCCACGGATTACAATTGGATTGTTTTACCGGGATCACAATCCAAAAATCTAATAGTTGGTTTTATGGAATCTCCAACAAGAACCTAACCGTTGGTTTTACAGACTCACCAATAAACCTACACCATTGGTTTTATGGGTTCACCAACAAACCTTGCAAGAGGAATAAGAGAATTAAAGTATAAAGCTCCTTGATGAGCAAATGAAACAAATATATGCAAATAGAAGAGAAAAGAAAATAGTTATCGCTTTGAGAATGCTTATATTTTCTTGCTGAGATTGCTTCACTCTTTAATGGGTTGGTTGAGCACTTGAAGGCACTTGAAATCTGCTCAACAATCTTTTTTTGGACTTTAAATGAAGCAATGAATGGAACTCTCTAGAATTTTCTCTTCTTCTTAAATGCTCACTTAATTTCCACAAAGATGTGTTGCCCTAATGAATAGTGGCTCTTAAATACTTCTCCAACCTCCAAAAGTTAATTTTTAGCCGTTGGATTGAAGAACTAGTCATTTATAGCCATTAGAGCCTCAAAAAGTACATCTGCAGAACTAGCCATTATGCGGTCAGTCATGCTTAGGTCGACTCGAATTTTGCTGGGGTCAACTCGAGTATGGCTAGGGTCGACTTGAGCTACAGTAGGGTCGTCTCTAATTGAAAATTCCAGATAGCAATTTTCTGTTAGAATTAGTTGGGGTCGACACGAGTACTGTGCCTGTTTTTCTGAGGTCGACCTGAGGCCTGTGCCAAGCTTGCCAAAGTGTGCCAAATGTATCAGAGTCAGCTTCAAAATTCTTGGGTTTGACTCTAATCCTAATTTTCTGCATCTTAAGGTTAGATTTGCACATGAAACCAATAAAAGACATTGCAAATAGTTTATTTTCATTTAGGATGCTCGGTACATACAAGTTTCATCTCTTTAATTAAGACAAAGATAGAATTGTCCTTTAATAAGGTAACTTGACTCTTAACTTTTGTCAAACTGAAATTTAGGTTTTTCCTCAAGTTCTTCTACTAAATTTATCTTTAGATGAGTTATTGAAAGTGTATCAAGAATGTATCGAGAATGTAGAGTATATCAAGAATGTATCGTTTCTTTTTTTCTTAAGTGTTTATATACTTGATCAATTGAGTTAATGACATAAGTACTACCATATGACCTCAATAGCTTTGTAAACATCAAAATCACACTAGGGTCATCAATCTCTCCCTTTTTGATGATTACAAAATATTGAGTATATGCAAATTGTCATTCATCTAAAAAGTTAGATTTAGCATTCATAAAATATTCTTGATTCAAGAGTATCAAGATAGTATCAAGGTAGTCTAATTAAAGACCATATCATATAGCATGGGTTGAACGAAAAACTCCCTCTATCTTATCTACATAGGTGCCAAAAGAATTTCAGCTTTGCTCCCCCTTACTCTTGTGTATCGTTAAAGTTAGATTTCCAAAAATATGTATTCAAAAAAGAGTTTAAGGTTATGTATCGAGGCAACGCAAATCTCTATGATTATGTGCCAAATGCTTATTTATCATGCCTTGTTATGTGTCTAGACATATGTATCATGACTTCACATGTATCAAGACTTATGTATCGTGAATTTTCATATATCATGAGTTATGTATCATGAACCCTCATATATCAAGAATTTAAATTTCAGACCTTCTTTTTGTCTTATCTCCCCCTTAAGTATATAAGATTTGCCTCTTTGATTTTTAAGGGTTAATACTCGTGTTTTCTTCCTTGTTCTCATATTTTCTCTCCTATTCATTCTTTATTATAGAATTTACTTATAGTTTATCTCTCACATTTTCTCCCCCTTTTTGTTATCATCAAAAAGAAATAATAATAAATGAAAGGGATAGGATTGTAATGAACATCACACAGATCATAACTCAAGAAGAAACATTGCATTTCATTTATGCCAAAAGTACAATGTTTCACTATAAGAAAATACATATTCAGCGACTAAGATTCTAGTCGCCGAATAACCATATTTGGTCGCCGAAACCGTTTCGCGACTAGCATACCCTTCGTCGCCGAACCCTAGTCACTGAAAGGTTTTAGCGACCAATATTGTGTGGTCACCTAAGGTACACCAACAACGACCAACATTTGGTTGCCGAAGAAAATTATCAGCGACCAAATCTGTTGTC
This sequence comes from Phoenix dactylifera, assembly GCF_009389715.1. NCBI lineage: Eukaryota > Viridiplantae > Streptophyta > Magnoliopsida > Arecales > Arecaceae > Phoenix > Phoenix dactylifera. Next base: position 26,789 of record NW_024067956.1, on the reverse strand, counting down.
GCTAATTTTAACAGCGACCAAATAGTTGGTCGTTGAAGGTTTGTCTTCCGCTACCAAAAAAATGGTCGCTGAATGTCTATCTTCCTCCACCAATAGTTTAGTCGCAGAATGTATTTGAATGCATTGGCAACAAACATTTTTTGGTGGCAGAAAGTATTAACCTGTATTTAATTAACAATTCAAATTATAAGCTTAATATTTATTTTTGGGCTCGTTCCAAATTATGTACAACCAACACAGCCTATCCAATATCCATATTGCACAATACATTTACTCATCCAAATAGAAGTATACACAATGTTGGAGAATCCTATCATTCATTATAAATATCATCATCTATAAGTCTAAAGTCAAGCATACCTATTAACCATACATCACAATGTTTCATCCATACCATATGTTAAGGTGATAATCATCACCAAACACATTAAAATGTAAATTAAAAATTCCAAAAATATCTGATCTTGCTATTCATCCAAGTGCCTGCCTATACATCTCCTCTGATGTTAATTGCACACCGAATTGGGAAGATTCTTTTCGCAAGCTCAACATCTTTGACTGTCCATGCAAAGGTAACAACAGAATTAAATATATATAACCTTGCAAAAGTAGAAACTGATTTAAATAATTATTGAGATTTTAGATACCTACATGTTTCATGGCGCAAATAGGATCAATTCACTCTTTGTTCTTCTTGGTATGAGTTTTCTTATAGAATTCTGGAAATTCAAGATTTTCAGAACTATTAAATTCCGGCTGCAAAGTGTAATTTAGATTAGCATATAGCTACTACAAAATAAGAAAACTAGAATAACTGTCAGATCTACTTGCATAAAAGGATTCCAAAAATATACTTGCAGCAAACTAGAATAAAAAATCTACTTGCAGCAAATTGTCTATCTTACAATAGCCAAAACTATCCCATAGATTGTTTCACAGGCAGTTCACTAAAAATATAACCAGTACATACTCAAAAACATATTACCGATATAGTCATTGTTGCAACAAATGATCGAGATCCTGAACAATGATTGTACTCAAACCCAGCTGAGCCTTCTCCAAGTCTGATGGCTATAACCACAAAGACAAAATAAACAGATCAACATCATCTTTACATGAAAACTACTCAATCAGGTGACAAAAATCCAACCTTTAAGTCTTTAATGAACCTATCAAAGTGCAACCTGACACCATGAAGGAGCTCGAGAACAAACTCATTGCTCTGGCAAGGAATCTCGGTCACTTCGAAGATCTGAGACCCAACCTTGGGCTCTGCAACGCCGAGGCTGAACTTAGCCTTCTTCCCCTCTTTTGGTTTCGGGAGGTTGATTTCCAAGAATTTCCTCAACGCATCGGTCATGAGCCCTAGAAGCCCGCAACAAAATCGAATAAATTTATAACTTCGAACCCCAAATGGGCAGTAGATGGGGGGGAAGGTAGGGTTCGGAGCTCACCTTCGGAGATGGCGTTGCATTGGTTCAGGGCATCGAGGGTGGAGGAGAAAGGGTGGAAGGCGACGAGCTTGACCACCTTGCCAAAGCACGTGAGGTCGAGGACCGAGTTCCGGACGGCCTCGGTGTTCTGGCCGATCTCGTCAAGGCCATACGCGTGAAGAGGGTGTAGCCGGAGGCAGATTCAAAGAGGAGGTAGAGCGCCATCGCCCGGCGGAGCGAGGCTTTGACGAGGAGAAGTTTGGAATTCTAGGGTTTCTCCTCCCTCACTCCTCTGGTTTTCAGCTAGGGTTTTGGAGGCGCGAGGAAGGAGAAGTGGAGGTAGGGTTTTGAGGAGAAAGGGGAAGGAGCTAGGTTTTTACGGGCCTCAGTTCTCCTCCCAGTGTTCCGCCAGGAATCTTTAACTCGATCAAGAAGGGGGTGGGGGGGGGGGGTTAGGGATCGCCGGGGGTGGGGGGGAGGGGGGGGGGGGAGCGCGGGGTTTGTGGGGGGGCACGGGTTGAGGGGCGGCTGCAGGGTTTGGGGGAGGGGGTGGGGGTGGGGGGGCGCGGGTTGAGGGGCGGCTTGGGGGGGGGAGCGGCTCGTGAAACCGCTTCGTCGTGCAGGGGGTTTGGGATTTTTGTCGGAAATCGGAAAGTAAAGGCCAACGGGCGTCCCACACAAGCACGTGGCGTCCACCAACACCAACCCTGCCACCCCACCCCACCCCACCCCTTCTTTTTTTTCCTCTTCTTTTTACCTATTTTTCTTTATGGCAGTTTGTCGTGTTCGCATTTTTGCAAAGCAAAAAATGCATAGACTTTTTCTAGACATAAGCATTCCATGGGCGTTGATTCCGTTAAAATATAGGAATTATGACTAGAGACAATCTTGTTGTGTTTTGTGATTTGGGGGGGGGGGGGGTGGTGTTTTGTGATTTGGGTGGGGCGGGACACTTTGTTCCATTTTGGAATTCCCACTTTTTACTTTTTTTTTAATTTATAATTACTCAAAAAATAATATTTTTAATATTTTTAGAATTAGAAATTAAATTTGGTGACGGAAATTTCTGTTAATAATCCGTCACTACCAAAAATAATCTTTTAAAAATTTATAAACACTTGGATTACAATTTTTGTGACGGCTGAATTTGTCACTGTCTGGTTGCAATTTTGGTTACCAGTTTTGTGACAGATACCCCGTCACGACGATGCAGACTAAGTTTTAGGGTCCATCCTACCCGCGCATTCTATGACCGGTCTGTCATTAATCTGTTACTAAGCTCATATTACGATGACCAAATTTCTGTCTGTCACTACTCCATCACAAATAGTGACTGATAATGGGCCGTCACTAGTTTTCCGTCACTATACGCTTGTTTTCTGGTAGTGTGTTAAACGACACCGTTTGAAAATAAGCAGTTTTTTTTTGAACTTAGAAATTAGCATCTTACAGGGGCTAGTACAACATCGTTCGATTTTACGGGAACCTTCCACTACCAAAAGTTTGGTCACTAAAAAAACTTAAACTTTCTGCCCAATTTTTTTATTGAAAAAAGGCGCCATTCGTAAAAGTTTTCCTAGACTAAATTTTTTTTAGTCGCTGGAGGTGAACCTTTAAGGACTAAAATTTAGCCGCCAAAAGTTTTACCTCCAGCCCGCGCGAAATATTGGACTTATGCCAACTTGGTATTGCTTTTCCGCGACCAAATATGCATTTAGTCGGTGTAGGACAATTATTCAGTAACTAACAAGAATGTTGGTCGCAGATAGCCTTATTTTCAGCGACCAAACTTTAGTCACCAAACATTTTACCTCCACCCCGCCAACTTGGTTTTGAATTTCTGTGACCAAATATGCATTTAGTCGGTGTAGGACAATCATTCAGTAACTAACAAGGATGTTGGTCGCAAATAGCTTATTTGCAGCGACCGCTATTCATTTAGTCGCCGAAAGTGGTCGCTGAAAGTGTATTTTCTTGTTGTGTTTTAGAGAAGAAATACAAATAACCACAAAGAGTAAATACAAGTCAAAACAAATACGAAATCTAGGAGACACTTTAAGAACATACTTCATGATAATGCTTTAGAGTTAATCAGCTTATTTCAATCTAAACTGATTTATATTCAATTCAAAATATAAAGCATTATAAGCATATACTCAGATATTTCTTCTCCTTTTTGACAACATCAAAAATATTACAAAATAATGAAACATTAAGCACAAATCAACATTTCATTCAATGCATGTCAAATTATTGCAAGAATATGAATCACATAACTCAAGACAATAATGTCAGGATAAGATAATGACTATAGACCAAAGCCAATTAAGATAGTTTCATATCAAATCAGAGCAAATTATGATAAGATCATATAAAATTTGATGATGTTAACATTCTTTTAAAGTTCGTTTACCTCTCTTTCAAATAGAGTAAACCTAAAATAATTTCAGAGATAACAAATATCATCAAAATCAAGGATGAAAAATTTGGCTTTAAGAATAAGATATTTGATATACGAGCCAGAAGAGATTTCTAAATATAGATTCCGAAGATAGTTTTCAAATCAAGTGTAGATGGAATCTTTTTCAAGTTATTTCGAGGAGTATCAAGAATGATATTCAAAAAAAGCACGAATGAAAATCCAACCTCCTTTTTTTTTTTTGAAAGATCTATAATAACATATGAAATCTTTTTCATTTAATTTTTTTTAATATACTAAGTATATAGCAACATGAGAGCAATCTAATTAATTTTCAGAGTATAGTATAAGAACAGATAAAGATCAAAACTTATATACTCGAAAAAAAACATAAGATCATGCTGATGTTGGAAATTGTATCCTAAATGTCAATCGTCAGCATGTTGATGATTGAATTTTGTAAATAAATTGACAAATTAGTAAAGTGTTATTTGGCATTATTCATCATTTTATCTTTAAATGAACTCTTGTATGATGAAGTCCTTAGGACTTATGTTATGATAAAGAAGGATTTATATTTGAGTCTTTAAACTGGTTCGCGACCAAATGATATATTGTTACTGGGACGACAGCATTATCGAGATTAGGTCGTTGTGTGACATATACGTTGGTTGTCCTCTTAACAAAGGAATGTGGAGACACTGGTATGACACACAGATGAAGTGTAGTAGTAATTTCATTGAACGTGACCAATTTCGGAACGCTCTACTGTCAAGAGATATTCCGAGTGGATATGGATATAAGTTTGGCCCTCTGACCTGAGACCGCAACATGTGACTAGCAAGCAACTCCCTGTACTTTGGTACTGGACTATCTGAAATTCTAATTTAGTGACGGAAGGTCACCGGGTGCAGTCAATACTTACGTAGTCAGTTGTGAGTCAAGATGGAATTGACCCCTCCTAAAAATAGGAGATAATGTCTTGTGATTAATTTAGCAAAACCTTAGCTAGAGTAATCCCAGTGAGGAGTTACGGGATATCTAAAGTTAATCACATAATGGATATATTAATTATAGGGTTGACAGTGAGCTCTAAGTCATCCTGGTATTAGAAGTCAAAGGGATTAAATTATACAGTAACCATAGTCCAGGGTTCTAGAATATTTGCTTCGCATATATTCAGCCTATCCGGACATCGGGTACCATTGCTAGATGATCACATCGATTAGTGTAGGAAGTCGTTCCTATACTACTGGCTTAGGTTTGAACCTATGAGGTCACATGCATCGAAGATTCCTAATTGATCAAGAAGGCTGATGAATGATTAAGAATCATTCAGAGATAATTTGGTCAATTCGATTGGCAAATTATCTTATAAAATAATTAAAATAATTATCGAAGGATTAATTAGTAATTAAATTGCTAATAAACTCAATTGGATTGAGTAATTAGACTAAGGATGAGCCAAATTGAATTAGATTCAATTTTGGGCTTAATCAAGATTTTTGATCTGATTGGATTAGGTCTGAATCAAGAGGACTTAGGTTGACCAAATTAAATTAGATTAAATTTGTGCTTAATTAGGAATTGACCTAATTGGATTAGGTTCAACCCATGGTAATTGGATTATTCTAATTGTTAGGATTTAATTAAATTAAATGGGTTTGATCTGAAACTGTTCGGATCATGAAATCCACTTGTCACATATCCATGCATGGCGCCATAAATTGATTTTTAATATGATTAAAAATTAATTTAATTTATTTAATAGTGCCATGGGACACTTGGCAACATCAGGGACCTCTTTCATCATCAGATGGGGTGACATGGAGAGATAAATTCATGAAAAAAATTGGATAAGATCAAATTCTCTCTCTTCATGGCATATGTCATCCTTATCTTTATCTCACTTCTAATTAAGCTTGAATTTTGAATTTAATCACCATAAAATCACCACGTGACCCTCTAATCTGATTGGGGGCATGAGAATTTCAAAATTGATAGAGGAAAGTGGCAACATGATGAATGGTTTAGATTAGATCAAGCTTCATCATGTAATGGCGCATGAACTTAAATTTTGAATTCAAAATTCAAAATCCCACAAAATCCTCCCCAAATATGGGATGGTTGGCATGAAGTTAGAGGGGATAGCAACATTAAAAGGACTTCCATCATCTGGTGGTCGAATTCAAGGAAAAAAGAGAGAAAAAGAAGGAAAAAAAGGAGAAAGAAAAGAGAGGAACCCTAGTTCATGCATGGAAAAATTCTGCATTCAATCTAGCCGACTTCTTCCTCCTCTAAGTCCATCACGCCATTAGGTTTAGGGGTCCCTGATAAGAGTCTTTAGATCAGATCTAAGTCCTCTTCAATCCCTCTAAACCTTTCCTCCAAGTTCTTCCAAGAAGGCGGATCAAAAGTTGATAGCGTTGGAAAGATCAAATTTCAGCCTCAAGAAATTCTGCGCAAGCTAGCACTTTCACAGGATTGGATCTCTCCAGGAACTTCGCGTGTACTTCTCGTAGAGGCCATTCATGTTTGTAGCTACGAAGTCAAAGATTAGATCCACAACTTTCATCCATCATAAAAGGTATTAATCCAGCATTAATCATTTATTATGGTGTCAAGATCTAGGTCCGATTCTCCGAGGTTTTACTGATAAGTGCTAAATAATGAAGAAATTTATCTATTTTACATAGCACTTACTATTATTTTTATGCACATATTTCAAATTTAACATAAGAAAACTCATTCTCTTTCATCATTGCATTTTAGTAAATTATTAGAAGTAATTCAAGTTTGATTAATTTTATTGGTCATGTCCAATCTATGCAGGTCGAATCTAATATATGCAGGACGAGTCAAACTCATTTCGGATGATCCCTGAACCCGAATAACACGCACCCTATGAATCAGACCCTCTCAGATTTCTGATTCAGCCCAACTCATCTATTCCTTTCACATCCAATCGAGTTCAATCGTTTATGTTCTAATATTCTCCCACGTTGAACATGTATCATGGATCAGCTTTCATGTGCAATCAACCATTCAAATCTTCCTTCTCTTCACACACTCACCCATCAAAAACAAGTCTCACCACTTCCCAATTTCCTCTTCGATATATGGCTATCCCAAGCTCTCCCATTTCCTCCCCATGTCCGAATCTAAACCCCCTCAAGGATTCAAACCAATATCCTATGGATCAACCATCATCCAAATGGACATGTTCCCAGCCGATCGCCATGCCTCACGATTCTATTCTTCCCGCACAGCACAGCCAACCGTGACCAAACTCCCATGTCCAAGGAACAAATCTAATCCCGTTTGCAACTAGCCATCTCCCAAGAAACCTCCTTCCGATCCCTTCTTCATCCAAACTCCCAGCCACGTTCTTCCCTTCCACATCCAAAGCTTCCACGTCATCCTCCCCTATTCTACGACATTCAAAGAATAGAGTCGCGGGATGAACCCAAATCCCAGCATCTTCCCCGCATCTGCGATTCAAGGGATCAGCTCCCAGTGCCTTCCGCGTTCGGGTACTTCGTGATCATCCTTATCCCAGCATCATCTTCCTAGATCTTATCCCATTCGGAACAAAATTCCATCGCCCATGGATTAAGCCCATCCTCGCCGCATCTTCAACCGCTTGCATCCTTATCCCTTCTTAGGAACAACCAATTCATCCTCATCCTTCCCAGCATCTTCCTAACCTCCCAACTCCACGCTCCCATGCTCATCCCGAATTTCTTCCTCATATCTCGTTCGGATTGATTGCGCTCCAGCTCCCCTTTTTTAGAACAACTTCATCCCAAACCTCCCAGCTATCAGCCGAGATTCTCCCAGCAACAAAACAGCATCCTCATCCTCTTCCCATCGTATCTTCACAACGTCTCCGTCTCCAGCTTTCCGTGAGCCAATCCACATCTTTCCCTCTGGTCCCCAGCATCCGCATCAAATCTTCGCTGGATCTCCTGTTACAGCAAAACAAAACCTGAGCTTATCTTCACGGGTTGTTCAAGCCATCGGGACTAGAGCCAGCATCTACAACGCCTTCGAAGATCAAGCAACAAATCCTCAGCTCCATCCAGCTTCGATCCATCCTTATCTCCATGGGAAATACGGAAGAGGAGAGATGAAGTTTGCAGCCTATAAAAGGGCCAGGCGTGAACAGAGGAGGCAATCCTTTCTCACCCATTCTTTCTCACCAATCTTGACTCATTCGAGTCATTTCAATTAGTCTGGGAATTGCCACGGGAGAGGGGAGAATCTAGGAAGGGAGAAGGAAGACATGGGAGCCCGCTGTTGTGCTGCTGCTACCGTCCACCACTGCATGAAAGCCTGATCTCTTCACTAGGGCTGGATGCAGCCCTAACAAAGGGCCAAGGGTTTTGTATTTTTGATTTATGTTCTTGGAATTGTATAAACTTCTTTGATCTTAGTGAATATTTCTTTAATTCCATATTTGAATTCTGTGATTTTAAGTATGGTGTTTATACAATTGTTCTTCATGATTACTAAGTAAAAATCAGATATTTCATACTTAAGAAAGATGCAATGTGCTGCCACCTTAGATTAGGGTAGACATTGCATGCCAACTAAAGATGGATTATTCCTAAATTACTTTTGTGAATTTTTATCTGAATGCTTATTAGGCTTGTAGCCAATTTGCATGTTAATCCAAGAATAAATTAAAATACAGTTAACCCTTGTTCCGATGTTAGTGGTGAATTTTTTGCCCTAGGTTCTCTCAACTGATATCCTTTTAATTGTATTTTTTTATTAAATTTCTTAGTTTAATTTTCTTCACAAACTTTTTCTTTTAAATATATATTTTTTTTAAGAAAACAACTGTACTCCAATCTCTGTGGATCGATATCCGTAATCACTATTCTACTAGATACGTGCTATTGCGTGGTCTTTAAAGTTGACTATCAATTTTGGGCGCCGTTGCCGGAGATTGCTAGCATAATTGTTTTTCTTTTATAGATTTTTTTTTAAAAAAATATATACATATATATCTAAAATAAAATAAAAATATTTTCTATTTTTGTTACTTTGCTTATCCCTTTTTTTCTCTCTTACTAACTTTTGATTTTTCTTTTGGTATTATTCGATCAGGAATCAAAGAAGAAATTTGGGACGATCAAAAAGGAAACTGCTGAAAAGGAATGCTGTAGAGGTTTGCTTTAAAAAAATTGTTGGAGAAATTTTTTTTGGTAACATCTGAACTTTGCTAATTTAAATTAATTTCTAGTTTGCTTGAAATTTTGTGGTGATTGTTTGATTTTAATTTCAGTAAAAGTGTGAATGCATGCTTGATACACATACACCAATTAATCCGCACATAGTAAGGACAATCACCCCAACAAGATAAGAACTAGATTTCATCACCAGATTCTTGCCCAAATTAGGTGAATCAATTCTCACATAGCTATTATTTTTAATTAAAATCAATTAGACGTTGGCCCCTAGGGACATTCGAGCTCAATAGGACGAAGATCACCGAAAGTTGCACCAATTTCGCTCTATGGCTCAGTTGATGTCTAGGCAAGCTTTGTCCCTATAAGGGAGACAGTTCATCTGTTCGAGGCAAGTAGTTTTTAAGTGGGACCTTTGCGAACGCATCGTGACCCCCCACTTACCTGGGAGCTTACCTGGTCAACTCAGTTTATTAGACCGGGTTGGAGGCTTAGGTGCCCTCTTCAAACCAGTTAGAAGCTGTCTAGTGATTTTAGGAAAAATACAAGGATTTGATATATTTTTCTTTTTAGTGCATGCTTGACTGTACTTGACAGATCAGAAGAGTATTAGTGTATGCTAGGGTGTCGTTCCAGATCTCCTGAATTAGTACCTTTTGATTCTGAAATAGAGCATTCTATTCGGGCCCTTCGAGCTCAAATCCGCACCTATAGAACCATAGGATCTGCTCCACCTATCGAGATGGCTGAAGAACAACCCAAGCTATTAAAGGAGTACTTTACTCCTTCTATTTATACCTCTCCATCTTGTATTCGACTACTTGATACCACTGCTGCTGTACAGTTTGAGATTAAGTCTAGTGTCATCCAAATGCTTCCCTCTTTTTATGGACTTAACAATGAAGAACCATACAAACATTTAGATGAGTTTCTTGAGATCTGCACTACTGTCAAAATTCAGAACTTCACTAATGATGCTCTGAAACTTAGGCTATTTTCTTTCTCCCTTAAGGATAGAGCTAAACAGTGGCTCCATTCATTAGAAGCCAATTCCATTCTCTCTTGGGCTCAAATGCAACATGAATTCCTGAAGAAATATTTTTCCATAGGAAGAACAAACCAATTTAGGCGTGCTATCACGAGCTTCTTCCAATCTGACGGGGAAGAATTTCATGAAACTTGGAAAAAATTTAGAGATTTACTCCGAAAATGCCCGCATCACCAAATACCTAAATGGCAGCTAGTGCAGTATTTCTATGACGGATTGACTGAACGAAACCGTCAGATGATCGATGCCGCATGCGGAGGAACTTTCAGGCTTAAAAGTGACTATGACGCATGGCAATTGTTTGAAAACCTTAATGAAAATTTCCTCCACCATGCCTCCTCCGCTCGTCAAGCACCCCCGAGTTCTCAAAGAAAAGGGACCATATATGAAGTTAACCAGTCCATAGGTCTATCCGACAAAGTAGATGCACTGTCTCGCAAATTGGACCAGCTAATGTCTAGAGAACAGCTTCCAAACTTTTCCCAAGCACAAGTTTGTGCTCTTTGTTCTAGCCCGTCTCACCCTATTCATGAATGCCCTTCGGCAGCTCAATTCTTTGAATTTGTGCAAGAACAAGTTAATGCTGCCCAAGCACAGTCCCGACCGGGTAATAATCCGTATTCTAATACTTATAACCTGGGGTGGCGCAACTATCCAAATTTTTCTTGGAAGCAGCAGACTTCCAATACTTCCCAGCCTTATTCCCAAAACTTTCAACTATTCCAAAATATTCATCCCTACCGTCCTTCGACTCAATTTCAACACACTCCTCCTCCACCCTATAGAAAAACCGCCTTTGAGGAGAAAGTATTGACCTCCCTTCAAGGTTTGGAAACCATTATACAATTGGTGCACTCTCACACGCAATCTATCGCCAAGCTAGAATTCCAAATGGGGCAACTAGCTAATGCACTGAACAAGCGAGAGGAAGGAAAGCTTCCAAGCCAACCAGTGAGTAATCCTAGGGGACAATACATAGCTCAAGAAAATCAACTAAATACAATTCATCATGAACAAGCCAATGCTTTGACTACCCTAAGGAGTGGACGTGTAGTAGACAATAAGATTGGGGAGGAAAACAATAACGAAGGTAAAGAAGAGAAGCAAAATGTATCATATGAAAATCCAAAACCTTCTTCTTCTTCAGCTCTTCCACCTTCTGCCAAAACTCACATTCCAAAAGTTTCATTTCCTGAAGCTCTTAATTCACCCTCTCCCTTTGGCAAAAAGGAAACTTCACTAGAGGAGATGATGGAGGTTTTCAAACAAGTCAAAATCAATCTTCCACTTCTTGATGCTATTAGACAAGTTTCCTCCTATGCCAAATTTCTCAAAGACATTTGTACCCAAAAGCGAAAATCTAGGACACATGTGCCTAAAAAGGTCCTCCTAACTGAGCAAGTGAGTTCTATTCTCCAACACAACATCCTTCCAAAATTCAAAGATCCTGGTGCTCCCACCATCTCCTGTGTCTTAGAAAATAATTTCATTGATCGAGCACTTTTAGATCTAGGGGCAAGTGTCAACCTTTTACCTTACTCAGTTTATGAGAAACTTGGGTTAGGTGAGTTAAAACCAACCTCGGTATCCCTTCAATTGGCTGATCGATCTGTAAAAACACCACGTGGGATAATTGAAGATATTCTTGTCAAGGTAGATAAATTCTATTTTTCAGTAGATTTTAGTATCCTTGATATGAAACATGAGCCTAATCCTAAGAAACAAATCTTCGTGATCCTTGGGCAGCCCTTTTTAGCTACAGCCAATGCGAGTATAAATTGTAGAACTGGGGTGATGAATATATCCTTTGGAAATATGAAGGTTAAGTTAAATATATTTCGTGCCTCTGATCAACCCGCAAAGAAAGTTGAGTGTTTCCTAATAGATAAAATGGATGATCTTGTAAAAGAAAAACTTTCCTATATTTTGACAGATCACCCTCTGAAAACATGCTTGGCCCATTTTAACTCTGCTATAGACAAGGCCATAGAAGCAGTCAACTCCTTGCCCGACAATCAATCTCCCACAAATTTTCTTCCTTGGAGAACTCAGCATGAATCCGGTATGATTTGATAAGGATGCGCTGCATCTGGCTGAAGACGTTAAACTTAGCGCTTGTTGGGAGGCAACCTAATTCTCGTAGGTTATTTTTTGCATATTTTCTTGTCATATTTTTTTATTATTATTTTCTTAACGGGATCCCTCATATTACTGATGCAACTACGGTAAAATGCTTCTATCCTCCATCTGCATCATATTTTCGTCCAAACTAAAATATATAAAAAAATAATAAATAATAATAATATAATATTTAAAAAAATAAAAATAATAATAAAAACATTGAGTACAATGTCTGGTCTAGGTTGGGGGGTATAGGATTCGAATTTTTGAAGAAATTTTTCATAATTTTAAATATTTCATCTTAAAAAAAAACTAATTTCTATGCTTTAGTGCTGAAATGATAAACATACAAAGTATATAAAATCTAAAAAAGCCCAATAACTAGTCAGGAGTGAGTCAATTTGAGTTCTTTTTATTAAAAGTTCTTTTAATGAGTTGTAAGATAATTTTTTACTTTGGAATTTCACAACACACATGGCCTGCACTTCTAAGGGTTAGGTTCAACATTATGTTGTTAAGTCTAGTAGCAACCTTGAGTGTTGATGAATCATTCCTATCTAATTCACTATTATCCCATATTTATTTAAAAAAAAAGTGAATTTAGTCAGGTACATCGAAAAGGGCTACCTATTGTCAAAGGTCAGCGGGCTTGTATGAGGAACTCGAGCATAGATCCGTAGGGGAGTCTTGATGCCCAACACCTTATGCCATCTGGTGTGGGAGTGTTGACTGAATGCTCGATACACGGAGGAATCATTACAAGAGTAAAAGTACATAATTATTTATAAATACAAAATAAATAAATAAATAAAAGCATTAAGGATAAAAAAAAGAAGAAAGAGAATATAATATTGATCTTGAAAAAGACGATAGTGTGAAAGCCGTCGTTGTAAAAAATTTGAGTAAATTGAAATATTACAGATAAAGCCCATGAGGTATTAAAGTAAACATCTACAACTCTCGAAATCCTGCAAGATAGGATGATTTTGAATCAGTGAATAGGTCTTATTTGACCAATTCTTGGAAACTACTAACTTTAGCAGTATTTTGGGAAATCTAAAATCTTAGCTTGTGTATGGTCCAGATATCACTGAGCACCCAAGTATAAATAAGCCTTACAACTTTCTAACGGAAACTTAATAAATTTCAACTTAAGTTGGATACTGACCTACGATTTGGGCTGACTTAGTAAATAAAACTTTGTGTGCTTGTGAAATTCTTAGCATTAATGCATTTGAAATTAGATTTTATAAAATAATAAAATAAATTCTTTAGACAGCAATTTGTGGGTATCTGTGCCGGAAATCCTCACGAGACAAAACTCGTCCACTAAGGCCACCTAGGGGTTTAAAGCCTTATTGCATATCGTAAATGCAATTACGATTCCTGCGAAAGTGAGTTAGTTTTATTTTGCTTGAGGACTAGCAAAATGTAGATTTAGGGGTGTGATAAGTGCTAAATATTGAATAAATTTATCTATTTTACATAGCATTTACTATTACTTTTATGCACATATTTCAAATTTAAACATAAGAAAACTCATTCTCTTTCATCATTGCATTTTAATAAATTATTAGAAGTAATTCAAGTTTGATTAATTTTATTGGTCATGTCCAATCTATGCAGGTCGAATCTAATATATGCAGGACGAGTCAAAATCATTTCGGATGATCCCTGAACCCGAATAACACGCACTCTGTGAATCAGACCCTCTCAGATTTCTGATTCAGCCCAACTCATCTATTCCTTTCACATCCAATCGAGTTCAATCGTTTATGTTCTAACATTCTCCCACATTGAACATGTATCATGGATCAAATTTCATGTGCAATCAACCATTCAAATCTTCATTCTCTTCACACACTCACCCATCAAAAACAAGTCTCACCACTTCCCAATTTCCTCTTCGATATATGGCTATCCCAAGCTCTCCCATTTCCTCCCCGTGTCCGAATCTAAACACCCTCAAGGATCCAAACCAATATCCCACGGATCAACCATCAGCCAAATGGACATGTTCCCAGCCGACCGCCATGTCTCATGATTCTATTCTTCCCGCACATCACAGCCAACCGTGACCGAACTCCCATGTCCAAGGAACAAATCTAATCCCATTTGCAACCAGCCATCTCCCAGGAAACCTCCTTCGGATCCCTTCTTCATCCAAACTCCCAGCCACGTTCTTCCCTTCCACATCCAAAGCTTCCACGTCATCCTCCCCTGTTCTACGATATTCAAAGAACAGAGCCGCGGGATGAACCCAAATCCCAGCATCTTCCCTGCATCCGCGATTCAAGGGATCAGCTCCCAGTTCCTTCCGGGATCGGGTACTCCGTGATCATCCTTATCCCAGCATCATCATCCTATATATTATCCCATTCGGAACAAAATTCCATCGCCCATGGATTAAGCCCATCCTCTCCGCATCTTCAACCGCTTGCATCCTTATCCCTTCTTAGGAACAACCAATTCATCCTCATCCTTCCCAGCATCTTCCTAACCTCCCAACTCCACGCTCCCATGCTCATCCCGAATTTCTTCCTCATATCCCGTTCGGATTGATTGCGCTCCACCTCCCCTATTTCAGAACAACTTCATCCCAAACCTCCCAGCTATCAGCCGAGATCCTCCCAGCAACAAAACAGCACCCTCATCCTCTTCCCATCGTATCTTCACAACATCTCCGTCTCTATCTTTTCGTGAGCCAATCCACATCTTTCCCAACTCCTCCCGCGATGCAAAACCAATCTCCCCAGCATCCGCATCAAATCTTCGCCGGATCCCCTGTTACAGCAAAACAAAAATGGAGCTTATCTTCACGGGTTGTTCAAGCCATCGGGACCAGAGCCAGCATCTACAACGCCTCCGAAGATCAAGCAACAAATCCTCAGCTCCATCCAGCTTCGATCCATCCTTATCTCCATGGAAAATATGGAAGAGGAGAGATGAAGGTTGCAGCCTATAAAAGGGCCAGGCGTGAACAGAGGAGGCAATCCTTTCTCACCCATTCTTTCTCACCAATCTTGACTCATTCGAGTCATTTCAATTAGTCTGGGAATTGCCATGGGAGAGGGGAGAATCTAGGAAGGAAGAAGGAAGACATGGGAGCCCGCTACTGTCCTGCTGCTGCCGTCCACCACTGCATGAAAGCTTGATCTCTTCACTAGGGCTGGATGCAGTCCTAACAAAGGGCCAAGGGTTTTATATTTTTGATTTATATTCTTGAAATTGTATAAACTTCTTTAATCTTAATGAATATTTTTTTAATTCCATATTTGAATTCTGTGATTTTAAGTATGGTATTTATACAATTGTTCTTCATGATCACTAAGTAAAAATCAGATAGTTCATGCTTAAGAAAGATGCAATGTGCTGCCACCTTAGATTAGGGTAGACATTACATGCCGACTAAAGATAGATTATTCCTAAATTACTTTTGTAAATTTTTATCTGAATGCTTATTAGGCTTGTAGCCAATTTGTATGTTAATCCAAGAATAAATTAAAATACAATAAATCCTTGTTCCGATGTTAGTGGTGAATTCCTTGCCCTAAGTTCTCTCAACTGATATCCTTTTAATTGCATTTTTTTATTAAATTTCTTAGTTTAATTTTCTTCACAAACTTTTTCTTTTAAATATATTTTTTTTGAAAAAACAACTGTACCCCAATCCCTTTGGATCGATACCCGTAATCACTATTCTACTAGATACGTACTATTGCATGGTCTTTAAAGTTGACTATCATTTATCCTCTTTTGGGGCTCCTCACGGAGATATTTTCAGAATCCATTCGATGGATATTCGGAGATTAATTGGAATAGAGTTCTTAAGTTTCAGATCTGATAGTTAATCATGTATGAAAGTTTTAGCATAATTGTTTAAACGATTCCGGCATAATTCTATGTATTCTTAAGGTGCTGATTTCTAGATTTGATCTTGTAAGCATGCATGAATTAAATTATTTGATTTGGTTTTTTCGCTATATTTTTGAAACTTAAAAAGAACTACGTATGGCTTGATCCTCCTTATGAAGGGGTACATAGGCAACCCGATCAGGTTCAGCCATGGTTTTCAAAAAAAAAATATTTCAGCATGCCTAACACCGAAGAACCTAGGATTCACTTTCAGTGGTATCAGAGCCAGGTTCATGTTTAAACTTTTATGTTTTAATTCTTGAAATTAAATCTGAAATCATTAACATGTTTAGATTAGATCTAAATTATTTTTTATGATTGATTTAATTGCTGATTATGCATGATTAAATAGATCTGAAATTTTGGATGCATATGATGCATGTTTGTGTTAGGATTAGTAACATGAATAAATTTGAAATTATAATATTGTTTAGATTAGATCTAAATAAAGTTTATGATTCATATGATCTTTGATTTTAATGAACAAATCAGATTTAAAAATAAAAGTAAAAAAATAAATACATAAGATGTATGTTGTTTGTATTAATTCATGTTGTTATGTATATGTGATGCATGAACATAAAACATAATGATTTAAACATGAATTAAATCTGATTACATGTAATTAATTTCAAAAATTCAAATCTGAAAATGTATTTTAAGAAATAAAAGATTGTAATTAATATGTAATTAAAATGAAATATGCAATGATCAAAACTTTCATAAGTCTAAACTTAATTGAGAATTAAGTGTTATGAAATAGAATTGTAACTCAATTAATTGACATTGCATAATTCTTTGGGCATATGGGTTAGCTTGAATCAAGTTTCTAAGATTGGGTTAGACCTAAGGTTACAATCATACATGGACAAATAGAATTAATTGATCAATTTTAACTAAGTAGTAACTAGATTAGGTCAAGAAAATTCTAGGTCAATTTACAATAGTTGTAGATGGATCAAGTCCATATCTTTAATTAGACCAAGATGGAACTTGATTTAGACTCAGAGGTGTAGCCCAAGTCATTTGAGTAATCAAATTGAAATTGATTAACCAGTCAGTGTATAAGGTAAGTTTGGTAGTTTTGATCGGTGGTTTTTAATTGGGAGCTACTCGCACTGATTCGTCTTTGTCGAGTTAATGGCATATCCCTTCCACCGATCTCACTTACCTGGCCGACATGGTCAATCATATTTTGATTGGATCACTTAATGATTCGAGTTAGCCCATGCCTATAAGGAAAATCAGTTTGACTGATTTAGGTGCCTCCTTAATCGGTTTGAGTCTAATTTGATTTGGTGAAGTCAGTGGAAAAAATTAGACTAACCGAATCTTCTCATCTATCCTAATTATGAAATCCTCTAAAATTATAAGGTCCTTAAAATGAAATGGTTATGGGGATAACTAGGTCATAGCCTTCCATTAAGTTGGATGATAATGGGTCCAATATTTTGATAATTATTGGAGGCGCGACACGCCTGGTACTTATCAAGCATTGGAATTGTCATTCAATATATGATGAGTTGAGTGTATCTTCAATAGGCAGTCGGGTGAGCCGAGCCACACTCGGGCTTGATCGTCTATTAGTTGATTAGACTGAACCCTATCATTTAATGGTTGGACCTAACTAGGGTATTCGGTGGAGGCGTCACACGCCTGCCGAAGAACCTAGGACAAAATCATCACTAGAAGTTGCATGGTGAAGCAATTGGTTAAGAACCTACCAATAGGTGCATACGGGTTGGCCGAGCTACACTCGGGCATGTATGCGATCTATTGGGTTCTAGTGCCCACTAAAGAATTAAGAGTAATTTTTCGAATTGGAGGTAGAGGCTACCAATTTGTATAAAATAGTGAAAGTATCTTTAGACTAAAATCCAAGTCTACTGTGTTTAGTCAATTCATTTACTAATAGCTAAATTTTCTTTTATGTAGAAATGGCCACAAGTTTGTCACTTCGCTCATTATTGGATAGTGACAAGTTGACTAGTCCCAACTTCAATAATTGGTATAGAAAGCTGAAAACTCAGCATAGTCAGACCAAAAAGATTAAGGATGACCAAAGTTAGGCAGAATGCTTTTATTGTAAGAAGCAGGGGCATTGAAAGAGGAATTGTCCTCAGTACCTTACCTCACTTGATCCGAACAGGCCAAGCAAGAGAAAAAAGCAATCAGTTGTAGATCAAGGTATTTATATGATAACACCTTGTAATTTCTCTATATGTGATAATTCGATCTGGGTATTAGATACTGAAAGTCCGTTTAATATATGCAATTCGTTGCAAGGACTTCAGGTCAACGAGAGATTTGAAAATAGCGAAAGATTTCTAAATGTTGGAGATGGAAGATCTGTTCCAGTTCTAGCTTTAGAAAATCTCAAACTTGTTTTCAATTCTTATGTAGTTGTCTTGAGTGATTGTCACAATTGTCCTACGTTCTTATTGAATGTAATTTCCATAGGCCTTTTGGCCATGAACGGTTATGAAATTTCAATAAAGAAATGTTCTGGTGATATCATTATGAATGGTGTTACTGTAATGAATGGACGATTGAGCAATGGCATCTACTTGTTATCCAACCTATTAATGTAATGTACACGTCAAGTAAGCGCCCTAGAATAGATAATGCCATGGATGTCTACCTTTGGCATCATAAGCTAGGTCATATTAACAAGAACAGGATGAACCGGTTAAGTAAAGAGGGAATCCTCAATGTTAATGATTGTGAATCATTGACAACCTGGGAGTCATGTCTTCTTGGTAAGATGACCAAATCACCTTTTACCGGAAAAGGTGAATGAGCTAGTGACTTATTGACCCTTGTACATTCTGATGTATGTGGGCCAATGAGCACAGATGCTAGAGGTGGGTATTCATATTTTATTACGTTTACAAACGACCTTTTGAGGTATGGTTATGTCTATTTAATGAGACATAAATCTGAAGCATTTAAAATGTTCAAATTGTATCGTAATGAAGTAGAAAAATAAACTGGAAAGAGTATTAAAACTCTTCGAGCAGATCGAGGGAGTGAATACCTTTCCAATGAGTTTTTGACATATTTGGGAGAGAATGAGATTCCTTTCCAATGGACTTCTCAGGGTACACCGTAGTATAACAACGTATCAGAAAGAAGAAATCGAACTCTATTAGACATGGTTCGATCCATGATGGGGTTTGCAAGTCTGCCCATATTCTTTTAGGGATATGCACTTGAGTCAGCTTGCTACATTCTAAATAAGGTTCCAAGTAAGTCGGTAAATAAAACACCACATGAGATGTGGACTGGACGTAAGCCGATGCTCTCTCACCTTAGGGTTTGGGGGTGTCCGACGTACGTCAAATGTTTGAAAACAGATAAACTTGAACCTAAGTCTGACAAATGTTTCTTTGTTGGTTACCCTAAATAAACTAAAGGATATTACTTCTACTTTGCTGAAGAACAAAAGTTGTTCGTAAGCAATAGAGCTGTTTTCTTAGAGAAAGAATTCCTTAGTGAAGGAACTAATAGCTCTAATGTTGAGCTTAGAAAAGTTCAATATGTAGAAGACCCGACACCATCCACTGAACCAATTGAGTTGGATTTGATTAGATCAGATCCAGACCCATCTTAGATGCACCATTAGGCGATCAGGTAGAGTACCACGTCAGCCAGACAGATACTACGGTTTCTTGATCCGGGACGGGGATCCTATCGAACTTGATGAAAACGATGAGGATTCGATCACCTACATGGATGCGATGCAGAGGTATGACTCTTATGCATGGCTTTGAGCCATGTAATCCGAAATGAAATCTATGAAGGTCAATGATCTATGGACATTAGTTGACCCACCCAAAGGGATTAAACCCATAGGGTGTAAATGGATTTTCAAAAGAAAACGGGGCGTAGACGGAAAGGTAGAAACTTATAAAGCCCGTCTGGTTGCCAAGGGATATCGCCAACATTATGGTATTGACTATGATGAGACGTTTTCTTCTGTGGCAATGCTCAAGTCCATTCGAATTATGCTTGCGATAGTAGCACACTTAGATTATGAAATCTGGCAAATGGATGTAAAGACCACTTTTCTAAATGAAGATTTAGAAGAGAAGGTGTATATGATGCAACCTGAAGGTTTTATATCTGCAGATGAGTCTAAGGTGTGCTAGCTTCAAAAATTCATTTATGGATTAAAGCAAGCTTCACGGAGTTGGAACACACGATTTGATAAGGTGATCAAATCGTATGGCTTCATTAAGAATGAAGAGGAACCTTACATTTATAAATGGGCAAATGATTCAGTTATTATATTTCTTATTTTGTATGTGGATGACATTCTTCTAATAGGAAATGACATTCCTGCATTACAAGGAATAAAGGTTTGTCTATCATCTCAATTTGCCATGAAAGATTTGGGAGAAGCATCTTACATCCTAGGGATGAAGATTTATAGAGATAGATCTAGAAGATTGCTTGGATTATCCTAATCCACATACATTGATACTATACTGAAGAGGTTCAGTATGATTAATTCCAAGAAAAGCTATCTTCCGATGGGCCATGGAATTAACTTCTCTAAGAGGGATTGTCCGACAAACCCTCAAGAAAAAGAGAGTATGGGTAGAATTTCATATGCTTTGTCAGTGGGATCTATAATGTATGCCAGACCAAACGTGGCATTCACTAGGAGTAGTGAGCAGATACTAGTCTGATCCAGGAAGCAACCACTGGAAGGTTGTAAAAACCATCCTTAAGTATTTAAGAAATACTAAAGACCAGTGGCTTGTTTATGGTGATTCTTACTGAAAACTTGAGGGATATACCGACTCAAGTTTTCAGTCAGATCAAGATGATAGCAAGAGCGTGTCGGGATATATCTTTACTCTTAAGGGTGGGGCCATCTGTTGGAAGAGTTCCAAGCAGCATACAATGGCAGATTCTACATGTGAAGCAGAATACATCGCAGCATCTGATGCCGCCAAGAAAGCTGTATGGTTGCGGAAGTTCATCATCGAGCTTGGAGTGACATCCTCCATTGATGGTCCAGTGCCTGTATTTTGTGACAATACTGGAGCCATAGCTCAAGCAAGAGAACCCAAATCACATCAGCGGACCAAGCATATTCTACGTTGCTACCACCTGGTTGGAGAGATCGTCGAACGAGGTGATATTGATCTTCAGAAGATTGATATAAAAGAAAATCTGGCTGACCCATTTACCAAAGTCCTCGGCATCAAAGAGTTCAACGAACACAAGTCGAAGATGGGTATCAGATATTGTGCCGATTGGCTTTAGGCTAAGTGGGAGTTGTTGGGAATTGTATCTTAAATGCCAATCGTCAGCATGTTGATGATTGAATTTTGTAAATGAATTGACAAATTAATAAAGTATTATTTGGCATTATTCATCATTTCATCTTCAAATGAACTCTTATATGATAAAGTCCTTAGGACTTATGTTATGATAAAGGAGGATTATCTTTGAGTCTTTAAACTGGTTCGCGACCAAATGATATGTTGTTATTGGGATGACAGCATTATCGAGATTAGGTCGTTGTGTACATATACGTTGGTTGTCCTCTTAACCAAGGAGTGTGGAGACACTGGTATGCCATACAGGTGAAGTGTAGGAGTACATTTTATTGAACGTGACCAATTCTGGAACGCTCTACTGTTAAGAGATTTTTCGAGTGGATATGGGTATAAGTTTGGTCCTCTGACCTGAGACCGCAACCTGTGACTAGCAAGCAACTTACTGTACTTTGGTACCGGACTATCTAAATTTTTAATTCAGTGATGGAAAGTCATTGGGTGCAGTTAAATACTTGCGTAGTCAGTTGTCAGTCAAGATGGAATTGACCCCTCCTGGAAATAGGAGATAATGTCTTGTGATTAATTTAGCAAAACCTTGGCCAGGATAATCCCAGTGAGGAGTAACGGGATATCTAAAGTTAATCACATAATAGATGTACTAATTTTAGGGTTGACAGTGAGCTCTAAGTCATCTTGGCATTAGGAGTCAAAGGGATTAAATTATACAGTAACCATAGTCCAGGGTTCCAGAATATTTGCTTCGCATATATTCAGCCTATTCGGACATCGGGTACCATTGCTAGATGGTCATATCGATTAGTGTAGGAAGTCGTTCCTATACTACCGGCTTAGGTTCGAATGTAAGAGGTCACACGCATAGAAGATTCCTAATTGATCAAGAAGGCTGATGAATGATTAAGAATTATTCAGGAATAATTTGGTCAATTCGATTGGCAAATTATCTTATAAAATAATTAAAGTAATTATCGGAGGATTAATTAGTAATTAGATTGCTAATGAACTCAATTGGATTAAGTAATTAGACTAAGGGTGAGCCAAATTGAATTAGATTTAATTTTAGGCTCAATCAGGATTTTTGACCTAATTTGATTAGGTCTGAATCAAGAGGACTTAGGTTGACCAAATTAAATTAGATTAATTTTGTACTTAATTAGAGATTGATCTAATTGGATTAGGTTCAACCTATGATAATTGGATTATTCTAATTGTTAGGATTTAATTAAATTAAATGGGTTTGATCTGAAACTGTTCGGATCTTGAAATCCACTTGTCACATATCCATGCATGGTGCCATAAATTAATTTTTAATATGATTAAAAATTAATTTAATTTATTTAATGGTGCCATGGGACACTTGGCAACATCAGGGACCTCTTTCATCATCAGATTGGGTGACATGAAGAGATAAATTCATGAAAAGAATTGGATAAGATCGAATTCTCACTCTTCATGGCATATGTCATCATTATCTTTATCTCACTTCTAATTAAGCTTGAATTTCGAATTTAATCACCATTAAATCACCACGTGACCCTCTAATCTAATTGGGGGTATGAGAATTTCGAAATTGATAGAGGGAAGTGGCAACATGATGAATGATTTAGATTAGATCAAGCTTCATCATGTAATGGCGTATAAACTTGAATTTTGAATTCAAAATTCAAAATCCCACAAAATCCTTTCCAAATATGGGATGGTTGGCATGAAATTAGAGGGGATAGCACCATTAAAAGGACCTCCATCAGCTGGTGGTTGAATTCAAGGAAAAAAGAGAGAAAAAAAAGGAAAAAAAGGAGAAAGAAAAGAGAGGAACCCTCGTTCGTGCAAGGAAAAATTCTGCATTCAATCTAGCCGACTTCTTCCTCCTCTAAGTCCATCACGCTATTAGGTTTAGGGGTCCCTGATAAGAGTCTTTAGATCAGATTTAAATCCTCTTCAATTCCTCTAAACCTTTTCTCCAAATTTTTCCAAGAAGGCGGATCAAAAGTTGATAGCGTTGGGAAGATCAAATTTCAGCCTCAAGAAATTCTGCGCAAGCTAGCACTTCTGCAGGATTGGATCTCTCCAGGAACTTCGCGTGTACTTCTTGTAGAGGCCATTCGTGTGCGTGGCTGCAAAGTTAAAGATCAGATCCACAACTTTCATCCATCATAAAAGGTATTAATCTAGCATCAATCATTTATTATGGTGTCAAGATTTAGGTTCGATTTCCCGAGGTTTTACCCTCTTTTGGGGCTCCTCACGGAGATATCTCCAGAATCCATTCGATGGATATTCGAAGATTAATTGAAATAGAGTTCTTAAGTTTCAGATCTGATAGTTAATCATGCATGAAAGTTTTAGCATAATTGTTTAAACGATTCCAGCATAATCCTATGTGTTCTTAAGATGCTGATTTCTAGATTTGATCTTATAAGCATGCATGAATTAAATTGTTTGATTCGGTTTTTTTGCTGTATTTTTGAAACTTAAAAAGAACTACGTATGGCTTTATCTCCCTTATGAAGGGGTACGTAGGCAACCCGATCAGGTTCAGCCATGGTTTTCAAAAAAAAAAAAATTTCAGCATGCCTAACACCGAAGAACCTAGGATTCACTTTCAGTTGAATCATTATTTTTTAATGACAAAGTTCTTCCATGATATAAAAGAATTTGGGCACAGATACCAACATATGAATTTCATGCAATTTATGATACATCTTAGAGCATATATAAAATCCAAAACTTTGAAATTTTTTTTAGAGCTCTTTTTAAAGACTTTCTTTTATCCTTTTAAAGATCATAGCATCAAAATCAATTAAAATGATTTAGCTCAGGATTGAAACACTAAACTGCAACCCAATAAGAACTCATTAGTAGATTCCAGAGTAAATTTCCGACGTTGAGACAAATGGAATCTTTTTCAATTATTTTTAAAAATAAATGATTTACCAATAAAGTACAGATAAAAATCTAACTTTCAAAAGATATTCAATGAAGTACAAAGTTTGATACTACTTGTTTGATCAAACGCTTGCCACCATACCAAAATATGCTTAAATTGTATCAGTTTTAAACTAATTAGACATTAAAAGTATACGGATTTTTTTTTACCAAATTTACATGGAGTAACTTTTAATGATTTAGCTTTAAGAACATTTAATTCTCTTTCATTTATGTAAGTCTCTTAACATCAATTCATGCTTTGTAAGTAAAACAGTTAAATTTAGAAATTGACAAAAGTGATCATGCATCAAACATAAAACATTCAAGGTATGCATCAAATGAAAGTAACTTTTGAATAAGATGCATAATGCGAAGAGATTGAATATTTAAAGCTTTTCCTCAAAAGATGCATTCTTCTTTAAACATTCTTTTCTTTTATTGAATTTTAGATTTTAATGATAAGCATGATAAAACTGAAATTTTGTGATATCAAGAATGTAGAGTGATCTAGAATTTTTCAAAATTTATAGCAATCACTCTTTTTAATTTTTTAAGAATAAGTTTTGCTTCCTCTTAATTTTTGAGAATATGCATAGAAATATTAATCCGAAAATAATTCTTTTGAAGCTCAAATTTCTTTCAAAAGCAATTTCATTTTTTTTCCTTTTAAGAATTATTTGAGTGAGTTGAAATATTTCAAGCTTTAGGATCATATACTCTCATCTTAAAAATAGCTTTTTTTTAATGATAGAAGCAATTAATTATGCAGAAAAAATATATAGAAGATTATTCAAGTGTATACTTATAAATTTGAATTTCTTAGTCATAGTTTCTCAGCAATGTATACATGAAGCACAATAAATTCTTTTAATATCAAAATAAAATTATATGTTTAGAAACATTCGTTCGTAATCAAGATTATTGAAAAACACATTATTTAGACCAATCTCAGTATACTTATAAGATAGAAAATGATATATTTCAGATGCGTATCGGAGCAGACAACCAAGGCATCACAATTCTATTTTTCTTAAATTGTAGTTTTCATCTAGGAATCATATTGAATTATTCTCCAGAATGATACAATCATTAAAGCTCATAACAAAAGTTACATAAATGCAAAGATTTAACCAGTTTTTATATTAAGTTTAAACTTTTATAAAAGATCATATTCTGAATCTTATAAGAATTTTTAAAAAAGCTTTCAAAATTATAGTTTGAGATATGTATCTTCTACATTGTAGCTCCTCATAAATCATTAAGATTGAAAACATATATTTCAAATAAATTAGAGCATGTTCAGAATCTTTGTAATTAATATTGAATTTTGGTACAGATTTGAGTAATTTAACATGTATCAGGACAATATGTACCAATGTTAGACAAAATGAAAGATAGATCAAAATTAATTCATTCTGTCTAATTTGTAAATTTAGATTATTCTTTTCTTTTATTTTTCAGAAGATATTCACTAAAATATTTTTTTTTTTGCAAATATATTCAACTTTCAAATTCTAAAAGTGATCATGAATGACAAACCTAAAATTTCTTTCAAAAATGCTTAGAAAAATTCTTATGTAGTATCTCAAACATTCAAGCATTGGAACTGATTTAATAACGAGAATTTTTCTAATCAGAAGAGTAAGAAGATAAATCAATAAATCCAAAAAAAAAAAATCATTGAGGAGTATGGACTGCAAGCGAAAACCATTTTTATTAAGCTTTGGAACACAAGTTGTTTCAAAGGTAAAGGTGAAGTAAAAACTTGTGTGCAAAGTTAAAAAATATTTCAAATTATGAATGAAGTTGATGTTAGTAAAAACATGTTTCAATCAATTGTCTAAGCATGGAGCGTTACAAATTATATTTAAAGAAGATCTTCGTTATCTGAATATTGAAAACACATAATTCAAAACATTATGTCATATGCAAAGCATAATATGTATTAGGTTTAGGCTAAGTTTAGGCTCAAAGGGAGAGAGAGCATGCAAGTCATGGGTATACATGGGCTTGGATTGAGTGCTTTCTCATATGGTTTAGCCTAAGAAAGTTTTTGGATTTGGATCATGATTGACTATGTATATATACACTCATGTGATACTCCTTTCTTCCTGAAAATCCTATTCTCTTCTCTTCTATTTCTCTCATGCACGTAAGACGCCATCTTCAAGAACCTTAGGAAACGCAGTCATCAAAGGAGAAGTCCTTCATGTCCAAGGACTTGAAGCACCCATCAGCAGCACGGCAGGAACAAGTCCTAACCTAGTTAGGACTTGTGTTCGGCTATAAGCAAGAACATCCTATTTCTGCTTGGCTCTTGTTCTCCCCACCATCAAAGAACCAGTGATCCATGCCTCTGGTAGCCAAGGGAACGCCCCAGGTGTTGTAGTTTGAGGCGGTTCATCTTCTCACAATAGG